>NW_020837954.1:13735240-14041106 GCF_003676395.1 Aethalodelphis obliquidens
GCACAGGCTCCGGACGCGCAGGCTCAGCAGCCATGGCCCACGGGCCCAGCCGCTCCGCGGCACGTGGGAACCTCCCAGACGGGGGCACGAACCCGTGTCCCCTGCATCGGCAGGCGGACTCTCAACCATTGCGCCACCAGGGAAGCCCTGATACATATTTTTTAATCTGTATGTTTCCACTACACCTTTATATTTTTTTGTTACAATTTATTTGTTGAAAAACTGGTTTCTTAGTTCTGTAGAGTTTCCACAGTGAGAATTTTGCTGATTGCATCTTCATCTCATGAGGTAGTTAGCATTGAATGAACTTTTCAAGTTACCATTTTTTATACTTCTAATATGCGTGTATGTATGTGTGTGTGTATATATAGAGAGAGAATGTCTAATTTTTTAGAACATACATCATTCACTTCAGTCTTCACATGTTCCTTTTTACAGGTTATTATATGATATTCATCAGTAATTTTGTGAAATTAGAAACAGATTGTTAAGTCAACCTATGAAAGAAAAAAGCAATAAGTGCATGCTATCTATTTTGTGCAAAGAAAGTATTTTATAACATTTTAGTCATCCAAGAAAAATTTATTTATAACATTTATAGTAGGAAATGCAAAATTACAAAAGTAGAAGTGAGCTTTAGTTCCACTACCATTTTCATGATATTTTGGAATGTATAATTCTAAGCTTTTTTCCTGTGACTAGCTATACAGTACTTTTTTTTTCAAAAGTATTTTACTTAATAATTCTATGCCAGTTTCTTATACTATATATTATACTATTAATTCCTGCATTATCTACTACTTCTTTCATTGTTCTTGATCTGTATATTAACGCTAATTCTTAGCTTCTTTCATATTCCTCACAGCTGGTAAAAGGTAAAAACTAAAATAAATATACTATGCCTATTTAAAATTTGACCCACTATGAACTGAAACTAGAGTTTGGAATCACATAAAAGAGGTGTATTGGCACCCATTCAGAAGACTATCATGAATTTTTGTATAATATGGAATCATGGAACTGTCATAAAATAGTCTCTGAGATGAACCTTAAATAGAAATACAGTGAATTCATTTCAAGTATGGGAGTATACTGATAGAAAGAAGATCCTCCAGGTTTACACAGTCACAGAGCTATGTCTCATAATAAACTAACTCAAAATACAGTAGAGTTTTCTTTTTATATTTATTTATTTTATTTATTTATTTTCCGTATTTTTTTTGGCTGCATCGGATCTTAGTTGCAGCTCACGGGATCTTTGTTGAGGCATGCGGGATCTTTTCATTATGGTGCGCGGTCTGCTCGGGTTCTCTCCAGTTGCAGCACGTGGGCTTCTCTCTAGTTGTGGCGTGCGGATTTTCTCTCTCTCGTTGTGGCCTGCGGGCTCCAGGGCGTGTGGGCTCTGTAGTTTGCGGCACACGGGCTCTCTCCTTGAGGCGCGCGAGCTCAGTAGTTGTGGCACACGGACTTGGTTGCCCCGAGGCATGTGGGATCTTAGTTCCCCAACCAGGCATCCAACCCACGTCTCCTGCATTGGAAGGCGGATTCTTGAGCACTGGACCACCAGGGAAGTCCCCCAGCAAAGTTCTAATTATCATTAAAGTTAACATTTATAGCCACCAGAATGGCTATAATTTTTTTAATGGAAAATAACAAATATTGGCAAGGATGCAGAAAAACCAGAACTCTCATACTTTGCTGGTAGGAATGTAAAATGGTGCAGCCACTGTAGAAAACAGTTTGGTGGTTGCTTAAGAAGTTAAACATAGAATTAGCATACTGCCCAGCATTCCTGGGTATATACCCAAAAGAACTGAAAACAGATACTCAAACAAAAACTCGTGCATGAATGTTCATAACAGATTTGTTCACAATAGCCAAAAGGTGGAAAAAACTGAAATGTCCATCAACTAATGAATAGATAAACAGTGTGTGGTATATACATACAATGGAATACTTTTCAGCCATGAAAAGGAATGGCATGCAGATACATGCTACAATGTTAATGAACATGCTAAGTGAAAAAAGCCACATACAAAGGTACATATGCATGATTTTTTAGACATGGATTATCCAGAATCAGCAAATTCATGGAGACAGAAAGCAGATTAGTGGTTTCTAGGGCCTGGAGATAGTGAGGAATGGAAAGTAACTGCTTAATGAATACAGGATTTCCTTTGGGGATGATGAAGGTGTTCTGGAACGAAATAGTGATAGTGATTGTACAACATTGTGAATATACTAAATGTCACTAATAGTATATTTCATGTTATGTTTATTCTAAGAAAAACCCAGACTGAACCCAGCAACGTATAAAAAGAATTATTTACCATGGACCAAGCAAAGTTGGTTTAACATCTGAAAATCAATAAGTGGAATACACTTTATTATTTTGCTAATAAGCCTGCCATAACAAAATACCTTAGGCTAGGTAGCTTAAACAATGAAAATTTGTTTTCACACAGTTTTGGAGACTAGAAGTTTAAGGTCAAGGTGTCAGAGGTCTGATTCCTCCTGCGGTCTCTCTCCTTGACTTGCAGGTGGCCACCTCGCTGCGCTCTCACATGACCCTTCCTCTGTGTGCACACATCCCTGATGTCTATCTCTGTATGCCCTGATCCCTTTTTATAAGGTCGCCAGTCAGGTTGTATGAGAGCCCACCCGAGCGCCCTCATCTTAACTACCTCATTAAAAGCCCTGTATCCCCAAACAGGCACATGCGGAGGCACTGGGAGTTACATGGGAGTTAGGGCTTAAGCATATGAATCTGGAGGGGATACAGTTCAGTCATAACACTCCAAAATATACATCCTTATCACGTTCAAAACACATTCATCCCCATTCCAATAGCACAAAAGTCTTAACCCATTACAACATCACTCTAAGTCCCAAATCTCATCTAAATCAGTTGTGGGCAAAACTTAAGGTATGATTCATCCTGAGGCAAAATTCCTCTCCAGCTGTGAAACCAGACAAGTTATCTGCTTCCAAAATCCAGTGGTGGGACAAACATAGGGTTAGACATTTCCGTTCCAAAGGGAGAAATCAGAAAGAAGAAAGGGGGTCACAGTTCCCAGTCAAGTCCAAAACCTATCGGGGCAGAATCCATTAGACTTTAAGGCTCTAGAATCATCCTCTTTGGCTCAGTGCTCTATTCTCCAGGCCCAGTGAGGAAGCAGCCCCACTTCCAGGCCCTCTAGGTTGGCAGTGTTACCACTTCACCCTTGGTGGGAGCCTGGCCCCCTAAAACTAAGGAGGAGACAGCCTCTCCCCCTGGACCTGTAGTGGGAGTGGCAGCCCTATTTTTTTTAATTTAATTTAATTTATTTATTTAATACAACAGGTTCTTATTAGCTATCTGTTTTATACATATTAGTGTATATATGTCAATCCCAATCTCCCAATTCATCACACCACACCCTCCACCCCACCACTTTTCCCCCCTTGGTGTCCATACGTTTGTTCTCTACATCTGTGTCTCTATTTCTGCCCTGCAAACCAGTTCATCTGTACCATTTTTCTAGATTCCACACATATGCGTTAATATACGATATTTGTTTCTCTTTCTGACTTACTTCACTCTGTATGACAGTCTCTAGGTCCATCCACGTCTCTACAAATGACCCAAGTTCGTTCCTTTTATGGCTGAGTAATATTCCATTGTATATATGTACCACATCTTCTTTATCCATTCGTCTGTCGATGGGCATTTAGGTTGCTTTCATGACCTGGCTATTGTAAATAGTGCTGCAGTGAACACTGGGGTGCATGTGTCTTTTTGAATTTTGGTTTTCTCTGGGTATATGCCCAGGAGTGGGATTGCTGGGTCATATGGTAATTCTGTTTTTATAGTAGCAGCCCTCTTGATATCTGAACCACCTCTAGGGTTGTTCTTCTCTTTCTTGAAGGATGACACATGTTGTGCAGCAAGATGGATATCTCTATTGTCTCGTCTTACAGAATCTCAGAAGTCCAACAGCCTTCCTTCATTTTGTCCTGTCTCTGTCCCCCTTAGTTCAGACTGGCAGTGTTTCTTCTGATATAATCCCATGTCTATTCCTAGCTTCTGCTGAGATGGCTGATTAGATCCATGAGTCACACCTGCAATCGCTTTATGTCCTGTTTTAATGTTCTCTCCAGGACACACTTTCTCAGTTTTAGCAGTATGGATAGGCTGAGAGTTTTCCAAATCTTCAAGTTCTGGTTCCTTTTTACTTAACAATTCCTTCAACTGATCTCTCTCCTCTTACATTTTATCCTAAGCAGTGAGGAGAAACCAGGCCACACCTTCAGTATTAGAAATCTCTTCAATTAAATATCCAGGTTCATCACTTACAATTTCTACTTTCCACAACACTAGAACACAATTCGGCCAAGTTGTTTGCCACTTTAAAACAAGGATCAACTTTCTTCCAATTTCTAAAGACACGTTCTTCGAATCCATCTGAGACCTCACCAGAATCACCTTTTAACATCCGTATTTTTTCCAACGGTCTCTTCAAGGCAATATAGGCTTTTTCTAACATGCATCTCAAAACTCTTTCAACCTCCACCTTTTATCCAGTTCCAAAGCCATGTCCACATTTTTAGGTATTTGTTATATATATAACTCCACTCCTGGTACCAAAATCTATATTAGTTAGAGTTCTCCAGAGAAAAAGAACCAATAGGATGTGTACATATATAGAGAGATTTAGTTTAAGGAATCAGCCTGTGTGATTATGTGATTATGGAGGCTGACAAATCCAAAATCTTAAGGATAGCCTAGAAGTCTGGAGACCCAGGGAAGAGCTGATATTGCAGTTCAAGTACAAAGGCCATCAGGCTGAAGAACAAGGGAAGGGCCATGGTAGCAGTTTGGTTCCAAGGGTAATCTACTGCTAGAATTCCTTATTGCTTATGGGAGGTCAGTCTTTGTTCTAGTAAGACCTTCAACTGATTGTGTGAGGCCCACCCACATTATTGAGGGCAGTCTGCTTTCCTCAAAATTCATCAATTTAAATGTTAATCTCATTCAAAAACCACCCTTACAGAAACATCTAGGATGTCCAATCAACTATTTGAGCACTGTGGCCCAGCCAAGTTGACATATAAAGTTAACCATCATATCCATATACATATCGCATATGCATTAATATAAAAGTAAACATAAATGGTATAAAATAAAGAACAAACCCATACAATCACCTCAGGAGATGCAGAAAAAGCATTTGACAATATCCAACAACCTTTCATGATTAAAAACAAAAAACCCAACAAAATAGGAATAGAAAGGAATATTCTCAATCTGAAAAAGGGCATCTCTGAAAAACCCACAGGTAACACCCTTGATGATGAAAGGGTGGGTGTTTTCTCCCTAAGATCACAAATGAGACAAAGATGTCCACCCTCACCACTTCTTAACATTGTGCTGTATGTTGTAGCAAGGGCAATTAGGCAAGAAAATGTAATAAAAGGCTTCCAGATTGGAAAAGAAGAAGTAAAACTATCTCTGTTCACGGATTACATGATCATATTTTTGGAAATCCTATGAAATTCATTAAAAACTAAGTTTTGTAAGGTTGCAGAATACAAAATCAATATGCAGAAATGAGTTGTATTTCTATACATTTGCAATGAGCAATCCAAAAATGAAATCAAGTAAACAACATTTATAATAACATCAAAAAGAGTAAAATACTTAGGAATACATTTCATACACCTTGAAAACTATAAAACATTGTTAAAAGAAATTAAAGAAAATAAATGGAAAACATCCCATGTGCATGGATAAGAAGACTATATTGTTAAGATGGCAACACTCGCCAAACTGATTTAGAGATTCAACGTAATTCCTGTCAGAATCCTGTCTTATTTGTAGAGATTGCTTATGGGATGGCAAGGGACCCAGGATAGCAAAAACAGTCTTGAAAAATAAAAAAATAAGCAGACTCACACTTCCTGTTTTTAAAACTTACCACAAAGCAATGGTAATTAAAACAGTGTGGTACTAGCATAAGGATAGATATCTAGATAAATTCAATAGAGTTGAGAGTCTAGAAGTAAACCCATACTTGACATAGGAAGAAACGAAAACTGAACAGCCCTATGTCTATTAAAGACATTGCATTCATAGTTTAAAACATTTTACAAAAGAATGCTAGGGCCAAGTGTTTTAGTGGTGAATTTTGTCAACCATTTAAGGAAAACAATAAGCAATCTTAACATAAAGTCTCAGAAAATAGAAGAGATAGGAATACATCCCAACTTCGTTGATTATGCAAATTTTACATTAGTGTAAAAACCAGGTGAAGGCATTACAAAAACCAAAACCACAGGCCAAATCCTCAATAAAAATTAGGAACTCAAATCCAACAGTATATAAAAAGGACATTACATTGTGACCAGGTGGCAATGCAAGTTTGGTTTAACATTTAAAAAGCAATGTAATTCACCATGTTAACGACATAAAGAAAAAGCAGTTATCTCAGTGGATATAGGAAAAGCATGTGATAAAATTTAAAACCCATGCAGTTGCTCATAAAAGCATCAAGACTGATAAAGAACATCTAGGGGAAAACTTACAGCTAACACATTTAATGATATAAGACTCAGTGCTTTCTATGTAACATCAGGAACAAGACAGGGAAGTTCACTCACCACTTCAATATAACTTCCCATAGAAAGTCATAATCATTGGAAACTTTTTCTTTTTAATTTTTATTTATTTTTGGCTGTGTTGGGTCTTTGTTGCTGTGCACAGGCTTTCTCTAGTTGTGGTGAGCTGGGGCTACTCTTCGTTGCGGTGCACAGGCTTCTTATTGTGGTGGCTTCTTGTTGCGGAGCATGGGCTCTAGGCATGCGGGCTTCAGTAGTTGCACCACGCAGGCTCAGTAGTTGTGGCTCACGGGCTCTAGAGTACAAGCTCAGTAGTTGTGGCTCACGGGCTTAGTTGCTCCATGGCATGTGGGATCTTCCTGGACCAGGGCTTGAGCCCGTGTCCCCTGCATTGGCAGGTGGATTCTTAACCACTGTGCCACCAGGGAAGCCCATAATCATTGGAAATTGAAAAGAAATAAAGCTGCCTTTATTCATAGACAATATGATTGTATACATAGAAAATCCTAAGGAATCTTCAAAAAAGCTACTGGAATAAGTGAATTCAGGTCAGTATAAATAAGAATCAATTGTATTTTTATCTATTAGCAATGGACTGTTAGAAAATGAAGTTAAGTTTTTAGTTTCTTTTATGATCACATTCAAAATTATGAAAAATTTAAGGATGAATCTAACACTGTGCCCTGAAAACTGCAGAGTGCAGAAAGTAATTATGGAAGACCTAAGTACAATAAATGGAGAAATACACAGTGTTCATAAATGGGAAGACTTTTCTAAGTCTTCAGTATTGCTAAGATATTCATTCCCCCAAATTAATCTGCAGATTTAACACTATCCTAATAAAAATTATACCACTATTATAGGTATTGACAAGCTAATTCCAAAATATATATGAAAATGTAATTGATTTAGAATTGCCAAAGCAATTTTATGTAACAAACCATTGGAGGAATTATACTACCTGATTGAAAGATATATTCTATAAAGTTACAGATATGAAGACACTGGTGCTGGTGAAAGAATAGAAGTACCATGTAGATCATTGGAATAGAGTCCCACACATATATGGCCTGTTTATTTTCAGTGGTGAAGACAAGACAGTTTACAGGAAAAGGAAAGTCTATTCAACAAATAGTGATAGTGCAACTGGATAGCTATATGTAAAAAATTAACATTAACCCTCACATCGTTCACAAAAATTACCTTGACGGGGACTTTGTCTTGTTTGAATTTTTATTCCAGCATCTAATATACTGTCTGTCTGATAGTAGGTGCTAAATAATTATTTGTGTAATAAATAAATGATTAGACTAGTTCTCTTGGTTTCTAGCTCTACTCTCAGTGAGAGATGATTATCACACTTTTAGAAAGCTACACAAACTTTATGTTTTAGCTTCAATAAGATATAACCTAATTAGACAGATTCTAGTTCCCTCATTTCACTGAGTCAATCTGGGTAACTTTACAATCATAGCTTCCAGATACACTTACCTGGCTCTGAAATGCTTAATAGTTTTACAGATATTTCTTTGTGTCATTGCATTTGTATTTTATTAGAAGTGGCAAGCATAAGAACATGTTAAACTTAGATAGAGTAACAAGAAGCAGAACAATGATATGTGCCTGTGGATAATTCAATACTGTTTGTTGATGCCGCTGATTTGCATTTTACTCCCACTGGCAGCTAGAGTCAACATGACATATTCATTTACCCTAATATTTCATCCCAGTGAGCTCCCTTTTAAAAATATATAGAGAGAGATACAATGTGACATTATTTTGCTCAAAAAAGTTAAAGGATATTGGTACCTGTCTTTTCAATGTATGGGTAGATAGTCAGTGATTAATGTTGATAGATGAACCAGAGAGGTAAGATGATTTGACCATTGGCACGGAAGAGCAAGATTGCAGGTAAAGTTCAGAACTCCTGATGGCTGATTTTATAAAACAATCCTTAAAGGAGTAGGCTGTATTAAAGAATACCTCCCTCATCACTTGGCTGCAAACTGGGTATGCTCTTAAATTAAAAAGAAAACAAAAAAATAGTCTGAGCCACAGAAAATTAAATACTTCAAAGCTGTGTTTCAGGATACTAGTTCAATCCCTCACTAGAGAGAAAACCCCAGTTAGCTTCTAATAGTCCTTTATAACTCTTCAAGACTGGCAAGTCTTCCTTTTAAAGGGGACAGCCTCTCTGTACTATAGCAAGAGCAGCAATAACCAGTGTGGGCTGATGTAGGACAGAAGTATCATTGCAGAAGGCAGCTCATATTCTGAAACAAGAATGTGAAGCAAGGTGTCCTATATATGCTGCTTTGTTTGAAACTAGTCTAAGTTCTACTGTTGAAGTAGTTTATTTATAAACTGCCCACAGTGTTGCTAGCAGGAAGTTATTTTTGTTTGATATTATTGATGTTGATATTATTATAAATAAGTTCTAATACATAGCAAAATTCTTTTTGATTAAACTATATTGACCATTTTTTCTTAAAAGATTGTTTGAGGGCTTCCCTGGTGGTGCAGTGGTTGAGAGTCCGCCTGCCGATGCAGGGGACACGGGTTTGTGCCCCGGTCCGGGAGGATCCCACATGTCGTGGAGCGGCTGGGCCCGTGAGCCATGGCCTCTGAGCCTGCGCGTCCGGAGCCTGTGCTCCACAACGGGAGAGACCACAGCAGAGAGAGGCCTGCGTACCACAAAAAAAAAAAAAAAAAAAAATTGTTTGATTTGCCAATAAATAATAACAACCAGAAAAATCATTAGCAGTTTTCAGTCTTATTAGTTCATTTTATTCCTTACATATTAAATAGTCTTAAGATCTTTACAAGGAAATTAATTTTGTTTGCTATGCTGTTGCCTTTTAAAATCAGTGGGGTGGGGTTAATCAGGAGTGCAAGGAGTGGAAAACTTCTTAAAGGGATCTTAGAGAACTGAAAGTCTTCTTTTACACTGTTAACTATACTAAAAGAACCAAAAGATCTCAGATATCAAAATCAGTATGCTGCTGACTCTTTCATGTGTATGAAGATCACTTGTAGTTTTTGCATTTGTCAATTTATTAATTAATATATACTATGTTCACATTCCATGACAGACATGTTCCTTTAGGTATTCCTCAAGGTATTTATTTTTACATATTTATTTTCTAACTCATATATGGCTCCACAGACATTCTCAAAGACTACCTTAACATAAATCTGGTTTATGCCAGCAAAGAAGGGAATAGCAGTGAGATCACATTCTTTTTTTTGTCACCTGAGGAGTATTTTTCTCATTTCATATATTGGTACTTGATCAGACAGGATGAAATTTTTGCCATGTCAAAGTCATTTCTAAGAATCAATAGCTCTATTTCACTTTCTTTTAATCTCCCTGTTAATGGGTTCTGTCACTGATATTATCAGTTTTTAAAATGGAAGAAATCTTTGTCAGAGATAATCCACAAACAATTGTTAAAATATTAAAATAAGGCAAACATTCACTCAGATTGTATTTTAAATAATTATGTTTATCAGTATAATCACTGACAAAATGTAGACTTCTAGAAAACATTGAAATAGATCTGTAAAGAACTCTTATTGTCCCAGTTGTCCTAAAAAAATGTTCAACAAGTTGAATGAAGGTGAAGAATTTGAATTTTATTTTCTCCACCTGTCCTTCAGTGGAATTAGTAATGAAATTCTTTATTGCTTTATATACAGATGATGTTAAGATTTTAAAATTTTTCCTATTTGAAAAACAGAAAGCAATGTTATTAACTATGTTGGCCATGTGGTGTTCAAGAATTATAGCTCCTTTCCTTTGGGTTGAATTTGTCAGTCCCTGTGCCAAAGAAGAATGTTCTTTGGATCAAGACAAAAGGATTTTTTAAACTCCATCAAGTACTTAAAATCATACCGTATTTTGTGTCTTTTTCTTACTTGAGCCATGACTTTCTCTTTACAGTTGTTTCATCTTGTCTGAAATTTCTAATTACCTTTCTTTTTCTTGCATCTTGTGCTTTATTATTTCAGCTTTTTTCCATCTTGTCACTCTTACTTTCTGTTTTCTGTAGTTCCCTTTTTCAGCAGAGCCCTCCATCCTCCTGCTGTAATTGGACCTGTTGGTTGCTCTCTAGGCTGCTTCACAGCTGTCATCCTAGGAATTCTCTTCACTTCTCTAATGGGTTGGTTTCTCTGTTTCTAGGATTCCATGTCTGCTTTCTTGCTTTATTTCCTGTTCAAGTAACTTCCAAACAGGGTAGATGGTTAAGTTCTCTGAATATAGAAGTTAAATTTGAAAATTACATCCCTTCAAAACTTTCAAGGTATTACTCTTCTCTTTTTCTATTTCCAGTAACTGATTCCATAATGATTCAAATCAGTCTTCCTTTGTAGACTTTTTTTCATGAAAGATATTGATTTTTTTTTCACCTTGATGTTATGAAATCTCATAGGGAGGGTCTGAGAGTGGATCTTCTTTCATTTATTGTACTCCGTACTTATAGATGTTTTCAATTGGAAGAGTCTTGTCTTTCATCCCTGAGAAATGTTCCTTAAGATTATTTGAGAGTTTCCTCTTCTCTTTTTGTTTCTTTCTTTCTTATGTCTCTTTCTGGTTTCCTAATTACCAGATCTTGTACTTTCTGGACTGATTAATTTTTTTTTTTTTCTGATACATGGTTTTAGAAATTTCCTCAACTTTTTTTCAAGTTTTTTTTTTTGTCAATGGGTTGAAAACATTTATTTGTATAAATAATGCAGTCTCCTTCCTCATTGTTGCTTTTAAATAGGTTTCCATTTCCAAGAATAAAAATAAGTTGTTTGTAGATACAAAATTTCCACCACAGCTATTGGTTAAAAGGAATTTTTCTGGGAAATATTCTCCCATTTAGCAAATTGCATAAAAGTTCATACATTCATTTTTTTTAAGTGTGGTAAAATATATATAACAAAGTATACCATTTTAATCATTTTTAACTGTGCAGTTCATTGGCATTATGCATTCATATTGTACAGTCACGTCCTTCTACTTGCTTTTTTTTTTTCCCTGCGCTACGCGGGCCTCTCACTGCTGCGGCCTCCCCCGTTGCGGAGCACAGGCTCCGGAAGCGCAGGCTCAGCGGCCATGGCTCACAGGCCCAGTTGCTCCGCGGCATGTGGGATCCTCCCAGACCAGGGCACAAACCCGTGTCCCCTGCATCGGCAGGCGGACTCTCAACCACTGTGCCAGCAGGGAAGCCCTTTCTACTTGCTTTTAATTTAGTCAATGAAATTTTTATTCTCTAAAAATGCCTTCTTATGTTTTATTCCTTTTTCATAGCATCCTGATCTTTTATACTCAACATATTGTCTTCTCATATCTCTCCTGTCTATATTAATTTTTTTTCCTATTTTTGTCATCTAAACTGTTTTTTGAGGGATCAGGCTTTCTGTTTATTTACCTTGTTTTATTCTTCTTCATCCAGTGGCTCTCATCGTATGTCTTTTCATAGGTAAAAAAAAGGCTTAGTATCTGATGTGGACTTCATTAGCTATTGTGTAAGTAGAGATTATTTTAAATAATTTTAATTCCTAAATTAAAGATAAATTAAATATGGCAAGGCTTCTTTGGTTTAGAAAACATTGTATATCATAAGTTTTCCGTATCTTCATCGTGGGCAACACAACACATCACCTGCCTTTTTGTACAAGTGTCGTTCTTGTACAATGAACTTTGTTGTGTAGACTCTGACTTTTGTATGTGGAAATGGAGTTAATTGTCTCCCTGATAGTCATAAATTGTTTAATGAAAGAAAAATATATATATATATGTTAGAAAAAGCATTAACATCCAATAGATTTTAAACACAAAGCATGACTTAGTTCAGGCAAAGGATTATTTTTAAGGGGGAAACTGTATGAAATAAATGTTCTGCTGAGTTTTATTTGTCAAAGCATATCAAACAAATCATTTTAATCTTAAAGTTCTTTTGTCTGTTCTCTTTGCCTAGCACTTGACCACTAAGGACTTGAGATGAAAAGAAAGTGATATGGCTACTCAGTAGTCTATCTTTTCAGTGCAGTTGAAATAACAAAGTATGAAATCTGGAATTCAGCCAAGTGTTAGTTGTTAATATCTTAAAATGATGTTTAAAATGTAGATTTGCATTCATTATAATTTAATATAGTAGAAAAGCATTAATTAGAGAAATAGTCTCGTGAATATGAACGGCAAATTAAAACTTGATTAAAGGTGGCCATATCAAACATTCTTCTCTTGAATTGTCTTGCCAGATTCTGAATAATGCTTTGATTTGGTGTGAACCTTTTGTATGTAACAATTTTTAGAGCAAGTTACTACAGTTCTTTTTGAATAATATAGGTCATGAGAAGTTCATTTGTAGGTGGGGCAGCTGTACTACTTTGGGGGACTGTCCTAATAGATCCATTTCATTAATTGTCATGAATTTTTTATTAACAAAACCAGTACGTCAGGTTTAGCCAGCTAAAAACTGCTCTTGTAGTTGTTATCTTTATTGTCAGAAAGAATATTATGAAAATAGGGAATTACTGCACATGCTTTAACTCTTGATTAAACAGAGGAATGGCACTCTCCGTGAACAATAATTTAGGGGCATATTATCAAGTTGACATACAGTGTTTCAGTTGTGCAACTCCCATTAATTTTAAAGCCCTGTGCTTTTATTTCAATGCCTTCCAGTTAGGAGTAATGCCATGTCTGTCTGTTAGGATCTCTGAGTTAATGGGATTAATGTCAAGTAGCAGGATGTTCATTCTTTCTCCCTTAAGCTTTATTCCTTAGGTATTTTTGGTGAAATGGCCTTCTAAGGAATTGCATTTCAGAAACCAGGCAGCGGTATTAAAAAGCTGCAGTAATGGATTGGAAAATGAAAGATGTTAGCATGTACATTTTGCTTACCAATGGAAGAAATTTCCTTCAATTCCCATCTGATAATCTTTATTATTAGGTCATACATAGAGCATTAAAACTGATTTTTTTAATTTAAAAAAACTTCAGAAGATTTCTTAGATGTATGATAGGCAATTATATATTATTATTCTTTGTGTCTTCCACATCAAGGTCGTAAGCACTTTTTATTTCCTACCTCTTGTGAGATAATTAATTTCATGAATTACTATCTTTTTTTTTTTTTTTTTTTTTTGCAGTACACGGGCCTCTCACTGTTGTGGCCTCTCCCGTTGCGGAGCACAGACTCCGGACGCGCAGGCTCAGTGGCCATGGCTCACGGACCCAGCCGCTCCGCGGCATGTGGGATCCTCCTGGACCGCGGCACAAAGCCATGTTCCCTGCATCAGCAGGCGGACTTTCAACCACTGCGCCACCAGGGAAGCTCATGAATTACTATCTTTATAAAAATGGTTTAAAAAGTGAAACAAGGAGAGGCTCGGTAGTTTTCTTTGGATCCCATAACTAATCTTTGATATCCTACATAAAAGAACTTAGAATGTGTACTTGCACTCGTTTTACTTGATTAAACATTGGTCTTATAAAATATTAAGGCTGAAAGAGTCCTGAGAAAATCATATTTTAAAAAACAAAAATGACATAATTTTTGGAAGAATATATATTGTGATTGGAACCCTGACTCAGCCATTTACTAGCTTGGGTAAATTACTTAGCCTCTTTAGCGTCCAGTTTCTCATCTTGAATGGAAATAATAACTAGCTTTCAGCATTATTGTACAAATTAGGTATAATGTATGTAAAATGCCCAAATGAGTGCCTAAAATGTTGAAAGCACTCAGTAAAACAATAGGCATCATTTTCATATTTATTTACAGATTTGGAATCAGTCCTAGAAAAGTTAAACAGGATTAGCCAAGGTATCATGGCTTGTTAGTGACAAGGATAGTTTAGAACCAAGGTATTCTAACCAAATCCAGTGTTCTTTGCATATGCAGTGTTACCTCTTAATTATTGAAATTGTCTAGGGTCTTTAGTCAGAATTATTCCACTGGTGAATACTGATGTTACTCAATAGTATCATCACTTTCTTTTCCTTTCCCCAAAATTCAAGGTTTGAATGTCTGTCATTTAGGCCAGAATCCCAGATATTTTTTTTTCATGTATGTGTGATTTGAAGAATTCTGTTATTTTTAAAGAGATGCTTTCAAACACTGTTATAATCAAGAGAGTTTTTTCAACAGCCAGTTGTCAGAATCTGGAAAATGTTTCTAGTTAGCTATGACCTAGGATAAGTAACATAAGATATTTCCACACTAGGTCCTACAGTTGCCCCAGTATAACTACCTGCTGGTCCAAGGCACCTTGTGTTTTGTCTGCTGGCTCTTCATGACTCCATGCTCTCTGACCAGAACAATGCTCATAGCTCCAGGTCTCACTCCTGGATTAGAGGCTTCAGGGTGCTTCCCAGGTTTGGCCTTCTACAGGGCCAGTTTTCTTTGCCAACTTTGATGTGGATCTTCCACTCCTCACTTCCCATGCTGTCTAGGTAGTCTACCGCAGAGGTGTAGTGATGGTTTTAGCTAATACTTATATAGAGCTTTACTTTTGGCAGAGTTCTTTCATAATCATAATCTAAGTTGATCCTCATAATAACTGCGTGAAGTAAGCAAATTGTCTGTCTTAAAATTAAGGAATCTAAAATTCAGTTAAGTAATTTGCCCAAAAGCATACAGATTGTAAATGGAAGCGCCCAGGGCCTTTGACCACAAACCCCATGCTCTTTTCACCTCTTAATCACTGCTTTTGATCCTGTTGCTGGCAAAGGGTAACAAAAGTGTCCCAAGATAATAACAGAATGAAAATGTAAAGTACTCTGTTGTGATATGGAAGCTAGCGGAAGAAGCATCTATATATGAATCTATGTGAGAAATAAAGTATTGGCACTATTAACTAGGGAATAAGTCTTACATTTCTCTTATTTCTCTCAATACTGAGCACATAGGAGGTAGCTGATAAATATTTTTTATTATTATTTCACTTAGAATATCAGAAAAAAGACACTGTCTTTCCTGGGGAAAAATGTCTATGATTTTTATTATAACTGTCTATCAGCAATTTTTTTCATTGTTTGTGATAATTATTTTAGAAATCTTTTCCCTGGACTGCCTCTACTTATTCTTCTGATTTTTAGCCCCCACCTGTATGCTAATGATTCCCAAATGCAGATACACAGCCCAGACTTTTCTCTTTAGCTTCAGTCTATGTATGAAAACTATCTGCTGGACATTTCCAGATGATACTTCATGGGCACCCCAACTCAGAATGTCTGAAACTGAAGGCAGCAACTTTATTTAAAAAACTGCTTTTCCTTCTAAATGCCTGAGTCAACAAATTCATCTATTTCCCTTCTTAAATACTTCTTGAATCTGTTGTCTCTCTTCTATCATGGTTACCAATACCCTATTCAGACCCTCATTATATCTCACTGGAACTACTGACATAGCCCCCTACATATTTTCTCTGCAGCCAGTTTTGCTATCTTCGGGTCCATTCCCCACTCCTGGCTGCCATTTCCCTCCTTAAAGCCTTTCAGTAATGGTCCTCCATCCCCACAGGATAATGTCATAGTTTTCAGGGCTCCTCATGACCTCCCCCATGACTGCCTCTTCAGTGTCATCTTTGCCCTCTTCCTGCCATCTAGTTGAGACCCCATCCACAACAAACTGCTTACAGTTGCCCACATGCTGTTCTTTTTCTCACCAGTATGCTTTGTTCTTTTTTAAGTTTTTATTGGAGTATAGTTGATTCACCAGTAGGCTTTTGCTTACATTTTTTTTTTTTTTTTTTTTAGGAATTGTTCTCTTCTAAATAACCTACTACCATCCTCACCTCCCATTCACCAGCCAAATTAGGCCTGCTTCTGCTCTGTTTGTAGTATAATTATCTGTCTTCTCAACTGCACTCTTAATTTCTTAAGGGCAGACATACTCTTATTCAGTTTGTAACACTTGGGCTAGTAGTATATTTGGTATATCATAGACACTCAGACATTTTTGAAACGGGTACACTTTTAGAAATGTCTTATTCTTGAAAACTACATGTTTTTAAGTTTTAAAATTTATTTCATTGTGTTGTGAGTGATCCCTTTAATAGCTCAAATTTGGTAAATTCATGTTTACCAAATCAGATTTAATCCATATATATGTAATTTTCTCGTTAAAATAATCATTTATTATATTCTGTTTTGCAATATGTTTCAGTAAGTTACCAAAAAAAGTAATATATGCTGACAATATTATTGCAGAAGCCCTGTCTCATGTAGATGAAAATATAGGTTTCTTTTATATTATATTAATATTGGTAGCTCTTTATTTATGAATTTACTACACCCATAGCAGGAACAAACTGAATAAAATAAATAAACTGAAGTCCAACTTTCAGTCCTTTACCCATCCAAATCAGTCTTTGTTATATTTTTTCCTAGTTGAAAATACCTTTCAATTAGCAGATATTTTCTTGAGTAGTGAACAAGGTCAGATACGTATTCCCCAAGTGAAGAACAAATTATAGTTGGGCCCATGTTTATATTTGTATTACAGATAAGTTCTATACATACCCACAATAGGAACTTACTAAATGAAAAACAAGCATGTTGCAGCTATGAATTTTTCAGATAAAGGAAATACAACCGTGCTTATTGAAAGGAGCCTAACATTCTTTGTTACAATAAGCTCAGCAGCAGTACATCTTGTCTTAATCCACTATTTCAATCCAAAGCTAGCTAAATATTGGACTGTAAGGACAGTAAAAATTTCCCTGCTATATCATTTAACTGTCAGTTTGTTGGATTGGTTGGTTTGTTTGTTTTGATGATTTACTTCTAAGAGACCTAGAAGTTATATTTGTCTCTCCTCAAAGTAAACCTCTTATGGGCAGTGATTACCAGAATATAGATGGATGTTGGATACTACAAAATCTAGTATTAATGATTTCAGACCTTTTCTTATTATCAAAATATTTCAGTTCATCCTAATGTTTTTTCTTATAAAAATATCAAATCTTTTGGAAAATAAGCATGGATATATAAAAACTCACTTTACAGGCTACCTTCAGGGAATTGTTTTTACAATTGAATTGTTCTTTAAAATTGTAATTAATATTCTTTTTGGTGTTTGCATAATATTCAAATATACCTTTACTATTAAAAAGGACATATTATAGCAAGATATACTTTGTTGACAGAAAATCTATTCCAGAGATACATATAATATAAAAAGAGGACTCACCATGAAAATATATACAAGATTTGAAATAAAGCATTAGTTTTAAAAACCAAAGAATTGGTATCTGGGAGTCTTGATGTAGAGGATAGAGTGGAAAACAGATGAGAGCCTCTCAGACTAGGACTGTATGTTAGGTCTCCAGGAAGGGACCTCACCTGCCAGGTGGGTCTTTGCTAAATAAAGCCAAGTAAACTTCATTCTCAAAAATTTTAGAAGAGTGGGGATCTTGGTCTGTTTCATTCATTACTCTATCCATAATGCCTAGAACTACGTCTAGCACAAAGTAGATGTTCTATAAATATTTGTTGAATGAATGAGTGATGACAGTAAAAATGAGCATGTCCTCAACCAGACCAAAGAGTTGCCACACATTGACCTTACAGCACTCAGAGCATCAGTTATCCTCTCTCTTAGTTTCAGAAAATACTTGGAAGTAAGAGAACACTCTCTTTCCCTCTGAAAATAATCTCCTCTCCCTCCCCTACTTTACAAAGATCTGAAGGTTTCTCTTTAGGACTGGACATATTTGCAAGTCTATAGTGAGTTAAATATTTTCATCAAAGCTTTTCTCATACCACCATGCTGATACACATGACCTTCTTTAGCTACAACATCCTTTATATACCTTTGTTTGATTGAGCAACTCCTATTCCTTTTTCAAAACTCAGATTAGACATGTCTTCTAAGAAGCTCCTCTCTACCCCTCAGTCAGTCTGGGCTAGGTGCCCCTACTATGTACTGCCATAGCTTCTTCTATATGTCTTTTGCAACTTCCCAAACCAGACAGTTTCTGAAGAAGCATATTAGAACTAAATCACCTATGGCATCACACCCCACATTATATGGTTTCAGAAGTTAGCTGGCTGGTAAAGTGTAATTGATGTGATTTGTCATACATTATAATATGTAATTGTGTATCAGAGACAGCAAAAAAAATTGTTTTAAATTTCCAGTTGAGGTACCCATCTATTTAGCAGCAGTAACCCAATTTACATTTTTTCATTTACATGAGTAATTGGTTACCTGTGCAACATGAGTTATTGACCCCCATATTTTAAATTTATTCCGGTGAGGTTTTTGTGACCATTTAAAATTGAAGCCCCAGACATGTACCTGCTAGCCTGCCCCTAGTTCTGGTCTGACCTGGGTCCCTGGCCAAATTTTGAGAAGTAAGGAAATGCCATTATATCACATAAAATACCAGATATCAAAATGAATATAGACATGTCTTCAAGAGACATAAACCAGAAATACTTATTTAAAAACATACATATTCTATGCCATCTTTCCAAACTTTAATATACAGAGGTCAGCAATGTACAAAATGAAACTCCTTTTAAAGTTGGAGTATGGTACCTTGCTCTCTCAAAGCACCATATTATTAAATAACTCTTAGAAAGAATTTTAGGAAAAATTGAGAAACCTTGCCTTCATACCAATTGGCCCATCAGTAATATCTTAAAAATTCATGTCACTGATAGTGCGCGGCTATTTCTCTTCTATACACTAGCCATGTCAGGCAAAAAAATGTATAAACGTTCCTTTCAGACCACCACAAAGTAAATAAACAGATCATCCAAGGATTGTGAAATCCAGTGTTTCCACCTCAGATCTAGCACATTTGTAATATTTTTCCATTCTGAGAACTTAAACTTTTTACTTTCACACTTTTTTCTTTATTTTCGATAAAGAAAACCCTTTTGATGTAGGATGCATCGTAAAGGGCCATTAATTCAGTACAGTGCTTTGAGTCACCCATTCTTATTTGATATTTAGGAGAATAATTTTGTGACCTTCTAGATTTAGGCTATTAAAATTCATACTTCATAAGACAGTATTGAGTAGTCAATTTAGTGTTAATTTTTTAGACTGAGGGGAAGGCCAAAATAAAAAATGTGTTAACTTCCTTGAAAATCTGTAAGAATTAAATAAGTGAAAAAAATTTTAAATCAGCCTAATTTCTAGAAAGATTCTAAACAGTTATCAAGTATTCTAATAAAACTTAAGTCTGAAGAGATTTCTTCCACATTTAAAAAAAAAAAAACTGCCAGTTTTTCCTGCCCAGCCAGGAGTTAGAATAAGTGAAACAAGAGGGCCTAAAATTCAGTAATTTAAAAGGTAAAGATGTAAAACCCAACCTTTACTGTGTTGAATAAAAACCAAAAATCCAGACGTCTTCTGATCTTTACAGAGCACGTAGCAACTCTGTAGCAACAGAAACTTTATAACATTTCCTGATGACAGCGGCTGCACAATGGATTTTGAATAAGTCTGGTGTAGTGTTTAGTACAGTGAAAGGAGCTGGGTTGTTTTATGCTTTAAGTTGGCATTTTACCAAGGAGAGAAGTTTGTTGGTGGTTTGTTTTCCCCTCTTATGTTTAAGTGACAGAGTACTGATTAAAATGAGCATTTTTTCATGTTTATTCTTACTTGGTCTTTTTCTGAGCAAGATACTCAGTAAAATGAAAGCCAGATGCTTTTACACGTACACACTATATTGCTGAGCAAATCATTTATGGAAGGGAAGGCAAGATAAAGTTGCTTTTAAGAGTCCTTTAACATATCAGTTTGATAACTAGCAAAACACCTCTACTGCCATTAAATATTTACCAAGACTCGGCTTTGGGCAGGGGGGCAGTTTGGCGTAACAAATTTGACTCTGTGCAATGCCATTGATTAGCTATCAGAAGGACATAGTTAATAAATAACTTTAGGTATTACAGAGCACTCTACATTCTTGTCAAATATTTTCTCTGAAGATGACCTAAAAAAAGTCAGTTACAACCAGCATTCACCCCAGCAATGATTGCACAAGCACAACTATGAAAGAAATAAAGGCCAAGCAGATCAGTTGAGCAGTAAGTACTTAGGCAATCTTTCCTAGTGACTGTTGTCATTGCTGCTGGACTTTAGAACTGAACATGTTTACATTTAATTAGAAAGGACACACAGTTTACAGCACAGTAGCTATCAATATCAGATCAGAATTGATTTCCGCTTTCTCCCCAGTGATTGCTTCCTTCAACCTAATTAAAAAAGGCATATAACCAAAATGACTCACATAAATTTTAAAGCAAAGTAAACAATATTTCCTGGAGACCAAAACAAAAGTAAATGACATTCATCCTGATTATTAGCTACATTTTTTTGAAAGAATTCTGATGCCTATAAATGTGCTATAAGGCATGTTTTAGTGTTATCAGACTGCTGATAAACCAAGTATTCCCTTCTGAAGAAACCTGAATGAATGCTTTACTGAGTTCTTTAGCTCTCAAAGAAACAATAACCTTACTTTTATCTTCATAATCCCTAAAACATGTAGATAAAGTATTCTGATAGAAGTTTGGACTGATTTTATTCATGTCTTCAATTTTCACATATTATAAAGAGCAACTGCTAAAAAATATAACAAAATGATTAACAGATTGATTTCCTTTTAAATAAGATGTATACAGCACATGTGTAATTTCCTAAAACATAAGGAATCATTCTGGTGTGTGTGAATAACATTTCTCTACAATTACCATAGACAAAATCATGAACAAAATTCTGATAAAAGATAATTTCTTATAACTCTATTCACTATAAAGAGAACTGCTTTAAATTTCACAAGCTAGCGTTTGTTGATTACACTAAATTATGGTAAAAATGTTTGGTTTTTTTTTTTAATTATTTATTTATTTGGCTGTGTCGGGTCTTAGTTGCAGCATGCTGGATCTTCATTGCCGCATGCAGGATCTTCTTGTGGCTTGCGGGATCTTTAGTTGCAGCATACAGGATCTTTCACTTGTGGCATGTGGGATCTAGTTCCCTGACCAGGGATCAAACCCGGGCCCCCTGCATTGGGAGCATGGAGTCTTAGCCACTGGACCATCAGGGAAGTCCCTAAAAATGATTTTAAATCAGAGATATAAAGGAAAATAGGAGAGATGTAGAGGTTACCCCCAGGAGGATTGTGTTACAGCTCTCCTTCTTCCTTCTCTATGCATCTGCCATGCAATCCCATATCTAGAATGGAAGGCTATCAAGATGTAAGGAAGTAAAGAAAGATTCAGATTAGAAGCAGGCCTTAAGTAACATTAATTAATCAATTTACAAATATAAAGCAGTTCTTCCAGGCACTAAAGATAGCGTAGTGAGCAAAACCTCTATAAGATCAAACATTTTTATCTGCTTTGGTTACTGATGTATCCTCAAGCATTTAATTTGTACTTGGTACTATATATGTCTAGTTGCTCAGTAAATATTTATTGAATGAATGACTCCTTTCAAGGATTATTTCACTACAAGCAAATGTTCATTCATCCACCAGGGGGGAGTCCAGTAGCACTTGTTTCTAGTATTCCAGGAAAACTGCTGAAGTCCACAATGGTGCCATAGTAATGAGAGTCAATGTAAAATCTCCTTCCAGAAGAGAATAACTCATCAGAGTTATTTTTGCTTACTTTTCTTTCTTTCATTTTCTTTTTAAATCTTAGGCTTTTTATTACTCTTAGTGTTCACAAAGCAATCAGCCTGGAAGCCACATCAGTTAACTACAGACCAGTACTACGTATCCATAGTTTATATTCTGCAGGGCACATACCAATCACAGAGATTCTAGTCAACCATTAAAACATTAAAACAATTAAGAACCACATGAAGCAAGCCTATGGAACCAGTAATTAATTAATCAGTTCCACAAATATTTATTAAATCCTTTTCTGGGCACTAGAGATCAAATGGTGAAAAAAAAAAATCGCTTAACATCTGTCCAGTTGGAAGGTCAGAGTACTATAGGAACACATGAGAGGATCACCTAATCTGAACAACAGGTCAGATTTCTTAGAGAAACTCATATCCATGCTGAGATCTAAAGGATGAGTAGGGGCTAGTTAAGTAAAAAAGGTAAGGTCAGTGTTCTAGGGGATATGAAATTTGTTCATCCTGGCTTGAGTATAGAGGTAAATAGGTGAATAAAGAGAAGTGAGCTGGATAGAGAGGCATGAAGAGCTTTGTAAAGGATGCTTAAAGGAATTTGGACTTTATCCTCAGAGCAGTGAGGAGTCATTGAAGAGTTTTAATCCAGGTAGTCATACATTCATATTTGTGCTTTAGAAAACTCACTCAAGGCAAAGAGCAAGTGAAGACTATTGAAGTAACCCACTTAAGAAAATAGTAGCAGGCACTCTAAATTATGATAATGGTAATGGAGCTGAAAAGAATACTAGAAAGATGCAAGGAATTGATTAGATTGATCAATCAAAAGGATTGATTAGATTTTTAGGTGAGAAATGGATGTCAAGGATGATGCATAGGTTTTGAGCGTTTACACTGAGTAGAAAGTGATGCCCAGGGAGAAGGGAGGGAAAGAAAGGGCTGATTAGTAGAAGGATATAAAATGAGATCATGAGTTTAGTTTTAGACATACTGAGTTGTAGATATTTGCAGGATGGTCAAGTGAAGATGTCTCCTAGGTAGTTGTGTAGATCTGGTGCTCAGGATAGAAATCTGATCTGGAGAGAAAGACTTCCAAGTGAAATAAATGATTGAGTGAAGCCATGGGACTGGGTTGAAATCAAGGGAGAGTGGCTAGAATGACCAACAGTTAACCAACAGTTAAGGATGCCTCCAAAGGAGATTAAGAAGCATCAAGAAATACTTCTGATGAAGCAGAAAACCGGAAGTGTATTTTCATAGAAAGCAAGGAAAGAAGGCATTTCCAGAAAGAATTGGCTTCTGATAGGTCCTATAACATAAAGATTGAAAATGTCTTTTATACTGAGCAACAAGATCTTTTCTGGAGCAGTTGTGGACAGAGCAGATGGTAGAGCCTTGAATAGAATTTGAGGTGAAGACAGCAAGCACAGACAATTTGATTCTAAATGAGATGATCCCAAACTAGGTCCAAGAGAAATCCCATCTTTTAGACCAGACTAGCATACCTTTGAACTTAGTCAGAATCCCTGGCAGAAAACAAAACAAAACAAAAAATCTTCATAAGTGGAATATCTGACCCAAGAAAATAAATAAAAGGTGAGTTCTAGAATTTTATTTCCTAGATTTAAGCCTCAGTATATAGTTCCATGCTCTCTTGAAATTCCACTCAGAAAAGGAGCAAGGTGCATCTTAGTGGTTAGAGGCTGTTTGTCCTGTAAGGTGATGAAGAGACACAAAACACCCCCTGGCCAGAGCAGAGCAATTGTTTTAAAAGGCAAATCTTGTTCCCCTCTCTTTAAAATCCTTTAGCAGCTTCTCATTTGCCTTAAGAAAAAGACCAAATTCCTGTTTGGTCCTCATGTTCCAAAAGGCCCTCTATGATCTAGACCCAACCACTTGTTCACTGATACGAGCACTGGTTGTAACTGGGCTTCATTGAGCTCATCAGCCATCCTTTATCTTATTATAAGGCCTTGGCACATGTTCTTCCCTGTGCCTGAAATGCTTCCTTCACCTCTCTTCTAGTTAATACCTACTCTTACCTTTAAATTTCAACTCAAATGTCACATCCCTTCCTTTATAGCACTTAAAATAATTTGAAATGTGTGTTTAGTTACTACTCTAGCTCTAGCTCTAGCAAAGTGCCCAGAACACAGTAGTCATTCATTTACATGCGGAAGGGAAGCAGGGCCTGACGTGTCACCATGCTGCCACCCAATTCCAAGTAAAACAAAGCACATGCTTCCAGTATGCATACTGACTGAACCCTATTCAGCAATTCAATTAACCAAATAACTGTACAGCAACAGCTGTGTATCAAGCACTGTGTGTTTGTAATGGTCTCATAAAATGAATTTATTTAAACCTCGTAGCTGAGATCGGCATCAGTGCTTATCCTAAGCTTTATATAATGTGAAATAAAACTATATATCTAATAGGACTTTATTTACTTTTCCTAAGGGAGTCACTTAGGATCACTAATAAAATAGAAAAATATTTACCCTATGTAAGAACAGTTGGTTAGGGCTTCTCCGGCGGCACAGTGGTTAAGAATCCACCTGCCAATTCAGGGGACACGGGTTTGAGCCCTGGTCCAGGAAGATCCCACGTGTCACGGAGCAACTAAGCCTGTGCGGCACAACTACTGAGCCTGCAGGCCTAGAGCCCGTGCTCTGCAACAAAAGAAGCCTGCGCACCGCAATGAAGAGTAGCCCCTGCTCGCTGCAACTAGAGAAAGCCCACGCGCAGCAACAAAGACCCAGTGCAGCCAAAAATTAAAAAATAAATTTTAAAAAAACGAACAGTTGATTATTTGAGGTTTTTACATTTTTAGTAAAATCATTTATTCATGCAGATGGTATGGGACATAGTTTTCAGTAGTTGAGCAAACTTCTCAGCCATCTGCTAAGCAATTGGCTAATGAGCTTGTGCCAAGCTCCTCAAAAATCTTTTTGTCTAGAACTGACCCTTATGCGGGTGACACTCTTCCTTTGTGTGACTGTTCTTAGATGGAGTACCCATTTCAGTAGAATTAGGATGACAAATTATGATATCTGGCATTTAACTAGGCCTCAGCATCGTGAGCTCACTCATACCTAGAGATGACTGAGTCCAGTCTTCTACATTGTGCAGGGATTTCTTCTACACTATTTCTAACAGCTTGTTATCTAGTGTCTACATAAATATGACATCTCATCACAGGTAGGGTTTACCCTACCTGATAAGCCCTTCTGTGGAGATGCTTCAGTTTATAACTTATAACAGACATAGCTAAATTCAGGTGTGATTAGGTCTGATTTGGCTATTATGCCATGGCTGGCTATGCTTGCCCTCTTTTCTATCTGATGTCACTTTTGATTCCTACTGGACTTATGGTTAGTCAGCCTTCATTAATACTGTGTGTGTGTGTGTGTGTGTGTGTGTGTGTGTGTCTTGGGAGGGTGAGATTTAATAGACTTTATTTATTAGAACAGTTTAGATTTACAGTAAAATTGAGATAATACAGAGTTCTCATATACCTCCTCCCACAGGTAGTTTCCCCATTATTAATATCTTGTGTTGGTGTGGCACATTTGTTACAGTTAGTGAAACCATATTGATACCTTATCATTACTTAAAGTCCACAGTTTACATTAGGGTTCACTCCTTGTGTTGTACCATTCTATGGGTTTTGAAAAATGCAAAATATCATGTACTCACTGTTACAGTTTCATACAGAATAGTGTCACAGCACTTTAAAAAAAAAACATGTGCTTTTGCCTTTTTATCCGCCTCTGCCTCCCCCTGAACCTTTGGCAACTACTGACCTGTTTACTGTGTCTGTAGTTTCACCTTTTCCACAGTGTCATATAGTTGGAATCATGCAGTATATAGTCTTCCAGACTGGCTTCTTTCACTAAGTAACATGCATTTAAGTTTCCTCCATGTGTTTTCAGGGCTTGATATCTCACTTTTTATCATTAAATGATATCCCATTGTATGGATGTACCACAGTTTGTTTATATATTTGCCTATTGAAAGATATCTTGGTTGCTTCCAGTTTGGGGAAATTACGAATGAAGCTGCTATAAACACTCACGTTCAGGTTGTTGCGTAGACATAGGTTTTCATTACTATTGGGTAAACACTTAGGAGCACGATCAGTGTATCATATGGTAAGATTATGTGTAGCTTTGTAAGAAACTGCCAAACTGTCTTTCAGAGTACCTGTACTATTTTGCATTAACACTACCAATAAGCCAGAGTTCCTGTTGCCCCACATCCTCACCAGAATTTCGTGTTACTCCTTTTCTGGATTTAGCTCTTCCAATAGGTATAGTGGTATCTCACTGTTTTAATTTGCAGTTCCCTGGTAGCCTATGATGTTGAGCCTCTTTTTGTATGTTGATATGCCATCTGTATTTCTTCTTTGGTGATATGTCTGCTTCTTTTGTCTATTTTTTAATTGAGGCTTATTTTCTTATTGTTGCATTTTAAGAGTTCTTTGTATATTTTGCATACTAGTCCTTTATCAGATATGTATTTTTCAAAGATTTTCTTCAGTCTGTGGATTGTCTTTTCATTCTTTTAACAGTATGTCTTGCAGCATATAAGTTTTTAATTTTAATAAGGTCTAACATCTGTTTTTTTCATGGATTATGAAAAATTCATGGTGTTGATGTTGTATGTAAAAACTCACTATTAAACCCAAGATCACCTCAGTTTTCTCTTATGTTATCTTCTAGATGTTATATAGTTTTTCATTTTACTCCTTAGGCCTATAACACATTTTTAGTTACTTTTTGTGAAAGGTGTAAGTTCTTGGTGTAGATTATTTTTTTTCTTGTATGGATGTCCATTTGTTCCAGCACAATTTGTTAAAGAAAAGGCTATTCCTTGTCCATTGAATTGCCTATGCTTTTTTGTCAAGATCAGTTGACCATTGTTGTATGGATCTATTTCAAGGCTCTCTATTCTCTTCAACTGATCTGTTTGTCTCTTCTTTTGCCAGTGTAATGCTGTCGTGATTGCTATAGCTTTAAGTCCTGAAGTTGGATGGTGTCAGTCTTCTGACTTTGTCCTCCCTCAATATTGAGTTGGCTGTCCTAGATCTTTTGCCTCACCATATGAACTTTAGAATCAGTTTGTCAATGTGTACAAAATAATTTTCTGGGCTTTTGATTGGCATTGCATTGAATCTATAGAACATGTTAGGAAGAATTGACATCTTAACAATATTGAGTCTTTTTATTCATGCTCATGGAATATCTCTCCATTTATTTAGGCCTTTGATATCTTTCATCTGAGTTTTCCTCATATAGATCCTATACATATTTTGTTAGATTTATATCTAAATATTTCATTTGGGGGAGTGGTAATATAAGTGGTATTATGTTTTAATTTTAAATTGGAATTGTTCACTGCTGCAACATAAGAAAGCAATTGACTTTATATTAACCTTACATCCTGCAGCCTTGTTAAAGTGACTAATTAGTTCCAGGAGTTTTGTTGTTTTATTTTCGTTGAGTCTTTTAGATTTTCTACATAGACAATCATGTTATCTGTGAACGAAGACAGTCTTATTTTTTCCTTCTTAATCTGTATACATTTTATTTTATTTTATTGTCTTTTACATTAGCTAGGACATCCAGTACTGTGTTGAACAGAAGTGGTGAGAGGAGATATCCTTGTCTTGGCCCTGATTTGGGGGAGAAAGCATCTAATTTCTCACCAATAAGTATGATGTTAGCTATAGGGGTTTTTTTGTAGATGCTCTATATCAAGTTTAGAAATTTCTTCTCTCTTCCTAGTTAGCTGAGAGTTTTTATCATGAATGGATATTAGATTTTCCAGCGCTTCTTCTGCATTTATTGGTATGATCAAGTGATTTGTCTTCTTTAGATTGTTTTGTAATGGACTATATTAATTGATTTTCTAATGTTTTATACCGAGAATAAATCCTACTGGATAGGAGTGCATAATTCTTTATGTACTTTGTTGGGTTCGATTTGCTAATATTTTGTTGAGGATTTTTGCGTCTATATACATGAGAGATAATATTCTGTAGGTTTTCTTTTCTAATAATGTCTTTATCTGGTTTTGGTGTTAGGGTAATGCTGGACTCATAGATTGAATTAGAAAATATTTCCTCTGTTTCTACTTTCTGGAAGAGATTTTAAAGAATTAGTATAAAAAAATTGGTATCATTTCTTCCTTAAATGTTTGATTAACTCCTCTGGGCCTCGGGTTTTCTTTTTTGGAATGCATTGACTATTGATTTAATTTCTTTAATAGGTAAAGGCTTATTCAGATTGTCTATTTCTCCTTGCATGAGTTTTGGTAATTTGTATCTTGCAAGGAATTTGTTCCATTTTATATAAGTTATTAAATTTGTGGACATAGAGTTGTTAATAACATTACTTTATTATCCTGTTAATGTCCCTGGGATCAGTAGTGATGACCTCTCTTTCATTTCTGATATTAGTAATTTTTATCTTCTTTCTTTTTTCTTGGTTAGCCTGGCTATAGGTTTATTGATTTTATTAATTGTAATAGGCCAAAAATGCCCCCCACAAAAGATGTCCACATTATATAACTGGAACCTTTGTTACCTTATGTGGTAAGGAGATGTAACAAATCTCCAAACACTTGGGAACATTTAACAACACATTTCTAAATAATCCATGAGTCAAATAAGAATTCTCAAGGGAAATTAAAAAATATATATGGAAGTGAATGAAAATAAAAGTACTGCATAGCAAAATTTCTGGGACATAGCTAAGGCAGTGCTGAGAGTGAAATTTTTAGCACTAAATACATACATTAGGAAAATTGGAAGTGTATCAAATCAACAATCTAAGGTCCTACCTCAAGAATCTGGAAAGAGAACAAAAAAATAAATGCAAAGCAAGCAGAAGGAAGAAAATATTAAAAATAAGAACAGAAAAGGGCTTCCCTGGTGGCCCAGTGGTTGAGAGTCTGCCTGCCGATGCAGGAGACATGGTTTCATGCCCCGGTCCGGGAAGATCCCACATGCCACAGAGAGGCTGGGCCCGTGAACCATGGCTGCTGAGCCTGCGCGTCCGGAGCCTGTGCTCCGCAACGGGAGAGGCCACAACAGTGAGAGGCCCGCGTACCACAAAAAAAAAAAAACAGAAAGAAGCACATAAGAGCAGAGAGAAAACACATTATGAATATCAGGAATGATAGGATATCACTATAGACTTCGCAGAGATAAAAACAATAAGAGATTACTATGGACAGCTCTACATGCATAAAAATGGCAATTTAGAAGTAACAGACCATTTCCTAAAAAAACTCTTATTCCATTACTGATACATGCAATAACCTGAATGAATCCCCAGAGAACTATGCTGAGAGACAACAGAAAATCCCCAAACCTTTCCATTTGTATAACACTCTTGAAATGACATTACAGAAATAGGAAACAGATTAGTGGTTCTTAGGATTTAAGGAGGGGATGGAGTGGTAAGGAAGTAGGGAAATATACTTCGTGGTGATATAACTGTTTTGTATCTTGACTGTATCAATGTCAATATCTTGGTGGTGCTATTATACTAATTATTTATACTAATAATAATAATTTATACTAATAATAATAATTTATACTAATAATTTTACAAAATGTTGCTATAATTTTACAAAATTTACTATAATTTTACATAAATTTACTATAATTTTACAAAATGTTACTTTTGGGGGAAAGTGGTAAATGACATGAGGGATCTTTCTGTATTATTTCTTACAACTGCATGTGAATTTGTAATGATCTCAAAACAAAAATGTTAATCTTTAAATATTCCTCAAAAATGGAATGGAATGGAGTGTGGATGAGGGAAGCAATGGAGAATATGAGGCTGCACATAAAGATAAGGAGAAAAGAAAGGGAAATAAAACTGATGTGACTCTTCTATAATACTAGAGCCCACTTATTCGAATGGAGCGTTTAAGCAACAATGTTCAATAAATACTTTTTGTCTGCCTCTTATAGAGAAGCCACTGTGCTAGGCCCTCTAAGGAAATAAAGAAGAGTAAAAAATGGCCCCTTCCTTCAATAGCATTAGACTAAAGTAGGGAAGATAAAGTGAGTATAAAGTAGCTATAAAGGATAGTAGAAAGCGATGAATATAATACAAGGGGTATGGAAAGGGTATGGAGCTTAGAGGAAGTAGTGTCTCCTTGGGCAGGATATGGGAGTGTGACTTCATGACGGTTGTGGCAGTTCATCTGGATCTTGAAGTGTAGTGATCGGGCGCTTAGAGGGATAGGGAAATAGAATTCCAAGTGGAGGCAACAGTGTGAGCAATAATCCCACAGTGAAAAGTGTGAGGGCAGTTTTAAAGAACAGTTTATATTTCCATTTGGCTAGAATAAAAGTTTTTGATAGAATAGTTAGGAAAAAGTCTGGAAAGAAAACTAGAACAGAATTCTGGAGCACCTTGAATGTCAGACTAAAACTTGGGACATAAACCTAGAATTCTATATCCAGTGAAACTGTCCTCCAAAAGTGAAGGAGAAATAAAGACTTTCTTAGACAAAGACTGAGGGAATTTGTCACCAGTACACCTGCCTTGAAAGAAATGTTAAAAGAAGTTCTTTTGAGAAAAGGCAATCACAGTAAGGCGGAAACTCAGATCAAATTAATTCATGCAATAAACCAGGAAGTAAAAACAGACACTGTCCTTTCAGGAAATGTATACTGAGGACAACATAGCACATACTTCTGGTTTCCATACTCGCTTTGTCTTTATTTATTTTTATTCAGTGAAACAAGCCAAACCTGCCTCTTTTTTTTTTTTTCGGAATGATTTAATAATATTATCAGTAAGTGATAAAGGTTAGGAAAACTAGTTTAGTTCTCCCAATTCATGAAAAACCTGTAGCAACAGTTGTTTTTCATCAAACTACTTGTAAAATATCTAAATATTGTATGAGACCTTATACAGAATTAATTAGAAATAAATTATTTCTTAAAAAATTATACAATGTATGAATGCTTGTTTTTTGCCAGGTATTGTGCCAGATATTTTCACATAAGTAGATCACCTTATTTTGTTCTCATGTGAACTCAGTGAGATTTTTCTCATTGTTTTAGAGTTGAGGAAATTAATACTTAAAGTTATAAAGTATTTTTCCCAAGGTCAGACAGAGTGAACAGCAAGACTGAAATTTAAATCTACTTCTTTAAAGTCCAAATCTGACATCTTTTCATTTACCAGATTTAGCATTCTTGACGTATTAGACTAGATAATTCTTTGTTGTGAGGGTCTGTCCTCTGCAATGTAGGATGTTGAGCAACATCTCTGGCCTCTATTCACTAAATGCTAGTAGCCTCCCCCCCTCCAGTTGTAACAGTGAAAAATGTCTCCAGATGTTACAAGATGTCCCTGAGGGACAAAATTACTCCTCGTTAAGAACTATTGGCCTGGGACTTCCCTGGTGACACAGTGGTTAAGAATCCGCCTGCCAATGCAGGGGACATGGGTTCAAGCCCTGGTCCGGGAAGATCCCACATGCCTCAGAGCAGCTAATCTCGTGTGCTACAACTACTAATCCTGTACTTTAGAGCCCACGAGCCACAACTGCTGAGCCCGCGCGACACAGCTACTGAAGCCCGCATGCCTAAAGGCCGTGCTCTGCAACAAGAGAAGCCACCACAATGAGAAGCCTGCGCACGGCACCGAAAAGTAGCCCCCTCTCACCACAACTAAAGAAAGCCCACACACAGAAAAGAAAACCCAATGCAGCCAAAAATTAACTAATTAATTTTAAAAAAAAAGAACTATTGGCCTATACTGTGACACCTCATCTCTAAATTTTTAATCCAAGAATATTTATTCAATTAAAATAAACAGTATATATAGATCACATGAATGCTTGAGCAATTACTGTAAATAAATGAAGCATAAATAGAAGTGTAAGTGCATATAGTGGGATGGTGAATAAAGTGATCTCATGAAAGGACTTAAGAAATAGTTGATCACGGAAACAAGAAGCCAAGAAAAGTAGCATCAAAACTTGGTATAGATGGAAAAGTACCAGTTTGCAAGAATAAGATGAATCCACGTTTGACGTTACAGTTGAGAGTTCAACAAGCAGGTAAACACAAGTTGAGGGGAACATAAATATCTACAAGCAAAATGTAAAAGTGGGTCATAAACCTGAAAATTCCGAGATATTTTCGGCTGAGGCAGTACAGAGAGTTAGAGATCAGGAAAATAGTCAGGATCACAGTCATGAGGGAACAGACCAGGAGACACTGAAATGAAGACAGAAACCACTACAGAAAGGAATCTATTACATGCTACTTAATGGTCTAATACCCATTGAATGGCATCTCCTACCTTGGCCTGCTGTTGGACTCATGTGGTGAGCAGCCTAGGAGATAATGTATAGTCACAGTTGGTGTGGATTCGAATTATGATTATATGAAAGACTACTAAGTAAAAATACTTCTAAAGTCTCACTTTCTATACTAAATTAGAAAAATTAATTCATTAAGAATTATATAATTTCAAAACTGGAAGAGTTAATTGAATTTTTTATATTACTTCATTATCTTCATGATAAATAGGGATGGTTACCATCCTATGTTAGTATTGTATGAGCCACACTGTTTCTGAGAGTGATTTAACAGCTTTTCTGTTGTTTTATAATTTATTCTTACTATAACTTAAAATATTTTCCCATACAATGTCATTTAAGTGCCTTTAAATTGTAATGCCACTGCTATACAAAAAAATGCATCTGAAAATCAATGCATCTCAATCAACTTTGAACAGAGGTTAAATGTGATATGACTCTGAAGAAAGCTAAACAATGTGGCCCTCTTGTCAATTTAGGGAAGAGCTTTCTGAGGGAAAAAGCATCACTAAAACAAAAATGCACTTCAGTGGTTATAGATTTATATACATGCTGGGAATATATCCTCTCTACTTCACTTTTATTCCTATAAGAAAATTTCCCTAAATTATGAACATTTTAATTTATTAAACTTATGAATGCATTCTTCCCATAAATAAAATTGCCCTATGCAATTTAATATGTTGGAATTAGGAAGTAAATCACATGATGAAACTGAAAAAAACTACGAAGTATTGTAAGTTCTAAGAAGGAAAAGAGGTTCTATGAGACAGAATAACAAGGAGGGAACATCAAAATTTAGACTGAAGAGACATAAAAGGTTTATCTGAGAAAGTAGTATTTATGCTGAGACCTAGTGAATGAGTAGGAGTCGGTCACATAGAAGCGTGGAGGGAAAGGCATTTCAAAGAAATGCTTCAAGCAGGAAAAGCTTGCTGTACCTGAGAAATGGAATGTCTGCTAAAAGGTGGTAGGTAGAGAGACCAGATGATAGAGGGCTTTGTAGCCCATGGCAAGTAGGGGAGGATTCCAGCCCAGGAAGGAGGCTATGATGTGTGTCCAGGTTCTGGCTCTGCTAGGGTAGGGGTATGAGATTAATTAAATTACTTACCTCTTTGTTTCAGTTTTTTCATTAGTAAAAAAGTAATATTAATAGGACTCCCTTCCTAAGTTGTTGTGAGGTTTAGTGAGTTAAAATATGTAATTTGTTATCTTCAGAGATTTATTCCGAGTTTGATGAGGTGCTACTGCAGAATTTTGAGTGACATTATCTAATTTACCTTTTTAAGAGATCACTCCAGCTACTGCTTCAGTTTGAGAAAGACTTGATGGGGATTTAAAGGTTTCCAAGGTATTTTGAATGAATAATAACTTTTTGAGCTTGAGAATAAAGGGTCCCAGTTACAGGTCCATCTGAGAGAAAAATTAAAGTCAGGTGGTATAAATTTGCCAAAAAAAGGAAAAGACTAAATTAAATGGTAGAAAACTAGTAAATGATGAATGATTAGGTGATTAAATGGGGATAATATTGATTTTAATAATGGTGTGATTTTAAAAATTGAGTCATTGATTCTTAATATTTAATTGGTTATAATATACTAGATAGTGTTGTAGGTATCACAAACAAATGCAGAATTCCCGAACTATGCTGATCTACTTCAAGTTTTAAATGAAGAGCATAGGACTTCCCTGGTGGCACAGTGGTTAAGAATCCGCCTGCCAATGCAGGGGACACAGGTTCAAGCTCTGGTCCAGAGATCCCACCTGCCACAGAGCAACTAAGCCCGTGCACCACAACTGCTGAGCCTGCGCTCTGGAGCCCACGAGCCACAACTACTGAGCCCACGTGCCACAACTACTGAAGCCCACACACTGCAATGAAGAGTAGCCCCTGCTCGCCGCAGCTAGAGAAAGCCCACGTGCAGCAACGAAGACCCAGTGCAGCCAAAAATAAATAAAAATCCCTTTTTAAATAAATAAATAATAAATGAGGAGCATATATTTAAGATTAAAAATATAAAGAATAGGGCAGGCTATGATTTTTTTAACTGGACACAAAAAAGCACTGCCATTAATGGAATAATAATAAATTAGATTTCATTAAAGTTAAGAATTTACATTCATCAAAAGACAACATTAAGAGAATGAAATGTCACTGCACCCCCATTAAAATGGCTGAAGTTAAGAGGACTCGCAATCCCACTCTACGGGTGCATATAGAGCAACTGGAACTCTTGCTGATGTGAGAATAAATTGGTATGACCGCTTTGGGAAACTTTGCAGTATCTACTAAATCTGAACATATACACACCCTATGGAGGAATTCTGCTCCAGAAATGAGCAGTTATATGTCATGTCCAAATGTCAGTTATATCTCAATAAAGCTGGGGAAAAAAAACAAAAACAAGCCAAAAAGAAATGGGTACTTAGGTCCATCAAAAGACACATACAGGAATTATTCATAGCAGCAACAGTGGAATGGTTAAATAAATTGCTATGTATTTATGTAATGGAATACTTCATAGAATAAAATACAACAACAGGATGAATCTCAGAAACTTTATGTTAAGCAAAATATTAAGTCAGACAGAAAGTTCAAAAACAGGCAATATTAATCTTGATAGAGGTTGGACTAGTGATTACCTTTGGAAAGGGGATCAACTGGGAGGACTGGAGTGTTCTGCATTTGTTCTGTATTTTATTCTTTACATTTTGTCAAGCTGAGTACTTTGGATTTGTGCAAATTATGTAATTTAAAATGTAATTAGGGACTTCTCTGGCGGTCCAGTGGTTAAGACTCCGGCCTTCCAGTGCGGGGGGACGCAGGTTCGATCCCTGGTCGGGGAACTAAGTTCCCACATGCTGTGTGACACAGCAAAAAATTAAAGAAAAAAAAATGAAATTGATATTTAAAGGTAAAGAGCATAGACTTTTTAAAGGTTTTTTTGTTTTGTTTGTTTTTAGTTTCTTTCTTTCTTGGGTGTTTCAAGTAAACAAAGAGAGTAGATTGAAAGAAAATGGAAGTTGGAACAATGCAGAAAGTATGAGAGAACAGAGAAAGCATTAGGAAAATGAGCAGGAGACAGGAGTCTTTAAGCATATGGATTGGTAGAAAGAACCAAGAAGAATGAAGTAAGGGTTAGATACATAACAAGATGAAAACCATGAAGGAAGATACTTTCTTTGCACTCTGCAAATCTGGCAGTATACACCATTCTTATTTCATATATAGTAATCACTTGACCACAGTTTAGCAGCATCTCTCTTCTTAGGGACTAAACTGAATTCTGACATGATTTCTTTTGGTATGCTAACTATCCTTGTCTCAAGTCCATCTTATTTCTGTGTGACACCTTGTCCAAAGTGAGCACCCTGGAGAGGCTTATAGGCTATTTAAGCAAAAAGAAGAAATTTATAATTACTTCAGTTTGAAAAGTTTTAGATAAAGTACCAGACTAGATACTCAGCCAGAGTTAAAGTTCCCTGACCAGCTTTCTACAGCTTTAAGAATTATATTACTTTCTTTCAACATTATCAATCTGTATTATATAGTTAGGGTGTTTTACTTCAAGTCTCCCATCGACATTTCTTTTGTATGCATATACTGAAATGATCTTATTTAATAAAAAAAGAACATCTCCTGTGTGGATTTTAAATTTCCCATTATTAAATATTTATATTTTCAAAATGTCTTTATTTAATTGAGTGAGGTGCTTGGTGCCATTTCAAAATAACCTCAGGTGGTAGGTGTAATGACATATCAAAGATCTGACCTTTAGCATTTTAAGATTCTATTTGTCTGCATTTTCTTCTGCATTAATTTAGTCTTAATTTATATGCTGTTTCTCTGTATGACTTAATGAGTGGATGTGTTTGGCATAAGATTCATTAACAAAAAGAAAATATATCTGAATACATATTATTTCTGTGCAGGTTGACTTGTGATTTTAACTTCATTTATATCTCAATTGTGACAAGTAGAAAATGCTGTGTATAAGGCTGATCAGTATTTGCACAGATCTCATTCATTCTCATTACGTGTTCAGCCGAATAGACCCTGGATCTCCTAAACTGATGCCCATTCTCTTACTTCTCACTCCTTTGCAGTCAGCTTATTATATTCTTTTATTTACCTAGAGATACTTTATTCTCCAATTCTTTGCTATTCCTTTTAAAGAAAATTGAATGTAATATTTACACTGATACAATTAAATTAACATCCTGCAGCATCTTTTTGTATGCTTTGGTAGCAAAGATAATCATTTGTCTGGGTAGCTTTCAGCCTAGAAGCAGAGAAATGGATAATTATCAAGTATAATATTGTGATATAAAAATTATTTGTATTTACCCGTTTAAGTTATCTTTATTGATTTTTAGAAATGGGTATTTCTAACTGGAGATTTTCGTTAAATAGATTATTGGTCAGTCAGCCTACATATTTATGTTTAAATTATTTATTTTTATATTTTCTCAGTTTACACAAATCTTTATCCCAAGAAGAAAATCTGAAGGATCAGTTTAACCATACCCTTAATACCTATGAAGAAGCTTTAAAAAGTAGAGAGAACATTGTTTCCATCACTCAACAACAAAATGATGAATTAGCTACCCAACTGCAGCAAGCTCTGACAGATCGAGCAAACATGGAATTAGAGCTTCAGCACACCATCGAGGCCTCCCGAGCAGCCAATGACAAAGTTCAGAAGTAAGTAAAATGACCTTGCATTATTTCAAAAGCATGAAACAAAACAAAACAAAAGCACATTCTTTTGGCAACTAAATAATATATTATTTATTATTTATGCTCTTAATAGTTTAAGACAAAAGTGGATTGAGCCAAATGAACTTTTTTAGACGGCCTGTCATATCTATATTTGGGGTCAAAAAGTCATTTACTTGCGAATCATGGTTACTATTTAGGGCAAACCATTTTTATTGAATAATTGATCTTCAGGAGTTCATGGAGGCCATACGATTAAAATCAGTTCATAGGTAATAGGTAATTAGCAAGGGGAAGAGACAGTCAAGTTACCAACTCTACTCATTTAGCTTCACAATAATCTTACTTGAGCTGAAATCATCTATGACCTTGCAATCTGAGACCTCTAGGCACGTAGAATCCAGTACAGTGAAATTAATTTTCTTGTGTTGTTCTTCTGAAGTATTCAATACAGCTTTTCACAGTACATGATCACATTTATTTTCAATAATCTTTGCATTTTTATTAAAATTTAAATAAAGCTGCATAATCAGTCAGTCCTTAATGATAGATAGCAAAATATTAACAAATAACTTATCAGACAAGGAAGTCACTTCTTAATTTATGGCACTTGAACACTGTAGCAGAATATTCTAAAGCAGCTTTAATGTAATAGAACTTGTCATTTTAACTGAGCCCTTTTTTATGTATTGTTAATAGCATTACATCATTCACACACCTAATAGAATTCAATTTCTAAGACATACCTTCTTCCTTAACAATTTTTTTTTCAGTTTTACAGTATGGAAAAGTAGAGCTAACTTCAAGGTTTCTTACTTCTCAATACTTTTTGTTTGAAAATAAGTCTTCTGAAACATTTCCTCAACATCCCTGAAATTATATCTTGATTACTAGCCCAAGATCAGGTAAATACGTAGTCAAGACTGTTTTAAAACAGATTAGGAATTAATCTTTAAGGTATATGTACCTTGAAACTTATGATTTATGGTGTTATATTTTATAGGTTTAAAGATTAAGTTTATATTCAGTCAGAAACTGTATCTGATTATTCACAAAGTATATTAACTTTCTAAGAACCCCAAGATAGATATTTAGGTAGATCTCATTTCATTGTAAATTACAAATCAGTAACTTTTGACAGTCAAGATTGGATTTAGCTCTATTTGCTTAAAGGATACAAATACTTAAAAATTTCAGTTTTCTTTACCTGTAATCCTTTAATTTCTATACATAACTAAAATTCCCTAAAACAGTGTTTCCCAGAGAGCAATTAGATTTCTAAAAAAATTTGGAAATGTTGTCAACTTTTATTTTTTAGATCTCATCAGCTATTGTTATTATTTTTAAAAGAAATAACTTTGTACCCCAAGAAGTAGAAATAACATTTCTCAGATAACGCTTTAAATTAAATAAGTTTAACCTTTTGAAAAACTAACTATATTGTCCTTATTCTTCACGTTTAACAACAGACAAATCAAGACTTTTTAATGGAAATGGCACCAATCCATGGACAGAGTTTAAGTGCAACAATTATGTCATTTACAAGAGTTAAATGTTAAATTTTAATTTAAATGTTAAATCTTTTATTCTGATTTCTAGCAATCAGACCTAGATGAAATATTATCAGGCTTTCCGTTTCATATTTAATCCACTATATTTCATCTTTAATTGCCCTCAAGTGTGCAGTGTATCTTCATTACAGTTAATGTGGGCATCAGCCTATTTTGTTGGATATAAGATGATAACCTTCCAGGAAGCCAACTGATAAGACTTTGTTAGATATTAACAGGTATTGGTATTCTGTTAGGTATTAGTATTCTCCATATAATCTGAAATCACTATTACTAGCAAATATTTTTGAAGGTCCTTTGAAAATATGTCAGTTTTCCAGGCAATAATTAAAATTTAAATTTAAAAGGTCCACATTTCCCCTTTACCCTTCACAACCAAATTCCTTAAATAACTGATCTGTATTCACTACCTCTAGTTTTTCAATTCCCATTTGCTCTTCTACTACTCAATACACTATGGCTAGCTCTTATACTAAATTGTTCTTCTTAAGATTACCAGTAATTTCCTAATTATTGAATTCAATGGCCCATTCCTAATTATACTTTATCATAAAATTTATATATGAGCATGGTAAGATAAGTAAAGATGCTCATATATCTTCAACATGGTAATTTAAAAGCTCAGGCTCTGGATTCAGAATGCATAGCTATGTGAACTAGGACATTTTAAAACACTGCCTTGATGTGGGCAATAGTATGTGGACAGTAATACACCTACTTCATAATGTTGTAAGAATTAGATGAGATAATACGTTGTAAGAATTAGATGAGATAATACGTGTTCTAGTGGTATCTCCTCACATGCCCCCTACCACAATATCTCTGCACATGCTATTTCTTCTTCTTAGAACATATTCCTCCCTTTTAGTACCTGGCCAGATTTTTTTTTTTTTTTTTTTAATAAATTTATTTATTTATTTATTTTTGGCTATGTTGGGTCTTTGTTGCTGCTCGCGGGCTTTCTCTAGTTGCAGTGATCCGGGGCTATTCTTCGTTGCGGTGCGCGGGCTTCCCATTGCGGTGGCTTCTCTCGTTGTGGAGCACGGATTCTAGGCACATGGGCTCAGTAGTTGTGGCTCGTGGGCTCTAGAGAGCAGGCTCAGTAGTTGTGGCACACGGGCTTAGTTGCTCCGTAGCATGTGGGATCTTCCCAGACCAGGGCTCGAACCCGTGTCCCCTGCATTGGCAGGTGGATTCTTAACCACTGCGCCACGAGGGAAGCCCCTGGCCAGATTTTTGTTAGTCCTTAAATTCCAGTCTAAATGTTACCCCTGTGATGCTTCTTTATTTTTTCATTCTTTAATTCTTTCATAATACTTAGTCCATACCTTTATTAGAGGTCTCAATCATCTAGATGTTATAATTGCTTTGTATATCTACTCTAATCCCTGTAAAATTACTCATCGAACTTTTCCAAGCCATAGACAGTGTTCTACTCCTCTTTGCATCCCCGTTGCCTCCAAATACTTGCACAGATGCCTGCTGTAAAGTGGGTGCTCCATAAATGCTTATGAACATCTGAACTAGAACAACTTAATAGTTCAATAGAATGACAGAATAAAATAAAAGCAGATCAGGTCAGGAATACACAGTAAAACTTCAGGTGTGCTCTGATGTGCTTTAAGCCCTAGATAAAGTTTTTTATCCCAGCCAAGTACCTAGAGCTCACAAGTTTCATAGAAGAGTACGGCACTGGCATCACCACTCCTTCCACTCTCCTCAGAGTTGGGATCTCTTACTTGTTAGTGATCAGCTTTTAACCCTTGTTCTAACCACCAACTTCCATCAAGTTTAATTACATTTAAAAGACCTGAAATCTTCAGTAATAGGACAGAGAGATCATATACTATTTCTAATAAGTGTAGAATTTTAAATTTATATTTTATTTCTTTGAGAGTCTAACATTTTTCTTGAATTTTTTAACCTATAGGAGTATATTTGGAAAGTTGTACAGAATTACCATCCATAAACAAGCCAATGTTTATAGCAGATAGTCACTTATAAAGTAAAATGTGGTAAATGCCAGACCTCACTGCCCCAAAATAGCTTCTTGGCCCAGGTATCATAAAGCCTAAAATTTCACCAATGGAAATCCATTCCGTCACGTTAAGCATTACTCTCCTTAGGTACATCTCTTTTAAAAATGTGTATGTTTGTGGAAGAAGAGCACATAGTGATTTAGCTTTTCAGATTACTCTTTTGCCGATTCTGGATGCACTTGGTTTCAGAGAGTTATGTGGAGGCCAATGAGCAGGTTAAGAGCACGAGAACTTTGTGAGAAAAACTTCTTTTAATAGTTTTGCCCAGACCATCCATAATCCTCATTTATTAAAGAGAAAACTGACACACCAATCCACTAAATGATGCTTTTTATCATAAGAGGTTATGAAATCTGATTCTTTGTGCTATAATTTTCCATGTGTCTTTCCATCTACAGACATGCTTCTGGCCTAGAGCAAGTTTCCCAAAGGAATTTTTTAATGTATTTTACTAAATTTAACATGTTTAAGCTACACATAGTTACTTAAAATAAAAGTATTTACAACCAGACGTACATGGTTAGAAGACCTCTCAAAGATCTAGGTTTTACAATGAAATAACTTTTATCACATATCATCTTAACCGTGGGCCAGATTTACACTGATACTGTTCAAGTTTCGTCATAAAATATAACTATATAATAAATAGATTGGACTAAAAGATGTAAGAAAAAATTGTAAACTTTTAACAAATTTTCAAGAAAAAAATTCATCAACTATTTAGAATTTTCTTTCTATGCTTTAAAAAAAATCAGTTACTTAACATTTGCACGCATTCTAATTTTTAATCGCATAATTAAAATTTCAAAGATCAGCATAAAACACTGCCTTTTGAAATATACGGCATCCTGTGTCTTTTGAGTGGTATTGACAGAAAGAAAAGAAAAGAAAAGAACATGTAAAGCTAATAAAAAGTCTTTCCTGCCTGTTGGCCAAATACTGATTTCTATGAAGAAGTTGAGGTTACAAAGAAATCGTGAATTCTCAGCCTGGTTTCCCTGCTGATGAGTGAAAACTGTCTGTAGTTCTCTTCGAGGTATCAGGGGAGTCGCCATAGTGTCACACAAGGGTCCTTAGTGTAGAGCAAACATACTTTCCACAAACTCAGCTGCTTAATCTGTTTGCAGGTTGAATTATAAAACAGGGTAGACGACTCTGGGTGCTGGGAAGGGGAACAGAGCATTTCCACAGTTTCTTGACTTAAAAAAAAAAAAAAAAAGCCTGCTATTCTTTTTTTTTTTTAAAGCCTACATTTTTCATCAAAAGACTTTACTAAACTTTGTAGTTTTGTTGCTATTTCCAGAATCTGATATTAACCATAATGGTTAATAATTAGTAAAATAATTGTGCTAAAATAGTCTTACATAGTTTAATATGAAAAGCATCAGTGAATTTTTTATATAATTACATTATGTTTTCATTAAAATTGTTCTGCTTCTTGCCAACTTTATCTTGATATTTTTCCTCTAAATTCTTGGTTGGACTACAAGTTGCAAAGCAGTACTAGATGTATCGGAACACTTTGTAAATACTTGTTGATTGAATCAAGGAATGCATTTCATAAATTCTCAGCACAAGGTTTAAATCAATATTTAATATAATGTTGAAAGTTGACTTGGATTTATTAGTATTAGTAGTAAATGAGAGGATTTTAAATTTTTCTGGAAATTTCTTCAATCTTTTTTATGTTTGAGATTCAAAAAGCTCTGTGAAATATGATACATACCTCAGCAAATAATAAATCAAATAGTTAATTTATTTGTGCTAGTTTATGTACAGTTGAACACCCCAGTCAGCTTTGGAAGGCACCTTCTAAATCTAGATCTAATTAGATACAGCTTTATTGTCATTTATATATGGAAGATGGACTCAGATTCCTCCTAAACAATTGTCGTAAAATGTAAAGCATCTAGCATGCTTAATTTTTATTCTTGAACATGATATGTTTTTTAAGAATTTAATGTTCTGGGTTTTTAATCATAACACATGTTTTTAAATAAATACATATTTAACTTATGAAATACAAGTCTTGTACTCTATCAAACAAGTATGTATTTTATTAAAAATTTAATTCCATTATATATTTGTATAGTGGATCACCTTTCTTATCCATTGAGTACATAAAGTAGGTTTTCTTAGAGCTGCTTTTATTATATACAGAGATACCTACCATGTTTGATAGGTGATATAATTATATTCATTTCTTTATAAAAACTAAAGAATTGAGGCTTATACCTTGAGCTTCAAGGAATGTCTCACTTTGACATGAAAAAAAAACATAGTTTTAATTGTCTAGCTCATTTCTTTCTACCAGGGAAGAATTAATGTGGGATTATTAAAATTGAGAAATTCCAATGAAGTGGAAAGTGAAGGATCCAGGCTAAAGAAGAAAAGGGATTCTCTAAACCTAAGTATCTGCACTGTCCCTGATTAGTTCCCTTTTATAGTTAACTTTATGGAGTGAATCATAAAAAGCATGAAAGTGGGGACTAAAAAGTTAAATTACAACATGGCTTCTTACATTTGATTTGCTTCTTCATTTCAGAATCTTTCTTCCAATAGGTGATCTAGAGTTGGGCTAGTACACATTTCAGCCTACTAAGATAGATAAAACATGTTTCAGATGATCACTATGGAGAAGAATGAGAGAAAAAGAGCAAAAGGGTTAAATAAGAGAGAGAGTCATACAGTTTTGGTTTAAGACTAAATAAAATGCAGGAATTTTTGTTGTTTTTCATTAGTCCCAGTGTTACAGTAGTTGAAAGTCAGAGATAAGAATTCCTATTATTTTAGGGAAATTATACGATGATCAAGTACACTTTAACTGAAACTTGACAGGCTGAAAAAAATACAACAGGAGTTCTTATACCACAGAGATATTCTAATGTGATTTTCACACATGTGTATGAAATGTAAGTTCCTTAGAGTGGTCATATGCTCTAACCAGTACCCTTTTCCTTGATTCTGTTCTTAGCTCCAGTTAAAAGCCTTCTTAACCATTTAAACCTTGCTTCCAGGGTACTTCTGTGAAGATAGGAGAACTATCTTACCTGAGAATACTTTTAGAACTGATAAAAATGAGATATATAAAGTGATTTGAACTTCCTAGGAAAGGTAACAATAACACTAACCACTAGTGTACTTTAGAATACTGCTGTTGTAGTAAAGGAAAAAAGGAAGCTATTGTAGAAATTAGATTTTTAGAAGTTTTCATCATTCCTGCCTGGATCTTGCTCAACCTCATTGATAACTCACTGGGAACATCCTCTTTTGCTTTCTCTATTCTTAAACACACAGATGAATGGATATAATATATCTATCTGTTGATACAGAAAATGTCTGCATATTTATATAAATCAGGGTCTGAGTTTTTTTTAATGAATTGTCAGTATCCTCACCTAAAATCTGATGTACACTTCCTTACTAGATATAGGTTTTATTCCCAAAATATAATTGAAAAATCTAAATTGAACCCAAGAGCAAGTAGAAATATAAATTTTACTTGGATTCTAAGACTCCATGTTTGATTATTTCTCCCCATTATTCCATGTTTGACTGTATCCCCCCACTAAGGGATTTTTCCCAAATGCACATTTGGCCCTCTAAATATAGAATGAAAGAATCTTGTTTATTTCAGGGTAACTCTGTCTGCTAGTGAAATCATAAACAATGTCCACACATAAACTTCATTCTTGATCATTTACATTTAAAGAGAAAAAAATCATTCTATAGCAATGATTAAATCCATTCATATATAGCTTAAATCCATCTTATTTCTTTCTTATATTGTTATATATTCCTGAACAACTCAACAGAAACAGTTTTTTTCCTTCAGTTCTTAACCTAAGTATAAAGAAAAGAATAGTTTTGCTACTACAGATTATTACTTCATCAGGTGTTTCTATAGAAAGACTAATTAAAAGTGAAAACTAAAAATAGTAAATAGTATTTTGGAACTTTCTAAACTTAAGTAATTTTAATTTTTAAAATTGCTCTGGCATTTATAGCATACAAACTAATAGTTCTTGGAACATCATCATCATTTGACTTTTTCCTTCACAAATACAACCGTATCCTAAAAGCATAATGAAAGCATATGTTCTTTCTCTTTATGTTACCATTTGACAAGCTAAATAACGGTAAAAATAACATATAAACATATTTAAAATCTTGAAACATCTTCTTCCTTAATTTAAAATAGTCTGCCTTCTGAACTATGTGTATTTCACATCAGTCTTCCAAGAAGTTCTCTTCTACTGACTATAGGGCCTAATCTTTCCCAGAATGATGGGAGTAGCACAGTTCAAGAACAAGAATGAATCTCTGTATAATCACACCACAATGTGGGGTGACCCTAAGACAGAGAACTGACCAGATACACATATGGGTTTTAAGAAGACTTTCTGATGCTCTTTTTAACACAGCTGTGAGAAGAATGTGGCTAAGGCCCAATAGTCATTCTTGAGTAGAGCTGGCAAAGGAAACCATGAGGAGAAGAGAATTTAACACATGGGTGTAAGAGAGTACGGCTTCATTGATGCGATCTGAGGGGAATGCCTAATGACTGAAAGAATCAAACTTGGCAATGAAAACACAAAGCTCTTTTCATCAATTCAAACACAGACTCTAAAGCTGCAGATGGTCACCTCCAGCCTTGTCTATTCAGTGTGAGGTTTTATAAAATGGCACTTTGGTGAATACTAATAGATCAAAACAAAGATTTAATAACGTAAAGATGTGGTGTTCATTTTTAAATGAGTATACAGGTCAGTGTCTCAGAAAAGGATAAAAAGAGTACCTTTTATATGTGGGTCTAAAGTCTTTTTGTTATTTTTCAACTTCAAAAATAAATGACAAACGTACAGATTGTGTTTTATGGAAAACAGTTTACATTATGAAAAAGAGACCAAAATCAGAGTTTATATTTACACTCATTGATTTCACAGGTTTTGTTTGAGGACTCTCAGTTTATAACATCTGTTAATGTTTTCATGAAGCTCACTTGATAGGACAAATATATGTTGCCATTCTCAAAGATGAATCAATCTAATTAAAAATTTAGGCCAAAATATTTTATAATTGGAATAGAATTTTTTTCTTGCCTTTTTTAGAAAATGCAAAGACTCATTGTTTAGTACAAAGGAAGCCTTTGAGCTTCAATGCAGTCTTGAAATTACATTTTTGGTACTTTGCATTTGATTTTCTAAGATTTTATAAATTCATACTAATTGTATATATATTCAAAAGTAATTCATTATATTCAACTTGTTACTTATGCTTACATAACTGAATCTTACTTTAAATTAAAATATGGGGTATTTTTCCAGAATAAATTTTATTATTAGACTTGGATAGCACTTTATACTTTATAAAATTCTTGAGCTAAACCCAAATAAATTAAGCTTTATTTTCCAAAATAAGCTTAAAATATGAACATGACTTATTAATAGCTTTCATATTTCTACTATATGTGAAGTATAATGAATAAGTCTGTATTCCTAATACTTTAATAAGTGACACAAACATATAATAAAATACTAGAATTGATAGTTAAAAAGGAGACAACTTAGTATCTAATAGAAATACCAGTTAACTAACAGACCCTTGCCTGTCATTAACTGGGTGTGTACAAGTTATTAAACTGTGTTCCTTCTCCGTTTCCTCATCTAGAAGATGGAGCTGATAGACTTGCCCTATCTACTTCAAAGCATGGCTGTGCAGATCAAACAAGGTGCAAGTGCATAAAAGTGCCTTGAAAAACATAATACACTCTATAAATGCAAGCCATTGACTGAAGAATATCTTCTACTTGTAATATACACTTTAGATAAAAAGTTATAATTACCTCTTTGGAACCAGAAATAGTAAGTTAGAAAAATAATATTTTAGCCTCAGAGACATAATGTAAATGTCATGTAACTTTGGAAAAAGTGATTCTGCACATAGATCGTGGAAACTGGAAGTAAAGAGGATTCTGTGCATTCTCACACATTACAAGTGAGAATGCAAAATGGTAAAAATCCCTATGGAGGAGAATTTGATGGTATCTAACAAAATTACATTTATCCTTTGACTAAAGAAAATCACTTTTAGGAATCCCTCCTGAATATATACCTCCTGAATATGAAACAATGTAAGAATTACAGTATTACTTTAATAGCAAACGGAAACAACCCAAATAGCAGAGTAGCTGAATAAACTATGGCAAATATTCACATAGCGTGATATGATGCAACTTTAAAAAAAAAAGAAAAAAGTAAGGAAGATGTCTGTAAACTAATATTGATTGACATATCGCTAACTGAAAATAATCAACTATTTATAATATGCTATCTTTTATGTGAGAAATAAGAATAAAAGGAACAGGAAGGATAAACCAGAAACTAATGAAAATAGTTACCTTTGGAGATAGATGGGAAAGAGATCCAGGCATAGGATGGAAATGCAACTTTTCTAACTCTGCCTTTTTGTATAGTTTTGACTTTTGAACCATGTATGTATTTTAAATATTCAGAAATTAAAATCAAATGAAAGGGGCTTCCCTGGTGGCGCAGTGGTTGAGAGTCCGCCTGTCGATGCAGGGGACGCGGGTTCGTGCCCCGGTCTGGGAGGATCCCACATGCCGCGAAGCGGCTGGGCCCGTGAGCCATGGCCGCTGAGCCTGCGCGTCCGGAGACTGTGCTCCACAACGGGAGAGGCCACAACAGTGAGATGCCCGCGTACCGAAAAAAAAAAAAAATCAAATGAAAAAGATAAAAAGCAAACCCTGAAAGTGAATACAAATAGAAATCAATGTACCTAACTATATCAGATTGGTTAGATTCTTATAGAGAGAAAATAATTAACTCAAATATCTTTTGACTATCAGACTGAATATACATCATTAGTGGCGTATATTCTAAGGACAAAAAGAAATGCAAAGTAATCTTAAACTTTGCTCAGTATATTCATACTTAGTTGTACTACTGATTATTAAAATTTTGAAACTATTTTCTATATATTGTTGGATTGAGGAAATATGTAAATAAATATTATTAGGAGCCAAGATTTTCACTGTAAAATAGATGACATTAGAAAAAAGCAACTGTAATATTCAATTTGAATTGAAACTATCAATATGAATTCATGCTTTTAAAAATGTATATTTTTCCTTAGCTCTATTCATTGAAAAAGGCTTAGAAGGAAGGGATACACCTAACACCCAGATTTTAGTTTCTGAATACATTTCCTATTAAAGGGTACCAAAGCTCCTAGGTTTGGAGCATGGAAACTACGGTGAGTCTGGATTATCATTTTGTGCCAGAAAGGAAGAAAGTACTCAGAAACTAATAGAGTCATGTAGAAAGGGCACAGGAGCAGCTTGACAAAGGTCCCATAGACCAAATTTGGGATAATGTATGCTTCAAAAGAAGAACTGTATTTGACTATAGAATCCTTAATTGTTACATCTAGGGTTTATAAAGATACTTTAAAAAAAAAAAGATGGAAGATGGAAAGGAGGAATCTCTTTTGTAAAGGAGAACAACAGTTAACAAGTACAGATAGAATAATAGAATTAGAAAATCACCACCTTGTAACCCCCACTGTAATTAATTCAAGCAAAGACCATTCATCAGCCATGTAATGAGTTAAAAGAAGCTACTTTGGCACTAAAGTCAGTCAGTCTAGTTTGGGGAAACTTGCTTAGCATATACCAGAGAGTTCAGAGCTTAAAAATCAGAGAGGGCTTAGACATGGGGATTTAAGATGTCAGGTGCCTTCAAACAATATTTAGGGATTTATTATTAAAATTTACTTTAGAAATTTTTCTTACTCAAATATTCTGTGCTTATGTAAATGATAGAAGATAGACCTAAATCATTCAACCTTTTATCAAAATTCATCTTCTAAAGAAACTCACTATAATGTAAAGAAGTTTTGCCTTAGAGATTTTATCAATATTAGACTAGGGTACTGATCCTTTATTTAAATTTTGATATTTTGTTTATCATGGTGTTTTTGTGTTAATTTTGATTTTTTTTGAATATTGCATTTAAATATTTATCCTGATAATGAGACTTTTTACACCTCTTTAAATTGTTCATCTGAATTGAGTGCCCCATTCACCTACCCTAGATGTAGTGCTAAATACTCTATAGATTATGAAAAAGAGGGCACTTCTAGTTTACCCTCATTCAAAAGTAAGAACAGGACTTCCCTGGTGGCGCAGTGGTTGAGAGTACACCTGCCGATGCAGGGGACACGGGTTCGTGCCCCGGTCCAGGAGGATCCCACATGCGGCGGAGCGGCTGGGCCCGTGAGCCATGGCCGCTGAGCCTGCGCATCCAGAGCCTGTGCTCCGCAACGGGAGAGGCCACAACAGTGAGAGGCCCGCGTACCGCAAAAAAAAAAAAAAAAGTAAGAACAACTTACTGAGTTATCCTAGTGTGTATGATTTATACTGAATGGTGTTTCATGTTCAGAAATATTAGTCATATAATGGAGCTGAACAACTGTGGTTCTTCCCACCCTATGGAAATTGACCAGGTTTTTAATTATATACTGTCCAGAAAATCTACCACTGTCTGAATTTCTGTTTCTTACTTTACAGTCATTACCTGCACCAGTTTTGTCAATTGTTGCTTTGTCTTTATTTCAATCATCTGAGTAGCTGGGTTATTGTATCTATCTACAGTAGGATCATGATTGTATTCTAGACCCTAAATGTTGATTTCAATTTGAGAATATATGGTATTTATGAATCAAAGATAAATCAGATAGAGAAAATTACTGTGATGATTCCAGCTTAATAAGTTGAATATTACTTTTACTTTGTAGGCCCCTGGCTTAGTCTAAAGTTTGAAGGTTCCTTGATATATTATCTCTACTAGTCTCCCAAAGGATGTTGCCAGTCTTTTGAATTAAACTTGAATAAGGTTGATTTGTATTCCCTGTTAATCAAAATTTGAAATGTTGACATTAGAAAATTTCATTCAGTGCTAATTATATATGACTTTTATGAAAGTTAGGAAGAAAAGAATCCTACATTTTAAAGTTTAGTATCAGCCTAAAGCCCTATGAAAACAATAGTGAGTAGCTTAATAAGCCATCTTAATAAGATACCTTAATAAAACTAACCAGTTATTCTAGCTTGCTGCATTTCACTTGGCAGTATAAAAATCAGTGACTTACTTCCTCCATCATTAATTGAAACTTTTCTGGGTTTAAAATGATCAAAAACCTCAGCAATGTTATAGCAACGTTTCCTAACCTTTCTTGACTCTTAATTCCCTTTAATAGTAATACATATTCTCTAGGCAGAGTTTTAAGTATCCTTCTTGCATTGGTGTAAGATAAGTTAATTTGCATTGATTGTTTTATAAGTTTTATTTTAAGTACAGTCTTTCGTATTCATATGTAACATCATATGCTGTTTGAAATATATATAAGGAAGTATTAATAGATTAAAATTTAGTAATGTATTATGGCATTAAATAACTGCTTGTGAGATGATATTTGGAATTCTTAACATTTTACTTTTAAAATGAAATAATGGTGGTTTTTTAGCCTGCATTTGCTAGAATATTTCCATGAATAGCACATTATGAGTGTTTTTGGTGCTTACTCCAATGTATGTAAAACTAAATTTAATATTATTACTATTCCAGTGTTTTCTCTCTCTAACTTTGTTTTTTAAGTAACAGCTACTAAACAAGTAATATGAGTAGTCTGATAAAATGAACACAACATAGAGATCTGGTGAAGAGAATCTTGAGGTGAATTTACGGATTTATTTTGATGCTCCTCATTTGTAATTGAAATTCAGTCTACTTTCTGCTTCCTCTGAGTATTTCAGTGGTCCGTTAGAGGTAGAAATTAAACAATTTACAGCTAAAAAGAAAAAAAAGATGCTCACAACCACGTGTTGACCAGCTATGTTCAGCTATATGATAAATCAGCTGAGGGATTGAGTCATGAACATGCTGTGCTAATCTTTGCTGAACCTTCATTTTGCTCATTCATGTGCACTCAGAAGACCTCAAAGTAGTCCATTTTAAAAGGCTATATAAATTAATTTAATTAAAGGCAAAAATATTTAATAATAATTTTTGCTTTGGCTTCAAAAATAGAACTCAGAACACTACTCATTAGCAACATTATCACCTTCAGCTACATGATCTGTGAATTTTTAAAGCGCAAAATTTTTAAAAATGATCCTTTAGAGAATTTCATTACAAGTTTTACACACCCACTTTACTCTTTCATCAATTTAAACACATTTTTATATTGTTTAAAAAATTTATTTCCTCAAAAGCATATTTTAAAATACTTTCATCATTTATTAAACAGCCCCCCCAACAAGTACATATTAAAGTTGATAAATTATCTGAATTAGTTAAATTAGGATGTAAGTTATTGAAAGGAATCATTTGCTGGAAAATGTATGTGTATTACAGCATATTAGATAAATGTTAATGGTTTTTAGAAGCAACCTAAGTGTCCATCGACAGATGAATGGATAAAGAAGATGTGGCACATATACACAATGGAATATTACTCAGCCATAAAAAGAAACGAAACTGAGTTATTTGTAGTGAGATGGATGGACCTAGAGTCTGTCATACAGTCAGAAAGAGAAAAACAAATACCATATGCTAACCCATATATATGGAATCTAAAAAAAAAATGTTTCTCATGAACCTAGGGGCAGGACAGGAATAAAGACGCAGACGTAGAGAATGGACATGAAGACACAGGGAGGGGGAAGGGTAAACTGGGACGAAGTGAGAGAGTAGCATTGGCATATACACACAACCAAATGTAAAATAGATAGCTAGTGGGAAGCAGCTGCATCGCACGGGGACATCAGCTGGGTACTTTGTCACCACCTAGAGGGGTAGGATAAGGAGGGTGGGAGGGAGACGCAAGACGGAGGGTATATGGGTATATATTATGCATATAGCTGATTCACTTCGTTATACAGCAGAAACTAACAACATTGTAAAGCAATTATACTCCAATAAAGATGTTAAATAAATAAACAAATAAATAAATGTTAATGGTTTCTTTACATATCTTCAAATAAAAAAACATTTTTTAAAAAAGGAGACTTAAGGGCTTCCCTGGTGGTGCAGTGGTTGGAAGTCCGCCTGCCGATGCAGGGGACACGGGTTCGTGCCCCAGTCCGGGAAGATCCCGCATGCCGCGGAGCGGCTGGGCCTGTGAGCCATGGCCACTGAGCCTGCGCGTCAGGAGCCTGTGCTCCGCAACGGAAGAGGCCACAACAGTGAGAGGCCCGCGTACTGAAAAAAAAAAAAAAAAGAAATTTAATAGTTTATTATAGAATAATTGACTATAGGCTTTAAGATGCTTAATAAATATTCTTTTCATTATGAGCAAAGTGTACAACTCTAAGACCTGATTTTCTTTATTAGGGGACTTACTAAATATTAGTCTTTACTAGTCCACTTTTATGTATTTATCATTTATGCCAACACTCTGATTTTGCTCTAAAGTATTCTGCAACTTGCTATTATATGTTACTAGCCCCAGAGCTAACTTTTTCGGTCTAGTGAGTATGCTTAGTATATTCTATAACTAATAAATCAATAAAATCCTGTAATGTACAAACTCCTATCTCTATGAAGCAATAATAAGCAAACTATAAGTGAATGCATGAGTCCAAAAAAGGTATGTTTTGATTATATTGACTCTGAGAACATTTGACTTTAACAGTATACATCATTTATTGTGTGGTATAAATTGGTTGTAGTACTGTTCATAACTTTTGAATAGTAGATCCAATGAATACTAAAACAATAAAAATGTTTATATCATGGCAATACATTTTAAGTAATTATTCTGAAGAGCTACATGTTAGTGGTATCTTTGAGCAAATTAATAAATCATATTTCTTGCTTAGGGAGTGAAACTGGAACGTGCTAATAAAATTTTTATCTTTAGTCATTGAATTTTATATTGGTTTCATACATTTTCTATATCATACTATAATAGCAGCAAAAATGCATTAAAAACTTTCAAATACATTTAAGTAACAATTTAACACAATAAACTCTACATTGATTAAGGAAATGTGTTTAGAAGATAATAAAATGAATGCATCAAAGAAGTTCCTTTACAATCATGTTTTGCTCATTTAAAAATAATTCCTGCTTAATGTAATGTTTCATTTCTTGTTAAAATTTTGCCAAGTCTTAAATAGCTAACCTATCTGGTCCCCTAATTCTTTAATGAAACTATACTTTCATGATAAAACATAGCTTTGATACTCTTTTCCTGATAGATTTTGTCACTTTTGGAAATAGCTGTTTTGACAACTAGAAAGTGGCTGTTTGTATTTATAATTGGTTGTTGTAGATGTCCTAATTAGTTATTGTAAAGTGAAAAAGTAAGTATAAATCATTACAGTTGGGTTGATTGAGGAAGTAAATAGCCATGCCAATATAAATATTAGAATTTTTTCAGATCTCAAAAATGAATGTATTTCATTCTAAATAAAAAAGATGAAAGAGAAAGTTTCTTAATGGATGAAAGTCCATAATTTAAATATTTTACCAATTATAATAAGCAGGATCTTGAACAATTGTATTCATGACTTTACCCAACAAATATTTTTAAAACATGTACAGTGTCAGGCACAGGTGAACAAAATCAAACTCTACCTTGATTTCATGAAGCAAACCTTCGTTCAGGAGAGATAAGTATTAAATATTCATACAAATAAGTATGTAACTACAATTTGTGATTAACGTGATGAGGGAAAATTCTCCACAAACTGTAAGAGAATATAACAGATCTAATTCAGATTTGTGTTAAAGGGATAAGGTTTTTACTAAGCTGTGGCCAGAAGTATAAATAGGAATTAGCCAGGGGAAAAACACCTTTCATGTGGAAACCACAGCAAAGAACTTGGCACATGGGAGAAACTGAAGGAAGATCTTTTTGGCCAGAGGGCAGCTTGGAACAAAAAAGGAGGATGGAGTAGTATGCAGAGTCAGATCTTGAAGAACATTGTAACCCTTGTCAAGGTTTCTGTCTGTTAGTTTCCTTTTTTTAGCTTAAGCAGTGGAAGGTGTTGATAGATTTTAATGAGGGTACATGTTCTGATTTGCATTTTTAGAAGATTAGCCCTGAATGCTCTGTGGAGGATAGATTGGAATGAGATAAGAATAGAAGTAGAGAGACTCACTAGGAAGGAATAGTAGTCGTGAGAAATCGTGATGACTTGGACCAGGGGAGTATCATTGGAGATAGAGAGGAGTGGGACTTGAGATGTACATGGATGGCATCCAAGCAGTAAACTGCCTGGATAGGATGCGGGGTGTTAAGGGGAGCTCCCAAATTTTTGTCTTGAGCAACCTGATAGATGGAAATACCATTTATTGAGACTGAGAAAACTAGAGGAAGAACAGATGTGAAATGGAAGAACATTTTTAACGAGTTTAATTTGAGTAGTTCGCAAGACATCCAAATAGCTATCCTTCTTGGTGTCTTAGTTTCTCAAGGAAGGGGCTTACATTTATAACAAATAAACCTTCAGAATTGTTAACAGGTCCTTTAAGAAAATACTTGAGATTTATGTCACTTATATTTAAAGTGATCACTTATATTTAGAGCTTAAAATTCTAATGAAAAGAGGATATCCTGCAATTCTCTTGCATGATAACCTTACCATTAGGCTATATGAGGAGGCCATATAACATACTGTGATATAATTGATGTCTACAATGCCAGGAGTAACCTATGAACACTATTTAGTTAGTATATCTTTCCATCCAATAGAACAGAACATTTTTATACAAAAGTTTTCATAGAACCATCTTGCCAAGAATCAGTTTAGGTTTTAAAACTATGTCATTCGTACATATGTGTCAATATTTTGTGACAGAATTCATCCTTGCTATATATATTTCCTACTAATAATGAATTTGTATCATATTAAAAGATATAATGAATACATATCAACCAACCAAGTATATAATTTGAAACCATAATTTAGTTATATTTTGTTTCAGGACAAAAAATATACTTTTGAGGTTTATAGTAGCCTAGTTATCTTCTGCTCTATAACAAATTACTCCAAAACTTCACAGCTTAGAACTCTTACTATTTCACAGTTTCTTTGGATAAGGGATCTCAGCTTAGCTGGGTCCTCTGGCTCCACGTGTCTCACAAGCCTGCAGTAATCTCAAGACCTGACTAGGAAGGATCTATTTTCTAGATGTCTCACATGGTGGTTGTCAGGATTCAGTTCTCACAGGCTGTTAGAGCAAAGCTTCTCAGTTCTTCTCACACTCAAGGCCTCAGGCCTTCTTTGGTTCCGTGCTATGTGGGTCTCTCCATGTAGCATCTCACAACATGGCAGGTGGCTTCACTGGAATGCAAGCAAGGAGAGAGAGAGAGAAAGCTAGCAGAATGGAAGTCACAGCCTTTTGTTGCCTAATCACAGAAGTGACATTCCATCATTTATGCCATGTTCTGTTCATTAGAAACAAGTCCTTGGGTCCAGTCCACACCGATGGGGAGGGGATTACACAATGGTGTGAATACCAGAAGGCAGGCATCATTGAGAGCTATATAAGAAGCTGCCTCCCACAAAGTTTTCAGAAGGTTAAGTTACTTTTATTGGGCCTTGGGTAGCTAAAAATTGATGGTCTGTAAGACATTCAGTTGATCATATTGCTTCAGGAGCAGTGATAGTTGTAAAATGCACAACCGCAATCTGACCTGAGGAAACCATCACAATCCTCTGAAAATCTACAAGATCCTATCTAGAAACCAAAGGTCATGGCAAGGTCAAAACTTCTACAGAAACCAACACCTGAGACAAAATTAAGTATTGGGTTAGCCAAAATATTCGTTCGGTTTTTCCCGTAAGATGGCTTAGTTTTCTTCAATGTATTTCGAAACAGTTTTGTTAGATTGTATTGTGACAGCTGTCATATCAGCGTGCATTTTTTTAAAAAATTATCAAAATTGGTGAATTTTTGTGTAGCCATTTTAATATTGAAGACTGAAGAAAAAAAGCAACATTTTCAGCATATTATGCTTTATTATTTCCAGAAAGGTAAAAACACAAATGAAATGCAGTAAAAGATTTGTGCAGTATATGGAGAAGGCGTTGTGACTGATAGAATGTGTCAAAAGTGGTTTGCGAAGTTTTGTGCTGGAGATTTCTCGCTGGATGATGCTCCACAGTTGGGTAGACCAGTTGAAGTTGATAGCGATCAAATCGAGACATTGAGAACAATCAATATATCACGCGGGAGATAGCCAACATACTCAAAATATCCAAATCAAACATTGAAAATCATTTGCACTGGCTTGGTTATGTTAATCACTTTGATGTTTGGGTTCCACATAAGTTAAGTGAAAAAAACATCGTATTTCCGCATGCGATTCTCTATTTAAACGTAACAAAAATGTTCTCTCAGAGAAAAAAAATATCGTATATTAATGCATATATATGGAATCTAGAAAACTGATACTGATGAACCTATTTGCAGGGCAGGAAAAGAGACGCAGACGTAGAGAACGGACTTGTGGACACAGTTGGTGGGGGGACGGGGAGGGTGGGACGAATTGAGAGAGTAGCATTGACATATATACACTATCATCTGTAAAATAACTAGCTAGTGGGAAGCTGCTATATAGCATAGGGAGCTCAGCTCGGTGCTCTGTGATGACCTAGAGGGATGGGATGGGAGGAGGCTCAAGAGGGAGGGGATATATGTATACATAGAGCTGATTCACTTTGTTCTACAGCAGAAACTAACACATTGTAAAGCAATTATACTCCAATAAAAAATTTTTAAAATAGAAAAAATAAAAAAAATTGTGACGGGTGATGAAAAGTGGATACTGTACAATAATGTGGAATGAAAGAGATCGTGGGGCAAGCGAAAAGCCGGTGTTCATCCAAAGAAGGTGATGTTGTGTCTGTGGTGGGATTGGAAGGGAGTCCTCTATTATGAGCTCCTTCCAGAAAACCAAATGGTTAATTCCAGCAAGTACTGCTCCCAATTAGACCAACTGAAAGCAGCCCTCGACGAAAAGCGTCCGGAAGTAGTCAACAGAAAACGCATAATCTTCCGTCACATTACCCCAAGACTGCATGTTTTTTTGATGACCAGGCAAAAACTGTTACAGCTTGGCTGGGAAGTTCTGATTCATCCACCATATTCACCGGACATTACACCTTCGGATTTCCATTAATTTCTGTCTTTACAAAATTCTCTTAATGAAAAAAATTTCAATTCCCTGGAAGACTGTGAAATGCACCTGGAACGGTTCTTTTCTCAAAAAGATAAAGTTTTGGGAAGATGGAATTATGAAGTTGCCTGAAAAATGACAGAAGGTAGTGGAACAAAAGGGTGAATATTCTTGGTGAACATGAAAAATGTGCCTTTTATTTTTACTTCAAAACCGAAGGAACTTTTTGGCCAATCCAATAGCAGGAATCATGCATATTCAGAAACTAATAGATCACGAACAGGGTAGCTAGCAGAATCTGTCTCTGGTGCTGTCAGTTCCTACTTATAAATTTCAATTTTAAAATTCAAAGTGCCACTAGCTAGTGTAAGAAACAAGGAGGAAGGGGTTAGAATTTTGCCTCTTTCAAATAAAAATGAATGCAGAGAATCTGAGTCAAGATTTAGGCCAGTCCTACTAGTAAAAATGAGAAAAATAAAATAATGGGGGTGGGGGAGTGCTCATCTGTGGTGAATGTAGGAAACCAGTCAGTATTATTTGAATATATGCTGAAGTGTAGCAGGGTTATTGGTATTTCAGATCTGTTCATTGTTGATATTGATGCTGTTAATGATTATACGCAGTTTTTAGAAAATCAGTAGCAATGGATGTTCAGCAAAAATTTGTTACCAAATGTAAGTATTTAAACACTGAAGCTTATTTTAAAAGGACAAATAATTATAATCATTAACATGAAAGATTACCAAAAAATAAGTTGAAATAATAATAAACATGATTATTGTTACAATAGCAATGTCAGTGAATGGACAGCTCTTAAAATATTTTTGTAAAATAAGATGAAAAAGAGCTTTAAATAATGATAAGATAGAAGTTGAATGAGAGTAGTGCCTGCCCATATCCAAATACCTTGAACTATGTGAAGGTACTTAGAAAATTCTTTGAAACTTATTTCTTCTGCTCTTCAATTCAATTATTATCTTAACCAAGTATGTATTATTCACCAAGCATTGAAGTAGACACGGGGGATCACTGGTAGATAAAATTAAAGACAGCAGCATTTGCCATCACTGAGTTTACAGTCTAGCAAAGGATACTGACAAGTAAACAGCAATTATAAAGAGGAAGTGTGTGTTACTATGGGAACACTTAAAGAGGATACCTGTATCAGACTTGGATCAGTCAGGGGAGGTTTCATAGTTGTGAAAAGCATATATGTTTCATTAATTCTGTGGGTTATGTTGCTAGTAGTCTTGGTTACCTGTTACAGCATGCCATAGAAAAAAGGTCTAAGATTCAAGCCCTCCCAAATTTTGATTTTTAAAATATTGCATATGCTATAGCATATGTACAATATTCACCTACTAAAGAAATAACAACACAGAATCTAATCAGATCTGCATCCTTCATTTAAAGCCCTAAGGACTATAAGTGTTTCAGAATTTAGAATTTTTCAAATTTTGTAAAGGTAATATGATGTATATTCTCTTTATTAGTTAACATCTTCATTTGTTGTGGAGAAGCACAGTGACATATATGAATTACCACCCTAGATCAGGTTTTGCTGTTACATGAGTTTGCAACAAACTTATAAAAATACTTTTGCTTTTTCAGAGCTTTTTCAGTTTTGAAATTGTACATTAAAGGATTATGAATAGAGCCTCCTTTTCCATAAAAAGGTAATTGGAACCTGATAAATTAACAAAAGGATATCCAATGAAGACTTTGCATTATTTTTGTGCCTATAATATCAGTCATTGAAATTTAAAGGAAAGATCTCACTCATTCCTCTATGATGGTATATTGACTATCTCTCAATGATTAGGAGAATCAGTGGGAAAAAGTAGAGAATATTCCTAATGGCTTCTTTACCACTAGTATTTCTAAGAGATTATGGAATAGCAAAAGTTGTTTAAGTTTTAGGGATATAAGAACCACAAAAGTGTGATAAATATTTTTAAATAGAAATTTTAATAACTTTATTAAATGTTAGCTTCTCCAGGCTAATATTTATGTCAGGTCTCTGGTCAAGGTAGTTGTATATATTCTGCTTTATAGTATTAGATAATGTAGTAACTTAATGGACTAGGCTGAATTTATTGAGAGGGATTTGTCACAGTGGAAACTTTTTTATTTCAACATTTTCCCAAAACTTTATTCCATTGTTGTTAATTTTTTTTTCTGGAATCTTACAAGTCAATTAAGTTTTATGTTTACTGAGATGCATAACCACCTATTAGTTGCGTTAAGTAAAAAGAAAAAGTCAAGTGCCACACCTAAAGGATTTTTTTTGAAAGAGAGATCTGTGGTTTTCTCTGGAAAAGATGTCCTTTTATTACAGGCTCCAGCTAGCTTTTGAGGGATGGGCCACTAAAAGAGAGGAGAAACTAGAAACAATTCAGATTACTTTAGAGCATCAAGTTCTCATTAGAGCCCATATTTAAGTTGTTTTGACCTTCTCCCTAAAAACCTCTCCTCACAGTTCTGTGAATATGATCCCTGTTTTAAGCAAAGCATTTTGCCTACCCATGAATAAGAATGTATACTGATGTGTCCAAGAAAGATAAAGGGGAATGTGTGTATCTTAATAGTGCTAAAAAAATTAACTTTGAAATTTCAGTCTCTAAAATATTATCAGCTTCCTTACAGATTTTCAAAAATATAAGCATTAATTGCTAATTCCCAGCCAATACAAAACATTGTGAAATAATACTTTGAATCTTAAAACATATTACTGTATACATGTATCTTTTGTAGACTAGAGTGCAAGTTCTGTGAGAGAAGGATTTGGGTTTGTTTATTTGGGTTTTTTAAATTTGCTATTACAAACTATGCTACAAGTGAACAGCCTTCCTTAAGCATATTTTTGTGTAGTCCTTTCACTAGATCTATAGGATAAATTTCTAGAAATGAAAAATTTAAGGTTAAAAAACGTATGTGTCTTTAATTCTAAGTATTGCCAAATTGTTCTGTTAAAAAGTTGTATCAAAAAAAAAAAAAGTTGTATCAACCAACAATAATCTGCGAGAATGCTTATTCCCTAAGCTTCACCACTATTTAGTATTATCAGAGTTTTTAACCTTCCAATCTGAAAGATGAAAAATTATATCTCATTTTAATATATATTCCCTTAATTATGAATAAAGTTAAGCTATTTTTAATATTTATTGCAGTATATTTTTCTTTTTATGTGAACTGCCTGTTCATGACCTTTTCCCATTTTTGTATTGGACTGTTAATCAATTTTTGTTGATTTGAAAGAACTCTTTGGATAGTAAATAAATTAGCTTTTTATTATATGTACAGTGAACATTTTTTTTGTTTAAAACTTTTTTTTTCTCAACAGAGACTTTTTCTGTTACAGTGTCAGGTTTATTTGTTAAGTTGCTTAGTTGAGGGTTTTTTTTATTGTTACTCATGATTATCTGTCTAGAAAAAGCATTAGAACTATTTATAAACTTGATTTTTGTGTACCTTTTTTCTTTTAAAGAAAGGGTTGTTTTTATCAGTAGTCCAGTAGGTAATAGTTTTTTTACCTTAATACTAATGCAGGTTGGTTTATCTTAGCAAATAAGCTATTTAGTCATAGTTCTTCAGCTATAAATCTCCTCTTCCAAAGCAAATATCCTGCAAGGATAAAACAAACAGGATCAAAACACAATGAGAGGTTTGAGCTCTTAGTAGCTGGATTGGCCTCATTTGGGTGTGGGAGATTAAAGGAAAGTACCTGAGGTAGCCTTCACTATATAAGAAGTCTCTTTCAGTTCAAATAATGTTTTTAAATATTGTAAAAACTTAACTGGAAAATCATACGGCCTTGATTTATGATGTTAAAAAACCAGTGAAATAAATAGTCCTTCCATCTTTGTGTACCTTATAACCCCTTCATTTATTTTTCTGGGAAATTTCTAGCTAGCAAGAAGTAAAATTTTTAAACCTGCAAAATATACACACTGAATAAAAATACTTTATAGCCACGGGTAACTTTTAAGCCTCATGCTCTCTGTCAGCCTTATTGGATCCCCAAACCTGTGGAGAGTTCAACAAAAAATAAGTGAGAATGGGAATAGAAAGAGGTTGCATTTTTTTTCTTTTAAATGACCTCTTGTTCACTTTAGTAGTTAAGTACATGTGTTCATCTTTATCAAGAGAAATATTAAATAATATTGTTTTGATAGGCAAAACATTTTTTAAATGCTTTTTAACCACTATATATATATATGCAAATTACTAAAGCAATATACACTAACTTCAGAAAATTTTTAAAATATTGCTAAGCAACTTGACATTTAAAAAAATGTTTTCATATAGTACATACAGTTTTATAACGTGATTCACTTGATGTGTTATGAATAACTTTCTATATCATTATACATAATGTTTTACTAAGTAAATGGCTTTAAATCTATTGTATGATATACCATTATTTAACTAATTCATTTATTGTTACTAGTTGTTTTAAAGTACTGTTGCAATGAACATTCTTGCATCTAAATATTTGCACATATCTGCAATTACTGCAGGGGACACAAATTCCTAGAAGTGGAATTGTTGAGTTAAAAAGTATTTAGAATTGTTAGAAAAGGTTTCTGTTAATTAGGAGTGCAGTTAGGCCATTTGTAGAGATGCCATGATGAACAGCAGATTTAAGTCTCTTCAGCCACATGGAAAGGAGAAATATAGTGCTGGGCTTTTTAATAGTAGATAGATAATACTTCATCTTGCCCTGTAATTATAGAACACATTATCATAAATACTTTCTATTAAAATAATGACCTAAATTGTTAAAAAGTTATATCACTATATAAGGATATATAGTGATAGCTAGAATTTTAGATGTACTTCTTATGGTACAAGGACTGAGAATCTTTTTATTCAAAATGTCTATGCTTTGTTAATATGGCTCTTCTGCAGCCTTCAAAGACACTGGCATGTAATATTACGAGCAGAATGATGTGAAGCTGAAAAAGGCGGAGTGTGATTCCCATCAAAGAGCCATCGTACAGTAGTTCAGATTGAGAGAGAAAGTTTAGACAGGAGTTAATAGCTTGCTTTGACGACTGTAAGTTATCCTTTGTTCTCAGTAAGCATGTCAAAATAGTGGACCAGCACTTTTGACAGGTTCATATGAATGATTTAAGTTGTTGAGTGTATGTACATAGCATTAGAAGCACGCTGCCTGTGGAAACTTTTTGGCAAAAAGGTAACGATTATGAGTATGATTAATTCTTGCAACTTGTTCCTTTACAGCTGGCAATACCTTTCCTCCTAGCCATTTCATTGTAGGCATTAATGCAAAAAGTTTCTTGTGTTTCTTGTTAGTCTGACTACTATATGGAATTTAAAATATTTTATCTCTTGGAAAGATATGGGATTTTAGTGAGAAATATGGACCAGTAATGGGGAGGAATCAATGAATTTGGATTTTATTTTCATCTATGTTACTGTTATTACAAGGTACAGAGAAAGACACCTCACCAAAAAATTGTTTTACGTATGTAGCACTCAAATTGGTGGAATAAGTGAAAAGTATGCTATACAGCTCTTGCTCACAAGACATTTAGATAATTGGTATTTAGTTGTTTCCAAATACTGCTACAGTGAACATACTTGTAGCTAAATGTTTAGAGAGGGCACAGATTCCTAGAAGTGGGATTGTTAGAGTGTCTGCCATCTTGCATCTGTATGTAGTGCTGGTAACATATTTATATATGTATTGACCTTTTTAATTATTTAACAGAATGGTACTGAATAGCCTGTTAATTGTTCAGTGCAGGTAATACAGAGAAAAGGAAGGCCTCAAGGAAACTGACCTTGGCCCTGTAGGGTGGGTGGGATACAAATAAGCACAGAGGAAAGAAGAAAGGATAAGAGAGGAGAGAAAGAGCATAAATGAAGCAGAGGTACAGGTGTGAGTATAATATATGAGAGGAGACTGTACAGAGGTCAGCCTGGCAGGAGCAGAGGTTCCTGTGGGATGACATAAGGTAGGCGAGGCTGGCTGAATTACTGAGAGCCTTCAAAAGTATGCAAAGGCATTTAGATTTCATGTGATAGGAAATAAGAAGCCATTGTAGAGTTTTGAAAGTAGCAAAGGTTACATGATGGAAATAGCATTTTAGGAACATCAGTCCCACTTAGTATTGTGGAAGATTAATTGAAGCAGGTTGGTGTTAGAGATAAGAATACCAGCTAAGAAGAAATCAGTAATATAGTCTAATAATATAGAGAACTGGTATGCTGGTATAGGCTGGTAGCAGTGAGAATGGGAGGAAGGAATTCATAGCAGAAACACTATAGAGAAAAACAATATAATTTGGTGACTAAAGAGATGTGAAGGGTAAAGAAGTAGTCGGTATTTTAAGATTTTCTGCCTAAGAGATAGGAACAACACAGTGCCATTAATAGAATGTCTTTAGTTCAGTGCTAAGAACTAATTTCATTTTCTTTTTGTGTAACTCTAACTTATAAACTTATGAGAAAAAATATTAAGTTGAGTTTGAGAACAGTACTCTCAGATGGCAGATATAAAACTCATCAAAATTGGCTTCCAGAAACTGAAGAGCAAAAGAAGGGAAGGGCTTCTAAGGATTCTTCTCTGGAAATAATAGAAATACCCATGAGAATGTCTTTAGAATGATAGCAGTTTAGATTATATAACCCTTTTTTCCACATAATTAAACTCTTTCTGTGGAGTTCAGTGCTAAAAGAATGTCCAAAGTTATTCTGGATGATAAAGATTGTTCTTAAGAGCTGTATCTGAAGCCATTCAAAGATAGGCCAAATGTCAAGGCTGTGGTTTGAGGTGTCATTCTTCAAAAGGCAATATGTAACTCCTCTAGTGGGCAAGCAGCAGATCAGTTCCTGAGGCGATAGCATTGGGAAGAATTGTCTGAACGAGGCTGGTGGGTGAATATTTAAAAGTCCAGATGTATGCTGCTTTCTGCTGCATATATTTTTATAATTATTTTAATAATTATAAAATTAAATTTTTAAAATTTTTAAATTATAAAATTTTTATAATTATTTTGTTTAAAAAGACACATGATGATGACAGCCTACTAGCAAAGATTTATAGCAATTATTCATTAATACCACCTAGATTATTTACTCAAAAGAAGGAGTTCTACCAAATTTAGGTAACGAAACACATACCAGAAGATGTAAACACTACCGTATTACCCAAACCTAGTCTAAGGAAAAATAACAAATTATAATTTTCATGTATGATGCCTTATAGAATATGAGAAAAACCTTTAGGATTTTATCAGTTTTATCAGAAGGCAGGTTTGAGGCTCAGCTCTTCACATCCAGATGGAAATAGCTCTACCAATTAAGATAAGAGAATAGGTTTTATTGGCCTTACAAATTTCCCTCTAATACTCTGTAAATCATAATCATTATAAATATATGAGGCCTTATGTATTATTACTTGTGGCAAATTTAAGGTAGTTTCTAGAATATAAAAACCTATATGTATTGTTAACACTACAAATACTGTAAGTCTAAAGGAAATCATGTAAAAAATCCATCTCAGTGAATAAGTTACTCACTGTAAGTAAATTTGAACATAAGTACAATTCACATTTCAGATCTTTGTAGCTCAGTCCCTGTTGCAATTTACTACTGTCCTGTCAGCTCAAAAAAGTTAATGTCCCTACGTCACTCACTTACCACCAGTGAATAATCTAGATACCGAGAATAAAGCCCATTTCATCCTTAATACTAACACTTAAAGAAAGATACATTGACTTAATTTCAAGTCTTCTGTGGTGCTTGAAAAGTATTAACTGTGAAGTGAATTGATATTAAAGAATGGAAATTACATTTACAAGGGCATATAAAAATAAGAAATCAGGAGGAAATGAAACAGTCAGAAATGCTCTCTTTGAAGGCATCCAGAATTCTGTATCAATAAATTACCCAAAGAATGTGTGTATGTTTGGAATAGATGCTCTTTTGAGATAGAGGAAAATATAAACCTCTTTCATTCTTTTACATATATAGTATAGATCTTTATAAACATTTTCCTTTAATATGTTCTGATGGCAATTCTAATTAAATAATGTATGTTTTATGACCAGTATGCATCATAAACTTTTCAGAGAAATCTGCCTTTTCATAGTTATATTACTTAGCTAAATTTTGATATTTTAGAATGATTAATTTCTCTTGTTCGTATTAAAAATTTGACGATATATAAAGTATCTAAGATCAATAACATACAATTTTAAACTGACAGAAAGAAGCAGTGACTGCCTAGCCATCTAATGATATCATGAATGAGATTAAACTTCCAACTTTTGTTTACTCTATCTTTATCTTGAAACCATGGATCAGTTTCTTCATCGGAAAAAGGAACTTTTAGGAGAATGTAATTGAACAGTTCTTGAAACAATATTTAAGAAGAAAATGATTTATCACCCTTAATTGTTAACAAAATACACTCTAAAAATAGTGAAACTGTGATATTTTAAATAGAAGAGTGATATAATCAATAGTCTTTCAGTCTAAAAGAAATAAAGGTCTTCTATGTGCCTTAAGATGTAATTTATGCAAATTGTACTTCATAGGACTATCCTAGGAGCTGCAGAGCAGGGGCAAAACACAAAAACCAGAATAAGAAAAAGAGAACTTGGGACTTCCCTGGTGGTCCAGTGGCTAAGACTCCACACTCCCAATGCAGGGGGCCCGGGTTCGATCCCTAGTGAGGGAACTAGATCCCACAAGCCACAACTAAAGATGTGCATGCCGCAACTAGATCCCACATGCCACAACAAGGATCCTGTGAGCTGCAACTAAGACCCTGTGCAGCCAAATAAATAAATATTTTTTTTAAAAAAAGGAAAATGGAACTTTCCCAAATCTGTGTCCTTTTTAAAAAATACCACTAACATACCACTGTTTCAATTCTTAGAAATCAAGAGTTTTTAATGGAATAGTTAAAAGTGGTTTACCTTATTTTCAATTTGTTTTTCCTACATTGCTATGTGCCTGCTTGTTTTTGACTCTGAGGCTTCTCACATAGAAGATGCATAAGATGCATAGAAGGTACATCCGTGGCAATTTTATTCCTTTGTATGATTCATTTTTTTCTCCTGATAAGATACAAAAGCAACAAGAAGGGCTGAAGATGCTGGTTTTCAGAATTAGTAATTTATTGTTATCACATTGACAAAATTCCTCCTGATACAAAAAGGATAACCTTGACTTAGTTCTCACTAAGAATGAAATTTCATTTAACATCTTTCCCACCAAGCCCCCAAACTCCCTGCATTTAAAGTGGGAGAAATCTATTCTTTTCAAAGAACTGTTTTATCATTTAATGTGCCTTCTGCAGAGACCCTTGACATGTGCATGTGTGTGTAATATTTATTCACAAACAAATGAACAAAATCCTATTGATTTTTGAGAGCCTATTCTGCTAGTTACAAGAATACAGTTATGAACAAAATATATATTGTCCCTGCCCTCACGGAGCTTCATGAGCTTGTTACTGGTGTTGAGTTTTCTGGGGAATCTTACAAATGGCTTAAATACCCTCTGATAGACAAAGTTAAAGAGCCCAATAAAATTGTCACTTGATCTTAATTCATCGTATTATCTCAGTCACTTTATGATGTTAAGTTAGGGGCTTAAGCAAAATAACTCCATTATCTTCTGTAAGTACTTTCCTAATAGTATCACCCACTGCACTAGTACTGCCATAGACAATTGGAATCCAGTGGACTATCTGGACATCTAGTTTACTAACAAAGTCTTAATTAAGCCCTGGATAAAATTATACCAAAGTTATTAAATTAAAATCCAAAACTTGAAGTGGAATTACTTTAGAGATCCTATAAAGAAGGAAATACAGCTTTAATTCTTCTCCATGTTCTAATTTTTAAGCAGGGCGAAATAAAAGTAAAGAATGCCAAGTTTCACATGTTTTGATTGTTCTATTTCTAACTTTTATGTTTACTAGTCATCTAAATTGATACTAATTGATACTATGATTGATTGGTGAGACTAATTTTTCAAGGTTACTTAGAAGATAGCAAATGTTAGTCTATGTTTAAAATATAGGTAACTTTTCATTGCCTTGTCTGCCTTAGATATTAGTGACATTGAATAAGGAATGTCATATATCTAATCTAAGCACAGTTGAATATACATGTATTAAGTTTTTTCTATATTCTATTTAATCTCAAAGATAAATCCAAGTTTATTGCTTAATTTCAAGGTGGGAAGCAATTTCTTAGTGTTAATATAAATCTAAAAGTGAAGCTAAACAAAGTATAGTAAATTAAATGACCCAAAATTGTGATGTGTGAGGACAGCTTATTCCCACTTTCTCATTATCTTCCTGTGAATACACCCGCTTGTCCACAATATATAAAACCTTAGGACTATTTGCAAAAGGTATAACCTGAGCTCACTATATAATAACTCGCTATAGCTGAAAATTCCTTTCATGGCACATCTTTACAGAGGATTTTGTATTTATAAAAAGACTTCATATAACATACATCTACAGTAGACACATTAAAAACATTTTAGAACACAACTGTTTAAAAGGTGCCATTCACAAAATAAATACTCAAGAAATATTTCTGAATGAATGAATGATAGTACTTGATATAACAACATATCTGAATGATATGCTGTTATATGATTTCCTTGTATTTTTTATTCTAATAACAAAATATGTTTATATAGCAAAAAGATTTTGGGGAAAGGATTGAATTAGGTTTGATTAAATTAAAAATTATGGTAGAAATCAACAAACTAATTAATAAATGTTTAGTAACAATGCTTTAAAACTAAATATTGATTGCATGTACCAAATTTTTTGTTTTTCTTTCTTTTTTCAAAATAAATGTAGATCCAGCAAAAAGCACCCAGTTGACAACAAATAGGGACAGTCTTACATATTGACAGAGGTGATAGTCACATCCTAGTTGTTGTTTAAGAGATAATGCAAATTCCAAAATGTACCTTTTTTTACACTCATCAATTGATACCTGAAATTCCTCCATCAGAGATTCACAGATTTGGGTTAAAGCTTTGTTTTATAGTAAAATGTAGGTATACTTGGTAGCCTATTTTTTTTTTCAGTTACATAACATTTAGGATCAATATAGCCACAATTTTTTTGTGGCTGTTCCTGTCAAATGGTAGAATCTATTCCCCCACCCTTTGAATCTGGGGTGGCCTGTGACTCCCTTTGACCAATAAAATAAACCAAGTGATGTTGTACAACTTCTGAACAAGGCCTCAAGAGTATTGCTTGTGTTCCCCTCTTGCTAACTCATGCTCACCATGTAAATAAGTCTGGGCTAGTCTACTTGGGAATGAGATCCATAAGAAGAGAGAGTCCTAGCCAGAAGTCAACACCAACTGTCAGGCATATGAACACCCAGCTCCAGTTGCCTGCAGCTGCATGAGTGCTTCAAGGCAAGGCCAGCAGAACTGCACAGCTGCACCAAGCCCAAATTAACATGATTAAATAAAATAGCTGTTGTTTTAAGCCACCAAGGTTTGGGTGGTTTATTACATGGCAATAAATAACTGATACAGAAATATTAATTGTATATGTCCAAACTAGGAGAGACTTGGCTTGGCTTGGTAGGCAAAGCAGGCCAGTGGGTAGATTCATTTGCACCAAAGCTCAGTGTAAGCCAGTAGTGAAACATGGCAGCATCAAAATAGAAGTAAAAGTCCAGATCAAGAGAGATATCAGTCCCACTTTCCTTTCTAATGATTAGATTGGATTATTATTAGATCAGGCTTAATATTTTTTAAAACACTAGACATGCTGGAGAACCTGCACAAAGAATAATCAATATGGTGAGCAGTCTGTTAACTTTAATGTGAAAAACCATTGACAGCTGGAAGTATTAACCTTGAAAAAAATAACACCGTAAGGACATGACAATTCTCTTAACATTTTGACAGCACCTCATACAGGGAATCAAATAAGGTAATGATTTAAAGGCTAGGTCTAGGCAGTAAGTAGAAGATCCAAGGAGGCCGATTTCCTGTTAATATAAGAAAAATGTTGACCACGTTATTATTCAATTCACCATTCTAACCACTTTCTACCAATTATTGTTTCCACTTTCTTCACCATGACTTTTCAGCCCACTCTCCCATCTACTTCTGCATTCACCGTTTCACTTACAAATTCTTTCTCTATTCTCTTTCAAATGTGAATAATCTTTCTTCTTTTTCTTCTCCATTTTATTCTGTCTTCTATTGATATTCCCTTATTTCTTACCCGTACTTTTGTGCACATATATGTTCATATTTATGTGGTCGTGTCTTTACATATTTATAAATATGTGTATATATGTACATTTTTTATGCATCTGTGTGTATCTTAGTCTGTATCTTTCAGTTACATAGTGTGCCTAAAACTGAAAAGGAACTTTTTATTTCATTGGTTATAGTTTATGCATGGAAGAGTGGGTACACTATATCGATTATTTATCCTCTTTCTTGCAGCTGTGTGCTTCCTCCTTCCCCATCTTTTCTTTCTTTCTTTTTTAAGATTTTTTTTTTTTTTTTTTTTGGCTGCGTCGGGTCTTAGTTGCAGCACGCAGGATCTTCGTTGAGGCATGCAGGATCTTTCATTGCAGCGTGCGGGCTCCTCTCTAGTTGTGGTGTGCAGGCTCCATGGTGCGTGGGCTCTGTAGTTGTGGTGCACAGGTTCCAGAGTGCATGGGCTCTGTAGTTTGTGGCACACTGACTCTGTTTGAGGTGCACAGCTCAGTAGTTGTGGCATGCGGGCTTAGTTGCCCCGTCGCATGTGGGATCTTAGTTCCCTGACTGGGGATCGAACCCATGTCCCCTGCATTATAAGGCGGATTCTTTACCACTGGACCACAAGGGAAATCCCCTTCCCCATCTTTTCTTCCTTCTCTATAATCCTCTGATCTTGACTCTTTCCATTTTGCCTCTGGAACCTTCTTTCCATTGTTACTACCTTGCGTCTTTCCACACCTTCTGCACTGAATGTTTCACACATACATTCTACCTGAAACTTGAATTTACCAAGGGCATTTCTTTCCTAGCAGCTCACTGGACCCTGGTCTTTTCCCCATACCCTATATACTAGGAAGGAGAGTTCTCTGGTTCCCCTTTGCTACTTTCATACCTTCTGCATCCACGTAAAAATCCTCCCTTCTTTGAGGTTTGTACCACCCAGCTTTATTATCACTCTCTCTCTCTGTCTCCTCTTCAGTGATATCTACTGATCTCCTTCCTGATCAGTGCCATTCCTTTAATGTGAGTTTCAGGCACCTGATTCAGTGTCTTCCTCTCTACCCCAACTTCTGTGTTCATGCTAAGAAACTTCAATGTCAATGGCCCATCAATCCCACTAACATTCCTTTTACATGTCCCAGATCACCTCCCTTTCTTGTCCCATTAAACCTTTACCATTCTCCTCCAGCCTTTTTCTTTACCCTGTGCTTTCAGCGGAGAACTCTGCCTCTTAACTCCTTGGGGAAAATTGAATCTAGCAATGGTGAGTTCTGTCAGTTAAATTCCTCCACACCTATAAAGTTATCCACAGCTGTATTCCTCCCACCTCTTTCCCTTTAATCTCCAAGGAAAAGTTGTCCAGTCATATTTTGCATGATATTGCTGCAAGTTCTGCGTATGATTCCATCCTCTGAGACCCTGCTTAAAAAGGTATCATCTGGGCTTTCCTGGTGGCGTGGTGGTTGGGGGTCTGCCTGCCGATGCGGGGGGCGCGGGTTCGTGCTCCGGTCCAGGAGGATCCCACGTGCCGCGGAGCGGCTGGGCCCGTGAGCCATGGCCGCTGAGCCTGCGCATCCGGAGCCTGTGCTCCGCAACGGGAGGGGCCGCAGCGGTGACGGGCCCGCGTACCGCAAAAAAAAAAAAAAGGTATCATCTTCTTCCCTTTTACTTTAGCTTCTTCCTGCAATCTTCTCTTCCATAGTCCATAAACATATTCACATAACATCCATTTCTTTAAAAACTTCCTCAGCCATATATTCCCCTGTAACTATAATCCTCTTTACTTTCTATCCAAGCTTTTATACTTTCTAACCAAGCTGATACTTAGTCTTCACTTTTTCACATTCCATTCAGGCTTCATCCCACTTCTGTTGTGCCATTAAAGCTGCACGGAAAAGGTTGTCATTTCCTAATTGCTAAATCTTATGGTCATTTTTCACCTTGATCTTGTTTTAAGTATTTAACCCTGTTGATCACTCCTTTCTTGAAATTCTCTACTCTGAATTCTGTGACAGTACCTACTTTTTTTTTTTTTATTTTTGTGGTACACGGGCCTCTCACTGTTGTGGCCTCTCCCGTTGCGGAACACAGGCTCCGGACGCGCAGGCTCAGTGGCCATGGCTCACGGGCCCAGCCGCTCCACGGCATGTGGGATCTTCCCGGACCGGGGCACGAACCCGTGTCCCCTGCATCGGCAGGCGGACTCCCAACCACTGTGCCACCATGGAAGCCCAACAGCACCTACTCTTGATTTACCTTTTGCTTCCCTGTTTTCTCAGATTCTTTTGTCAGTCTCTTTGTTTTCATCTTGGTTCTATCCTCTTCTCACCTCCCTTCTCCTTTCCTATGTCCCTCTCTAGGCATTTCCATCTACTCCCATGCCTTCAGTTACAACCTAGAGCAAGACCTAGTCATGACCAACCTCTCCAGCCTCATTTCCCATCATCCTCCACCCCCTACTTCATGATCCTGAGAAACCATACAACTGGTAGGACTTGACACACATCATGCTTTTCATACCTCAGTGCCTGTATATATATTATTTCCTTTATCTGAAATGCCCATCCTGCACCGTCTGTGTTCCTACCCTTCTTGAGGTGACTGTTTCCTTCTTATCCTTCAAAACTTAACTCAGGTATCATCAGAAAGCCTTTACAGGCCCTTGTTCTTTTTCCCTGCCCAAGCTAGGTTCTGTATAGTACCCATGCTTATCCTTTTAGTACAGCATTTACCAGTAACTTATTGCAGTTACCATATAAAGATCTGCTTCCCCACCGTACTGCTCCTTATGGCCAAGAATTATGTTCTAGTCTTTGAATAATCAGTGCCTAGAACAGTACCTCATTTATAAGAATTACCGAACAAATCCTTATTGATTGAACTTAAATCTATATCATAAACTTTTTAAAGTATGCAGTGTTGTGACCTTAAGTACATTCACAATTTTGTGCTCACTAGAAGCTATCTGGATTCCATACCTATAGGCCAACTTGCCTCCATCCCATCTCTACATTCTTGCCAGTGTGATCCTTCTAAAAGGCAAATGATGTTACTAGATGAGTTAAAACCCTTTTATTCCTTCCCACTGTCTACATTAGTGGTTTCATCACAAAGTTTTCACAGGTCCAAGCTGCAGTGAGAGAAAAAAAATCAATGGACCAAGGTTTTCTAAATTTTTTCAACTTAAAGGTTGGGTAGTTAATGAATGGCAACATTAATCAAAATAAGAAATACTGAAATATGCATGGAAGGCAAAATAAGCTTTGTTTTAGATATGCTCATTATCATATCCTGTGGAATAACAAGAGATATCTTGAAGGCAGTTGGACATTTGAGTCTGAAACTCAGAGGAGAGTTTTAGGTTAATGGTCTGTATTTGGGAGCCATAAGCATTTAAGTGGAATCAAGGGAACAAATAACAACTTTTGAGGAAAGTATGAAAAGATACTAATGGCCAATCCAAAGGACAGCATTTCTAGTGGCTTTTCTGTCTCCTCTACTGGAAGGATGATTTTTATCCATGTCTCTTGGATTTCCCTGGTTCTTTCTCCTAGAAAAACGAAATTCAGAAGCCAAATATGTTTGATCAGGCAATCTCGTTGCCCAAATAGTAGAAATGGAATGTTTTTTTATATGGAGGAAATTGTCCAGCCAACAAGAATTCTCCTCTCCATTGACAGATAAAAAAATTGCTCTCAAAAATGGAATCTATAGAGAGATTTTTCAATTGAGGATAAGGAATTTTTCACTTTTTCACTGTTTTCACTTCTTTCTCTCACTTTGCAAAAAATATTATCTAGTCAGTAAGAGTAGTCCAACCCCATAAAAAAGTCAAAAATAAACCTCAAAAGTCACAGTACTTTTGGAAGCAATGTAGCACATCAGAGAGATCAGTGTTGTGGTAATTACACCTTGCGATGTATTCCAGCTCCAAAACTTAATAGCAGTATGGCTCTGATCAAATTACCTTCTATATGCTTTGGTTTGTCATCTGATGATGACATCTACTCCATGGAGTTGTAATGAAAATTAAATATGTGCATAAATTACTTCTTATAGTTCCTGGCACATAGTATTCATTACATATTACTTGCCTTTTAAAATGTATCACAATATTCACTAAGATTGAAAAATGAAAGTAAATCAATTCAGAAAATTGGCAAATAACTTATGGTTCATCTACTTGATGGAAAACTATGTATTTCATTGTAGTACATACATCTTACATAGTCACAAAGAAAGTATAAAAGTGATGTTAACGGCAAAAATTAGGATTTCTCTCTAAAGTGTAGCTGCAAATGTATTTTTTAAGTTTACAAAAAAATTTATGTTATAGAAAATAATAGACTGTAACTATCATTTCCTACTTATGTACAATGTCATCAATTTACTTTCTTATACTGTGTTACTAAACTGGCAGATGAAATACACCAGTAAATACTTACCCAATTTGGGTTGGCATCGTGAACGCGGCCTGAAGGAGGCTACTATGCCACAGCTAGCCAGGAGGGAGTCCGGGAAAAAGTCTGGAACTGCCTAAGAGGCAAGAGACAATTGTTTCAGGGTGCGCGAGGAGAGTGGATTCAGAGCACTGCCTAAACAAGCTTGAGAGGCAGGAGCCGCAGCTATCAGCGTGGACCCCAGAGACGAGCATGAGACACTAAGGCAGCTGCTGCAGCCACCAAGAAGCCTGTGTGCAAGCACAGGGTCTCTATCCACACCTCCCCTCCCGGGAGACTGCAGCCCGCCACTGCCAGGGTCCCGTGATCCAGGGACAACTTCCCTGGGAGAACGCACGGTGCACCTCAGGCTGGTGCAACATCACTCAGGCCTCTGCCGCCACAGGTTTGCCCCACATTCTGCACCCCTCCTTCCCCCCGGCCTCAGTGAGCCAGAGCCCCCGAATCAGCTGTTCCTCTAACCCCGTCCTGTCTGAGCTAAGAACAGATGCCCTCAGGCGACCTACACGCAGAGACGGGGCCAAATCCAAAGCTGAACCCCAGGAGCTGTGTGAACAGAGAAGGGGAAATTTCTCCCAGCAGCCTCAGGAGCAGCAGATTAAATCTCCACAATCAAGTTGATGTACCCTGCATCTCTGGAATACCTGAATAGACAACGAATCATCCCAAAATTGACGTGGTGGACTTTGTGTGATTTTGTCTATATAGTTTTGCTTTTACCGTTTGTCCTAGGGTTCTGTCTGTAGGTTTTCGGATTTTTTGTGGGGTTTTTTTGGTATAGTTTTTTGGCACTTGTTATTATTGGTGGATTTGTTTCTTGGTTTAGCTGCTCTCTTCTTTCTTTCTTTTTTTTATTGCTTTTCACTTTTTTAATTTTTAATAATTTTTTTATTTTAATTGTTTTATTTTATTTGTTTCTTTCCTTCTTTCTTTTTTTCTCCCCTTTCTTCTGAGCTGTGCGGCTGACAGGGTCTTGGTGCTCCGGCCGGGTGTCAGGCCTGTGCCTCTGATATGGGAGAGCCAAGTTGAGGACATTGGTCCACCAGAGACCTCCCGGCTCCACATAATATCAAATGGCAAAAGCTCTCCCAGAGATCTCCATCTCAACACTAAGACCCACCTCCACTCAAAGACCAGCAAGCTACAGTGCTGGAAACCCTAGACCAAACAACTAGCAAGGCAGGAACACAACCACACCCATTAGCAGAGAGGCTGCCTAAAATCATAATAAGCTCACAGACACCCCAAAACACACCACCAGACATGGTCCTGCCCACCAGAAATACAAGATCCAGCCTCATCCACCAGAACACAGGCACCAGTCCCTTTCACCAGGAAGCCTAGACAGCCCACTGAACCAACCTTAGCCACTGGGGGCAGACACCAAAAACACAGGGAACTACAAACCTGCAGCCTGCGAAAAGGAGACCCCAAACACAGTAAGCTAAGCAAAATGAGAAGACAGAGAAACACACAGCAGATGAAGGAGCAAGGTAAAAACCCACCAGACAAAACAAATGAAGAGGAAATAGGCAATCTACCTGAAAAAGAATTCAGAGCAATGGTAGTAAAGATGATCCAAAATCTTGGAAATAGAATGGAGAAAATACAAGAAATGTTTAACAAGGACCTAGAAGAACTAAAGAGCAAATAAACAATGATGAACAACACAATAAATGAAATTAAATATTCTCTAGAAGGAATCAGTAGCAGAATAACTGAGGCAGAGGAACAGATAAGTGACCTTACCTGGAAGATAAAACATTGGATATAACTACTACAGAGCAGAATACAGAAAAAAAGAATGAAAAGAATTGAGGACAGTCTGAGAGACCTCTGAGACAACATTAAATGCACCAACATTTGAATTATAGGGGTCCCAGAAGAAGAAGAGAAAAAGAAAAGGACTGAGAAAATATTTGAAAAGATTATAGTTGAAAACTTCCCTAATATGGGAAAGGAAATAGCTAAGTCCAGGAAGTGCAGACAGTCCCATACAGGATAAATCCAAGCAGAAACATGCCAAGACACATATTAATCAAGCTATCAAAAATTAAATGCAAAGAAAAAATATTAAAAGCAACAAGGGAAAATCAACAAATAACATACAAGGGAATCCCCATAAGGTTAACAGTTGATCTTTCAGCAGACACTCTGCAAGCCAGAAGGGAGTGGCAGGACATATTTATAGTGGTGAAAGGGAAAAACCTACAACCAAGAATTTTCTACCCAGCAAGGATCTCATTCAGATTGGACAGAGAAATCAAAACCTTTACAGACAAGCAAAAGCTAAGAGAATTCAGCACCACCAAACCAGCTTTACAACAAATGCTAAAGGAACTTCTGTAGGCAGGAAACACAAGGGAAGGAAAAGACCTACAATAATAAACTGAAAAAAAATTATGAAAATGGGAATAGGAACATACATATCAATAACTACCTTAAATGTAAATGGATTAAATGCTCCAAACAAAAGACATAGCCTGGCTGAATGGATACAAAAACAAGACCCTGCCAAAAAAAAAAACAAAAAAAAAAAAACAAGACCCGTATATATGCTGTCTACAAGAGACCCACTTCAGACCTAGGGACACATACAGACTGAAAGTGAGGGGAAGGAAAACAATATTCCATGCAAATGGAAATCAAAAGAAAGCTGGAGTAGCAATTCTTATATCAGAAAAAATAGACTTTAAAATAAAGACTATTACAAGAGACAAAGAAGGACACTACATATTGATCAAGGGATCAATCCAAGAAGAAGATATAACAATTGTTAATATTTATGCACCCAACATAGGAGCACCTCAATATGTAAGGCAAATGGTAACAGCCATAAAAGAAAAATCGACAGTAGCACAATCATAGTAGGGGACTTTAACACCCCACTTTCACCAATGGACAGATCATCCAAAATGAAAATAAATAAGAAATGCAAACTTTAAATGATACATTAAACAAGATGGACTTAATTGATATTTATAGGACATTCCATCCAAAAACAGCAGAATACACTTGTCAAGTGCTCATGAAACATTCTCCAGGATAGATCATATCTTGGGTCACAAATCAAGCGTTGGTAAATTTAAGAAAATTGAAATCATATCAAGTGTCTTTTCCCACCACAACGCTATGAGACTAGATCTCAATTACAGGAAAAAATCTGTAAAAACTACAAACACATGGAGGCTAAACAATACACTACTAAGTAACCACAAGATCACTGAAGAAATCCAAGAAGAAATAAAAAAAATATCTAGAAACAATGACAATGACAACACGACAACCCAAAACCTATGGGATGCAGCAAAAGCAGTTCTAAAAGGAAAGTTTATAGCAATACAATCCTACCTCAAGAAACAAGAAACATCTCAAATAAACAACCTAACTTTACACCTAAAGCAATTAGAGAAAGAAGAACAAAAAAACCCAAAGTTAGCAGAAGGAAGGAAATCATAAAAATCAGATCAGAAATAAATGAAAAGAAATGAAGGAAACAATAGCAAAGATCAATAAAACTAAAACTGGTTCTTTGAGAAGATAAACAAAATTGATAAACCATTAGGCAGACTCAACAAGAACAAAAAGGGAGAAAACTCAAATGAATAGAATTAGAAATGAAAAAGGAGAAGTAACAACTGACACTGCAGAAATACAAAGGATCATGAGAGATTACTGCAAGCAACTATATGCCAATAAAATGGACAACCTGGAAGAAATGGACAAATTTTTAGAAAGACACAACCTTCCAAGGCTGAACCAGGAAGAAATAGAAAATTTAAACAGACCAATCACAAGAACTGAAATTGAGACTGTGAATAAAAATATTGCAACACACAAAAGCCCAGGACTAGATGGCTTCACAGGCGAATTCTATCAAACATTTAGAGAAGAGCTAACACCTATCCTTCTCAAACTCTTCCAAAATATAGCAGAGGGTGGAACACTCCCAAATTCATTCTACGAGGCCACCATCACCCTGATACCAAAACCAGACAAAGATGTCACAAAGAAAGAAAACTTCAGGCCAATATCAATGATGAACCTAGATGCAAAAATCCTCAACAAAATACTAGCAAACAGAATCCAGCAGCACATTAAAAGGATCATACACCATGATCAAGTGGGGTTTATCCCAGGAATGCAAGGATTCTTCAGTATATGCAAATCAGTCAGTGTGATAAACCATCTTAACAAATTGAAGGAGAAAAACCATATGATCTTCTCAATAGATGCAGAAAAACCTTTCAACAAAATTCCACACCCATTTATGACAAAAACCCTCCAGAAAGTAAGCATACAGGGAACTTACCTCAACATAATAAAGGCCATATATGACAAACCCACAGCCAACATCGTTCTCAATGTTGAAAAACTGAAACCATTTCCTCTAAGATCAGGAACAAGACAGGGTGGTCCACTCTCACCGCTATTATTCAACATAGTTTTGGAAGTTTTAGCCACAGCAATCAGAGAAGAAAAACAAGTAAAAGGAATCCAAATGAGAAAAGAAGAAGTAAAACTGTCACTTTGCAGTTGACACGATACTCTTCATGGAGAATCCTAAAGATGCTACCAGAAAACTACTAGAGCTAATTAATGAATTTGGTAAAGTAGCAGGATACAAAATTAACACACAAAAATCTCTTGCATTCCTATACACTAATGATGAAAAATCTGAAAGAGAAATGAAGGAAACACTCCCATTTACCACTGCAACAAAAAGAATAAAATACCTAGGAATAAACTTACCTAAGGAGATAAAAGACCTGTATGCAGAAAACTATAACCTGATGAAAGGAATTAAAGATGACACAAACAAATGGAGAGATATACAATGTTCTTGGATTGGAAGAATCAACATTGTGAAAATGACTCTAGTACCCAAAGCAATCTACAGATTCAATGCAATCCCTATCAAACTACCAATGGCATTTTTCACAGAACTAGAACAAAAAAATTTCACAATTTGTATGGAAACACAAAAGACCCCGAATAACCAAAGCAATCTTGAGAAAGAAAAATGGAGCTGGAGCAATCAGGCTCCCAGTTTTCAGACTGTACTACAAAGCTACAGTAATCAAGACAGTATGGCACTGGCACAAAAACAGAAATATAGATCAATGGAACAGGATAGAAAGCCCAGAGAGAAACCCACATACATATGGTCACCTTATCTTTGATAAAAGAGGCAAGAATATACAGTGGAGAAAAGACAGCCTCTTCAATAAGTGTGCTGGGAAAATTGGACATCTACATGTAAAATAATAAAATTAGGACACTCCCTAACACCATACACAAAAAGAAACTCAAAATGGATTAAAGACCTAAATGCAAGGCCAGACACTATAAAACTCTTAGAGGAAAACATAGGCAGAACACTCTATGACAAAAATCACAGTAAGATACTTTTTGCCCCACCTCCTAGAGAAATGGAAATAAAAACAAAAATAAACAAATGGGACCTAATGAAACTTAAAAGCTTTTGCACAGCAAAGGGAAACATAAACAAGACGAAAAGACAGCCCTCAGAATGGGAGAAAATATTTGCAAATGAGGCAACTGACAAAGAATTAATCTCCAAAATTTACAATCAGCTCATGCAGCTCAATATCCAAAAAACAAACAAGCCAATCCAAAAATGGGCAGAAGACCTAAACAGACATTTCTCCAAAGAAGAAATACAGTTTGCCAACAAACACATGAAAGGATGCTCAACATCACTAATCATTAAAGAAATGCAAATCAAAACTACAATGAGGTATCACCTCACAGAGGTCAGAATGGCCATCATCAAAAAATCTACAAACAATAAATGCTGGAGAGGATGTCAAGAAAAGGGAACCCTCTTGCACTGTTGGTGGGAATGTAAATTGATACAGCCACTACGGAGACCAGTGTGGAGGTTCCTTAAAAAACTAAAAAAAGAACTAACATATGACCCAGCAATCCCATTACTGGGCATATACCCTGAGAAAACCATAATGCAAAAAGAGTCATGTACCACAATGTTCATTGCAGCTCTATTTACATTAGCCAAGACATGGAAATAACCTAAGTGTCCATCGACAGATGAATGGATAAAGAAGATGTGGCGCATATATACAATGGAATATTACTCAGCCATAAAAAGAAATGAAATTGATTTATTTGTAGTGAGGTGGATGGACCTAGAGTCTGTCATACAGAGTGAAGTAAGTTAGAAAGAGAAAAACAAATACCGTATGCTAACACATATATATGGAATCTAAAGGAAAAAAATGGTTCTGAAGAACATAGGGGCAGGACAGGAATAAAGACAGGTGTAGAGAGTGGACTTGAGGACACGGGGAGGGGGAAGGGTAAGCTGGGACAAAGTGAGAGAGTGGCATGGACAAATATACACTACCAAATGTAAAATAGATAGTTAGTGGGTAGCAGCCACATAGCACAGGGAGATCAGTTCGGTGCTTTGTGACCACCTAGAGGGGTGGGAAAGGGAGGGTGGGAGGGAGGTGTAACAGGGAGGAGATATGGGGATATATGTTTATGTATAGCTCATTCACTTTGTTCTAAAGCAGAAAGTAACACACTATTTTAAAGCAATTATACTGTAATAGAGGTGTTAAAAAAATACACAATTTGACTTAAGTAGTAACTTGAGGAAACAGTTTAATGAAGCTATTAAGACAAATAATACATTAACCTATAATCTGAAATCTGTAGCTTTCTAGTAGCCAAAACTATAGTGGAAGTAGCTTTGCAGTAAGAACAGGGAAACCAGGCCATATTTCTTACTGTCTTATCTTAGGACGTTGTATGAGGGTTTCCTTGTCTGTGCTTCAGTTCGTCATTTAAAATAGAGAAATTCTAATCTTAGATCTAACCCTTTTCCTATTCATGAAGTTTGTGGGAAGCTATTGCTGAGCAACATGTAAAGCAATTGGGCCCTATTTTATTAAAGTATGTAATTTTTTAAAGGATATTATTGATTTGGACAGTAAAGAATAGCCTGCAGGCAGATCCTGCAAGATGGTTCAACAGACAGACACACCTACCTTCCTGTCAGCACAGTCCATGTTTGGCAGGTGTAGTCCATTCCTTACAGGAAAGAATAGGTGCTTCATTGTGTTTCCAAAGTCAGTAAGCTTTTACAAAACTAAGTAATTGACATTTTTCTCATTTCTGAGATCAAATTTTCATAAATCATTCAACCTGAATAAACTGAGAATGTGGTTGTTCTAGTAATTGTTGAAATATAGTAAATACATTGCAAAATGTGATATTTAAGTATTTCCTCCTAACCTCTTACCTTAGCAAGATGTATTAAGAGTTCTAAATGGAAAGATATCCTACTATGTGAAAAAGAAACTACAGTAAAATGAGTCCATCTGTAAAGGAGAAGGCAAAAGAAGCACAAAACAGGTTCATCTCAGTAATTTGGCATTCCGTTGATTCAGAATTCATAGTGATAATAACTGTGCAGAGTAGAGCTTACTTTTACATTACGAGGAAGTTTTTTTAATAGTAATGCAAATGATATTGTGGGGGAGGGATATATTTAACCATCTTGAAAGTAATATTTTCTAACTTTTTACAATACATCCTGAGAAATTCTATTAGTGGCATATCAAGGTTTCTCCTGGGAGTCATTTGTTAACAGTTAATTCAAGTTATTATCATATTTTACAGTACAGTTAAAATTTCATAGTGACATTTTTCTTCCCCCTCCTCCACAATTCAACGTAGTGAAACTTTGTCTTAAAGGATCTATGTAATCCTATGAATCATAATATTCAGAGTGTATAAAATAGCACTAGTTTTTAATCACTAGGGAAAGTCCAACTAATACAAACTTATCTGTGAATACAGTGAATTGTCCAGTAAATCTTCTAGTTCAAGTATTTGCATCACTAGCTTAAACGTGGTTTAATGGTTGTATATTACTTGTGTAAAATTTACGTTTGAGAAATTTGTAGTAATAAATTTAAGCAAGATTTGCATTTTTACTCTAAGATCATTACTATATATCTCAAAGCAAATATACTTTTATGCACTGAATTGTTTGTTTCATATTCCTGTTTTCTATTAACAGAAGTCTTGATATATGCAGAATCATCCAATAAACTTGAGCTGTTTTCAGTGTTGCATGCATCCAATTAGTCCATCTAAACCAGTCTGTATGACGCTAAGAATACCCTCATTCCTTTAGTGTCTAGCTCTGTGCTGTGTTTATTTGCAAAGGACCCTCATGCATGGGTCCATATAAATGAGGTAAGCTAGAACAGACTAGACTGTGTCACTCACCAGTCTTTGAGGAGGGAGCTTTGTGTATATGAAAACTGCTGGGTGTGATTTTCACTTATAAAGAAGATTTCTGTGTGTGTAACGCCAAGCAAGATTTTTTGTTGAGGTTTTATGCTTGCGGGAAAGAAAATAATAAGGAAAAAAAATCAATTAATGATCTGATTCCATCATCTTTTGTCAAGCAAAACTGTCACTCATTCAATGAATGTGATTTCCCTCCCATAGAGTAGTCTAAGAACCTACAGAATGACTTCTGAATTTTTGACTCTATTTTCAGTATAATTGATGAGTTTTTAATCAACTGAAAAATCACTTATCTTTGACTCAGAAGCATATATAGTCATTGCTAGCCTATTTATATTACTCAGGAATAGAAACTTTTAAAATGTAGTACAGAAAGTCTGGTTTTATTAGCATCAAATCATTTTTATACATTTAAGTTATATTCATACCATTGAGATATCAAGTTTTTCCAACTTAGCCACCTAATACCTGGCTTTAAACAGAAGAAATTTAATGCATAACAGTTGTACAGTATACCAGTATCTTACTTATTTAGCTAGGTAACAGATCTAAGGCTGATAGTATTTATGTATTGAAATATGTACTCTTGGTGAAAATCAGTTTGAAACTGCTCTATGTTTAATATGCCATCTTGTCATTGCATAGTAATGATTTCATTCATAACCGTAATGCAAGTAGGTAAATGTATTAAAATTAGTATCTTAGATTTTTCATGTAGCATCTAATGCTGACATAATCTGAAGATCTGGATTAAAGTTTGTGTTTTTGCTGTTTTTTTAACCTCAAATACTTGGCACTCTGCACCCATGTCTCTCACTTACAGTAATGCTTTGTTTCTTAACATGACTACCAAGAATGCTTGGTCACAGGCAAATACTGTCCTTTTTCAGCCAAAACATTCCTGACAATAATTGCATGTTTTATAATCATTTTTTTCTCTCCTGCCCCCCTGCCCCCAACTTAGGTTGGAAAGGCTGGTGGACGTCCTGAGGAAGAAGGTTGGAACAGGGACCATAAGGACAGTGATCTGACTGAGAAAAAAACGACAGTCTGGGGAAGCAATCACATCTGGTGACCAGGCTGCTTCATTCAACACTGTGTAAACACTAAAGCCTTAACTTAGCAAACAGTTGTTAGAAGTGGGACACTCCAACCACATTCCAAGTTGAGATAAAATCAAATCACAAATGTTTAACCACTTTGCTGCTGACTTGAGTTATTTATCCAAATGTATTAACTACAGACTTTTACCAATGGGTAGCTATAAAGTTGCAGCTTATTTTGTAACTATTTTATATCTCACTGTATTTAATATAAATATTTTTGCTGAAAGACCATTATAGAAACATAGTAAAGTTGGTCAGGATCATATCTTCACATATGGCCCTTTCTGAATCAAAATACAGCAGAGTAAATATTGCCTAAACCTTAATCCACTGTGTTAGGTCAAAACTTCAAATACATACATTTTTCAATGTAGAGTTTATTTCTTAACCAATGAGAGAAGCACACACATAAGAGTGTATAGTCTTCCTTCAATGCATGCATGTAATCTTTGTTAGTTTTAAAGAATATTAAGTATAGATACCAAGAATCAAATGTATAATTTGCCTTAATAAGGGTTTGGTTTATTAAAATTACATTAATCAAGGCATGATTTTTCTTTCACTACAAATAATGCACACTGTTTTCAATAAAAAGAGGGTATTGTTAATGTGTACTTATAAAATCATGGTGTCAATATTTTTTAAATGTTGGGTCTGAATAATGATCTAAACTCTATTTAAGCTGTAGAAATTGCCAAGTCTGGGCTTCCCTGGTGGCGCAAGTGGTTGAGAGTCCGCCTGCCGATGCAGGGGACACGGGTTCGTGCCCCGGTCCGGGAAGATCCCACATGCCGCGGAGCGGCTGGGCCCGTGAGCCATGGCCACTGAACCTGCGCGTCCGGAGCCTGTGCTCCGCAACGGGAGAGGCCACAACAGTGAGAGGCCCACGTACCACAAAAAAAAAAAAAAGGAAAGAAAGAAATTGCCAAGTCTGTCTAATAGGCTGGGATACTTTTGGCTTGAAAATTAGCATGTGCCAGCATGATGCTAAAAGGCAAGAGCCTATCAAACATATTAAGTATTCTTTTCTATTATCTTTATTTAGAATATCATTTGAATTGTTGTAATGGAGGAGGGGAATCTAATATATAATATACAAAAGAATTATAATTAAAAATATAAAGCCTTGGAGAAAAAAGTAAACCTGCGATTTGGTTCAGGATACCTACTTTTTTTTAATTTAAGGGATAATTTAAAATAATTACATCATGGCAGTCACTTCTAATCGTATGAAATTATGAATAAAACTAAGATTTTTTGGCTTAGGAATGTATTTGGCTATAGGAAAAAAAATTTTTTTTAGATTGAATAGATGAGAAGCTGATAGAAAATAAATATGAGCGGAGCAGGATGAAATTGACAAGTAGAGGTGGAATTAGTGAAAATTTTGTAGGCAAGTGAAAAATTTTCGAAGTCCATACAATTTTTTAATTTATCTTTAAGATTGAACTAAATCTACCATTGCCTGTTTTCAGGACAAGTACAGAATACTTTATTACATACACCATTGGAGATTATGCCTTTGAATGCCTTTGAACTTTTTCTACTCTATGATAAAGGTGCTTTATCATAGGGTAACAAAAGAATCATGATGCAAACAAGCTCTATTTCTTTCATATTAAATCCATTGAATTAACTGATAGAATCATCCCACTGAGTTCAAATTTAGAATTTACTCATGTTGCCTACTTTAAATTTTTTTTTTAACTATGAGAATTAGAAAATAAGGAACGATAGGGGTTAAAAATAAGCTAACTCGATTTACTCTACAGTCCTAAAGAGAATTATAGCCTCTCACAAACCAGTGACTATATAACTATACAAATTTGGAATAATTTGGTCATGCATGTAGTCTTCTCTCTGAGCTCTAACTGAAACATGTAACAGCTCCCTATGTGAAGGAAGAGCACCTTTCAAGTCATGCAGGTAAGTAAAAAGAAACAGTTCTTGTCACAAAATAGTCCATTCCTGAATCCTCTTCAAATAAATCACAAGTAAACTTGAATTTTCAGATTATTCCTGAAGAACAGACAAACCTTTATTGAGTTATTTTGCTTGAGGTTTTATAAAACACAAAGTGTAGAATAAAGACGTTTTATAATTTCCAAACATCTCTTCCTATAACTATGCAATCAGATTAGCACAACTAGTTCCTATAATCAATATCCAGAACTGTTATAGAATTTGATATTATAACGTTAAATTTACAAAACAATTCTAACATCTACTGTTGCTCAGTGTAGGTAGTCTCCCCCAATTACCACATCCCCTTGAAAATGAGTTGTCTACAAAATTACAAATGCTTCAAGTAGTCTTTTTTTGGGGGGCGGGGAGGGTTGTATGAAGGAATAAGCTTACCCACTGAAGATCAGTTCTTTACATATTCAATTATAATGCAACATCTGAAGTATTCCACCACTGCCCAGAGAGGTTGCTTTGAGTTTACTTTAAACATCAAATCTGATTCCTATAGTAACGTGAGAATTTACTTTCCCTTGTAAAAAATAAGTAGTTCAGAGGAAAAGCAGAAAAGATCATATAAATGTGTAGCACTCGATGATTTACAAAGTCCTTTCCCATCTGTATTTTTATTTGATCCTATCAACAATCATAATAATAACAATATATTATATATATCAACCACGTAATAATGATAATGATGATAGTAATTTTAGTAGTAGTAGTAGTAGTACATTTTCAAGCAAGGAAACACTCTCAGCAGGGCTATGAATTTGCCAAGGACTGGCTAGGCCTTACAGCTGAGGTCTTAAGACTAAACTCCATGCAACCGTAGGTCTCCAGACCTTTCATTAAAAAAAAGTAAAAATCAAAGATTTTAACTCCTGCAATTTATTTTATTATTGTACCATTTCTTTTATACATATATTTGTGAATTTTCTACACATTTCTTTCAATGAAGTACTATAATATGAGCTGCATATGCAAATAGCATCACATTATTACTACCTCTCTATAGTGTTATAGTGGCAGCATTAGCCTTAGCCTTCACTAATTAGGAATATTGTGACAATTCATTGTTGATAAAAAATAGCCTGAGTTGCTTATAAGCAAAGCCTAAGCAGTTATAGCAAAGTTATTAGTTAATTATTATGTGAGAAATTTTCATTCTACTTTTATAAATAAGCCATTATGTTAAAATTATTTAAAATATTTTTCTTTTTTCAGTGAGAAAGTTGATCCTTTGTATATTTCAGTATGCAAATAAACTGATGAATCTTCTTATCTGGTCACTTACCAATAGAATTAGTTTATTGCACAAAAAAAGTTAGAATATTAAAAATGTATAGTTTTAATATTGAATAAAGTTGCATAAAAAGCCATTTTATAGATAGTGTATTTTTAAAGATAACTATTGAAGTGTCCGTCTTTAAATAGTCATGACTAGTGAGGCATTATAATGATAAAATAGCCATGGCCTATACATTTGTCTTCTGGCATAAGGTTTGTATAGAACCCAAATTTTTCACAAGACATTATTGTGTTGTTGATAACTACTATTTTCAGGTAACCTGTCTATCCGTATTGAGATATATATAGATATATAAATACACAGACACATACACACACAAATACATTTGTCTTTCTAAAAAATTGATTTATAAGTCAATTGTTAGGCTTCAGTGATTTCAGCATTTTGTTCATCTTTTATTACAAATGCATGTGGTTTCTGAGGCTTTTAAATAAATACATGAAATGGTTGAAAGATTTATATTGCTCGTGCTTAGCTAAATATGTCATCTCTAGAAAAGATGTGGTTTATTTTGGCACTGTTTTAAAAACTCAAATATTTTAAACATTTGTTAAGTTGGAGCTTGCACATTTGAACTAGTAGCATACGTTCCAGAATAGCATCTCAAGTTACCAAATTTTTTGTAATCCTTTTACTAGAATAACTTTTTTTTGGAAAGGTTTTCTTTTCTTTTTTATTATGTACTTTAAGTTAAATTTATAAAGGTTGAAGTTATTTTTTTTTGATATATAAGTTTATTTACACATACATATTATTTTTAATAGAAAAAATCAGATTACATATATTTAAAATGTATTTTTCTGTTTGTGCCTAATAATACATCACTGACATCTTTTCATATTGGTATTCCATATAGAAAGCTCAATGTCATTTTTTTAATTGGATGAATATTTACATATATATGTATTTTTATTCCATAGACAGTTGGAATGCTTATTGGGGTATGCTTTTTTTTTCTCTCTTGGATTTCTCTTTATTTTTTTTTTTATTTTTTTTTAACATCTTTATTGGAGCATAATTGCTTTACAATGGTGTGTTAGTTTCTGCTTTACAACAAAATGAATCAGTTATATATATACATATGTTCCCATATCTCTTCCCTCTTGTGTCTCCCTCCCTCCCACCCTCCCTATGAAGTTATTTTTAATGTAGGATTTCATAAATAGAATTGGACAATGATAAATGTATATTTTTAAGAATCAGTAAAATATTGTGTCCTATTGATATTTCTTTGCAGAAATCTTAATATACTTAATATACTTATTTTTAATGTTTATTGTGTATTGTTTTCAAATGTATATTGTTTTCTGAATATAGTTTTGGAGAATGCTTGTACTTTGGAAGCCACCAGTTTCTTGACTATCAGATTATTAACAAAGGTTCATTTTAATGCACAAACTCAGATATCTGAAATATATATTTACTTTTTAGTCATATAAACTCTCTACTGCAAATCCTACACATTTCAATGCAATTATTATACATTTAATCAAACTTATAAGTGTTCAGTCCTGAAGACACGGTACTAAATATGCCTATAAAATATACTGCAGTAAGGAAACAGATTAAGTTCACTGTCAAACTGTGTCTGACTTTCTTGACAAGTTTAATGAAGATAAAATTCATTATGAACAAATTTATTAGGTACCTTACTACTTGCAGTAGTAAAATATTAAAGAGAAATAGTATTTTTGGTAAACATGGTTAAAAAGAACCTACCAAGGGAAATCAAATTCTCTTAATTAAAAAAATAGTAGACTGATTCAAATCTACTACAAAGCACCTCTACTAATTTTGGAATTTGTATGTGGAATATTGCAGTAACCAATAGCTGAAATCTAAAAACATTGCTTCTGTTGTGTTTGATTATTCAATCAAGATAAGGTAAATATAAACAGGCTATGTAACACTCTCATCTGTAGTGAACTTAGAATTTAAAGCTTAAGGTACATGGCTAAAAGAGGACCAGGGTGGGGTGGGCAGTAGGAATTGTTGGGGTAAAGTTTCTATAAACTGGTAATATCTAAACTGTCATATTACTGTGTAAAAGAATTGTCTCACCATGTATGGCCTTTGGGATATTGTCATACATTTTACTTCTACATAGGTATACAATAATAATTTTGTTATTGTTTTTGCTTTAAACAATCAACTATTTTTTAAGGTGATTTAAAAAGTAAGAGCAACCTTATTTTATATTGACCCACGTATTTACCATTTCTGGTGCTCTTCTTTATGTAGATCCAAGTTTCCACCTGTTGCCATTTTCTTTCTTCCTGAAGTATTTATCTTTTATACAATGCAGGGCTGTAAGTAATGAATTCTTTCAGCTTTTGTATGTTTGAAAATCTCTATCTCTCTCTTTTTTTTTTTTTTTTTTTTTTTTTTTGGTGCCTTCATTTTGTGAAAAAGAAGTTTTTTGCTGGCTATAGAATTCTAGGTTAACTTTTTGAAAAATATTTTCAGATGTTGCTCTACTGTTTCTGGCTTGCTTTGTTCCTGCTGTCATTTTTATTTTTGTTCTCTATACATATACCCTCTGGCTGCTTTAAGGGTTTTCCCTTCATCACTTTTTTTAGCCAATTTGATTGTGATGGGTTATAAATTTCTGCATGCTTCTGTGCTTATGATTTGTTGAACTTCCTGTACTGTGGGTTTATAATCTTTATCAGTTTTTTTAAATTTTGGCTATTACTTTTTTCAATATTTTTTGTCCTCAAACTTCCTCTTTCCTCTCTTCTGGAACTGCTATTTAATACATATTAGGCCACTTGAGATTGTCCTACAGCTCATTCATTCTTTGTTCATTTTGGGGAGGGTGTCTTTTTCCTCTGGGTGTTTTATTTTGGATAGTTTCTATTGTTTTGTCTTTAAATTTACCAAACTTTTCTTTTGCAGTGTCTAATGTGCTCTTCTTAATCCCATCCAGAGCCTTTTTCTTCACAGACATATTTTTCGTCTCTAAAAGTGAAAATTGGGGCTTTTTAATGTCTTTCATCTCTCTCCTTAATTTTTTCATGTTTTACCTTATCTTCTGGAATATAAAAAATATAGTCATAAGAACTGTTTTAATGTCCTTGTCCGTTAATTCTATTATCTGTTCTATTTCCAAGTCTGTTTCTATTGATTTCTTTATCATGAATTATATTTTTTTAGTTGAAGTATAGTTGAGTTATAATATTATATTAGTTTCAGGTGTATATAATAGTGGTTCAATATTTTATAGACCATACTCCATTTAAGGTTATTACAAAATAATGACTGTTTCCCTGTGCTGTGCAATCATGACTTGTATTTTTCTGCTTTGTATGCCTGGTAACTTTTTTTGGATGCCAGTCATTGTGAATTTTAACTTTTTGGGTGTTAGATATTTTTGTTTCTGGTTGAAAGCTTTCAAACTTTCTTCAGGGACACAGTTACATTATTTGGAAACAGTTTTGAGACACAGAGAGAGAGAGACAGAGAGACACAGAGAGAGGGAGAGAGACACACACACACACACACACACACACACACACAGAAAGACACAGAGAGAGAGAGATTCAGTAGGTGGGACCAGAGCGCCTTTAGTCTAGGGCTGATTCCCCCCCAGCTCAGGAAATCGCCCTCTGAATACCTGATGCCCTGTGCAGTAGGAGTTTTCTCTGCTGTGACTGGTCCTAACCTAACCACGTGTGAGTTTTGGTCATTGTTCTGCCTGCACCTTTCTGGCGGTTCTTACCTTAGCCTTGGTAGTTTACTTACACACGTATGCTTGTCCATACTCAGAGGAAGACTCAAGGAATGCTCTGTAGCTCTCCAGAGCCCACTCACTCTTTCACTCTCTTTCTGTGCAGCAATTTTTGTTCCAGAATTCCCCTCTCCAGTACTCTGACTGCAAATTCTAACCATCTTGGCCTCCCCAAATTCTCAACTCTTATGTTGTCGACTCAGGGAAGCTGCCAGGCTCTGTTTTGTTCCCCCTTCTATGCTCTGTAAACTTGCCATATGATAAACTGGGGTAATCTTAGGACTCCATTTCTTTCCCTTCTCTCTGGGAACACTATCCTGTGCTGCCTGTTGTCCAAAGTACAAAAACATTGATTCATGTATTCCCACTGTTGTTTTTGTTGTTGTTGTTGCTTTGGTTTTGGTGGGTCTTTTGTTTTGTTTTAGGGTTTTGGTTTTGTTTTTTGTTTGTTTGTTTGGTTGGTTGGTTGGTTGGTTGTTTTTTTAAGGTGGGGAGGGTAAATGTGGTCCCTGTTATTCCATCATGGCCAAAAGTATAACTTCTCCTATAACTCTTTTAAAATGTCATCTTCTTAATGTCTAGCTTCCCTCTCCCCTGTTGAGAAATCAGCTGTCAGTCTTAATGTTCTTCTCCTGAAAGTAAAATCTCTGTTTTCTCTGATTGCTTTTTAGATCTTTTTCGTTGTTGGGTTTTGGGGGTTGTTTTGTTTCGTTTCGTTTTGTTTGGCAGTTTTATTTTGTGCCTAGGTGTAATATTCTTTGCTTGAGTTCATAGACCTGTTAAATCTCTGACTTCATATCATTTGTCAGTTTTAGAAAATCTTTGCTAAGTATCTTTTTCCCCCTCCTTCTGTGACTCCAATTATATATATTTTATATTGTTTTTCACTGTGTTCCTGCATCTCTTCTGTATTTTCCTTTTTTTTCTCTATGTGCATTAGTTTTGAATTTTCAAAATTACCTGTCTTTTATTTCACTAATCCTGTCTTCTGCTGTTAAAGCCAGCTATTCAATTCTTAATTTCAGATTCTGTATTTTTTAATTCTACAGTCTCCTCTTGATGTTTTTGGTACATTTCAATTCTCTGGTGAAATACTCATCTTTCTAAATATATTGTCTCCCCTTTGCTTAGAACTATAAGAAACTATAGTAACTTAGTTACTATAAAATAGTACTTAAAAATCCATGTCTGCCAACTCCAATATCTGAATCACCCATGGGTCTTTCTCTATTGTCTGTTTTGTTTCTAGGTGTCTAGATGCATGGTCCTGTCTCTTGGCAGGCCTATCAATTGTTGATTTACTGTAAGACATCCTGATCCTCCAGGTGATTTTGTTTTCCACCAGAGAGGGCTTAGCCTTTCCTCTATTGGAAAGATTGAGTGGGAGCTAATCACCTTAATCCAGTCAGGTATGCTGAGTTGAAGCTGGGTTGCAGTTTGAGTGAGGCTGTTTTCTCTGGTTTGCCTCTTTTCCTATGGGGTAGCTCACTAGGCTTTCAACAGTGAAGGTAATATCTTCACTCCAGTCCTTTTAGATATTCTCATCTGAGCTTTTTTAACCTCCCACTTAGGACAGCCCAGAATTTGTAAAATACTTCGAAGGGGAAACTAGGCATGTGTTTCAGGTCCCTTTGGTTCTCCTGGTCTGTCGCTCCAGCCCTGAAAGATTGCCAACAGCTCTGCTGGTTTCCCTGTCCCTAGCAGCAGTCTTCTGCCGGGACGAACCCAGAGCCCGCAAATGCCTTCAGGGGAAGAGCGGCTGCAGACCATCAGTTTACCTCTCAGTTCTCTCTTCTCTGGAATCTTAGTTCCTCTAGTTTTCTTTGTTTCAGCCCCTCTCTGATACTTTTAAACAAATATGGTATGTATTTTGTCCAGCTTTACTAGTTGTTCCTTGGCAGGAGCGTTGGTCTGCCATGAACGACTCTGTTCTGTCTGGGAGCAGAATTCCAGTGAGTTTTTAATTTCTGTTATTATATTTTTCATTTCAGGAAGTTATATTTTGTTCATTCCCAAATCCATTTGATCATTTTTGTTGTCTCGTTTCTATCTCATATTTTCAACCCCTTTTTAATTTTCGTATACATTTTAAATGTGCTTATTCTATACTTCTGATTATTTTAAAATCTCAAGTATTTACTGCTCCAGTTTTGAGATTATTTCTGCTAGCTACATTTATCTTGCCTTGTTTCTTTAGATGTTTACTGATTCGTGAATGTGAGCTTGTATGTCTTAGGATTAGTCTCTGGGGGTCTTTTCAGTCCTGAGTTGAAGGTGGGTTCCTTCATAGAGGCTTTGCATTTGCTTCTGCCTGGGAACATGTACAGGCCTTAGCACACTTTAAAATCCTAATTTGAATTTTATTGGGCCACTTAAATAATAATCTGGGATGAAAATCCACATGAGGGCTAGCTTGTGTTTATAAAATTCATAAGGGGAATATTTTTTTCTATCCTCCATTCATAGTCTAAGATTTCTCTTTGTGGGTGGGCCCTGGACTGTGTCCCCTATCCCCTACTCCATTAGGAGGCCATGAAAACCAAAGCTCAACTTCACCTCTATCATAAGTCAAATGCTCTCAAGGTAAAAACTGCCCTTCATGCTTCACATACCGTTAAGGGTTCCCAGTTTAACTTAGGTTTTGGCCTCTCAGTATTCCTTAGCAACTTGCCAACATAATGATGCATTTGACGAGATGTTTGTAATTTTCTGTCCAACATTTTTAGTTGCTCACTGTGGGAGGTTCCAGGTCCATCATAGTAGGAAACTCTAGTCAGGGCTGAATATTATTAAATTTACACACACACGCAGAGGTATAATTATACTACTAATAAAATGTTCTGAATTTAGTATCACTTGTATACATGATTAAAATGAGTAGGTAATAAATTTACCTTCCAGGATCCATAATTGCAGTTCTTTGTCCCCACCAGGAACTACAAGCAGTTTTTCATTAGAGAAAAGAAAATGATTGAATAATCCAAATTAGTCTGGGCAAGAAAACTAACAGCTGCCTAAAATGAAATATTTGAGTTATGAGCCATGTGCCACTTTGGTTTATCTGCAGCCAAAAGGTTCAGAATCCTTATTCAATTAACCATGTTGCTTGGGAGGGACTGGTTGCCCTGAATAAGAGCTGCCTGGTGATGAGTAAGAGGTATCCGTGACACACAAGTTCAGACCTTGCAACTCTGTTTTTGTTGTTTGAACTTTCTTCTCTGTTGTAGCTAGGGATCCAGCATGGAATTTAAACACTTGTGTGGTAACTCCATTCCTTCAGCCATTGTGTTGTTAAGCTCTAACTAACGAACTTTTAACACTGGTTCCATGTAAGGTAAGACTTAGAAAACAGCAGCAATCAACGTTTCTGGCTTTATGAATAAAACCATTTTGTCTTTCGGAAAGTAAGATGCTCCTGCCTGTCTATTCCAACTGATCCCCTCAATAGTAGCGTTCATAACATGTATGAAAAATAAAGAAATAAACCAAGGTAGCACCTAAGAAAGCTTAAATTAAGAAGTGGCTTTTATTTCAAAAAATCACACCTACTGTAACAGAAACTTCAAAATGTATACTTGTTTTAAAACTTAGGAGCTTTGCATAAAATAGAGAAACCAAAATTACGTAATATTTGAAAAGGTAAGAGCTGCCAAATGCACCAGTCAAATATACTTTGTCTCATGTGGACTTTTCTTCCATGCCAACAGTTTTTGTTGCTTAGGGAGATCCTCCTGATAATGTCACAAAGAATGTTTCTCAAACCCATATAGATTATGTACACATTGGCTTTTTAAAGACAAATTTGATTTTAAATCTCTTAGCTTCATTTTGCTTCTGAACATAACTGTTTTGAAACAAAAACCAGGTGACTAAAAGAGAGGAGACTGAATTTTTTTTCCCCAACTTATAAACAAGTCCTGAAGATAATTCTGGAGGAGAAAATTCAAACATAGTTTGAACAGTGATATAATAATTTGACATAAAATGTCTCAGTGTTATTGCTTTGAAGAATTACTCTTTACTTGAATGTGTACACTGATTACTAATGTCTTACATCATAGTCTTACCACTTTGCAAAATTAGATTTGCTTTTTGCATCTTATTTTCTTAAATTATGGTCATACTAACAGTAATTGTATACTTTTATTTAGGTGACATAGAGCAAGTGAATATGTAATCTCGTTTGTCAAATAAGAAAACCTTGAAATCAGTTTCCTTTCAATGAAGACCTCAATCATGTCATATAATCACTTTATTTCTTCTTTTATAAAAATTGCAACAACTTTTTCAAGAATTATAGCTACCTTGTGGACTGTAAGTTTAAATATTGCAGATATTATTGTCTTTAAGTTGCAATAAGACAGACAGTGGCTTTATCATTTCTAGAATCAAAGAATGAAGAGTGCCTGTGTCCAAGTTTTCTGGGCCCATTTTGGAATTTTCTAAAAGAACCAATTGCCCAAATCATACATCGAGGTTCTGATATGTTAGTTTGTTTTTCTGTGGATGGCAAGAATATTAATAAAAGTGATTCATTCGTACTAATACCTCAGACCCTATGCTACTCCCCATTTCAGTTCCTACTCTATACTTTTATTATTTAATTCATTTACCATTTTTAATCCTCTACTCTGTCATATTCACCTTCATGAGTTTAAATCCAATTCATCCTTCAAGAACACTTTTATACCACCTCCTAACATGAAGCTTTCCCTAATTCCCCACCTCCACCCCACCACCAAGTAGAAGTTAATCTCTGCTCTGTATGATTTATAGCCCTTCCTTCATCCCTATTAGGGCAGTTATTAAGTTCCCTGTTGTTTCATTATTCCTGTACTATCTCCCATTAGCATGCAGCTTCTGGAGGTCAGAAATTCAGTCTTGTTCATATTTCTTTGCACAGGTAAATACTTAATGAATAATCATTCTTGTTAATGATGAAACCTAAATTTTCAAACTATATTTTTGTTTTATAAACATCTGTGTAATCTGTCTTTCTAAAAAATATATGACACTGAAAGATTAAGATTTGAGTATCTTTTTTAAAATAGTGGTATTAAAATATACTATTATGGCAAATTATCTAGCACCTGGCACATTACCAGGTGAAACATTGAGTTTACCTGAAGACTTTAACTTTTAATTGTAATCAAGTTAAAGTGAAGAGTTTTGGGATTGGGGGAGGGGGTAATATGTTTGATTTGATTAGGTTTGTTATTTTAATCAGAATTTCTTGTGTTTCTGTTAAATTTTTGTCCCATACAGTCCATAGTTTGAAATTTCACTCCATGATGAAGTGAAGATGTGGTTTTGTTGTCTTGGAAAGTTTACACAAAATTTCCAGACCACAAGAGATATCATTTAAATCTTTATTGAACAACAGTAATAATTAAATTGCTTTCTGGAACCAAGTATGTCAAAATTCAAAGAAAGGGAGAAGGCAAGCAATATATAAACCAGTGGGCATGTTTGGATGCTTTCTGATAATGCTACAATCCACTTTAAATCATGATTTCAAATTCAGTAATTCCTTATTTCCTAAAAGTAACTAAAGTCTTCTGAATTCCGATTATTTTGATAAGCTTTCTTGAGATTTTATATTCTGGTTCTTTATTATTCTTTCAATACCTAAGCCCTATTCTAAGATATTTGAGAGCAAAAATAAATTGTGCATGAACATTACCCACCAAGCTACAGCTTCAAAAATTAATATTTAGTTACTAATTTTATTTTTATCTATTTTAGTCTCCACCAATTTTCATCATGCACCTTGTTGAAGGAAGATTCTAAAGCTTAAAATGACTACCATTCTTCAATAAATAGGTCAGTAATATCAAAGGCTTTTTGAAACACTTAAGCATAGAATATTCACTGTACTTTACTTGTGTGACCATGACATTAACACACTGAAAACCTTTAAGTTCCCTAAAGAAGACTTTCTTCTTATACATCTTTCCTAGCTGTGTCTAATCAAATTATGTTTTTCAAGATAGTATGTCCTTTTCTGAAATTATTTCTAGTATGTGCCTCACACACAAAGTTAACTATCTTGGTTATAATTGACTGCCAGCAGAAAGACTCACTTTTGATAACAGTATTTCTGTTAGTAATTTTCTAGGACATACATCTTCTTTCCTCATCAGGAAATAGTAAACCCAAACAACCAACATTGTTTCCCATGTTGAAAAATTAAAATCATCTTAATAAATAGTGCTCAAATGCTGGCACATGGCCAAATGAATAATCTTTGTCTTAAAGTAGCAAAAAGTGTAAGACACTACCTATGTTAAGACTTGATTTTCTTTGAATTCATCAGACAATAAGTGAAAATGCTATAGATTCTTAGCTTTCGTCTTGAACATCTGAAGTTCTCTTAGCTAGTAATTTTTTACTTAGATTTATATCTTTAATCCTAGGATCTCCCATCTCTTTGAAACCAGTTAATTAAAACAGATAATCACCTTATAGAACTTTCACATTAGGGTAAAATGAGAAAAAAAGGAATTGAGTAACTTTCATATACGACATAAACAGGCATTTTCAGAGCTAGAAGTACAAATGTGCGTCCATTCCTGAGCTCCTGCTTCCCCGTTTCTGTTAAGAGCTGAAACTTGTGCCACCATGGTTAATGTTTTGACAGATTTTATCATAAACCTTGCTGTTGTAAATTTGCCTTGAGCCAAAATTTAACATGTTGTAAGCTCAGAAACAGTTTTTGCTGTTAGTCACGAGAAACGGAAATAAATCAATTATGCTCTTTTGAATGATAGGAGTAGAGAGTTTAACTCTTTAAAAGTTACACATGACTTGAAATTTGAGAGAAATTCTCATTTTTTATGTCCACGACCTCTCAATTGTCAATAAAACATACATAAACACTTTTGTGACTCTCACGAGGGAGAATATACCAAAGGAAATCATGTGGCTTTAATATGCTCACTAAATTTCATCACCAAAATATAATCCCTAATTTTTTTAAATGAAAATGTCCTTTGCCTTATTATATGGAGTCAAAAATTTAAGCCCTCAACATGTGATTGATTCAAAAACTATGAAGTAGCTACTTTGTTTCCAAATAATTTATCAGAATGCACTTCAGTTAGACCCTGTCTTATGGTGTCTGTCATCTATAACTACTTAGAGTATTTTATTAAACTTTAACTCCCAATCATTGCTATTCCTAACAAACTGCAGATCTAGATATTTTTTCTCTCTAAAACATCTTTAATGACCATGACCATTGATAGTTACTCATAAATGCATTTGTACACAGGCTAAATCATAGCACATCAGTGAAGAAAAAAAAAGAGTTGTAACCAAGTCTTTACCCTAGAATAAATCAAATCAACAAATATTTATTGAATGTCTACTATGTGCAAATAGCCCTGGACTGGTCAGCTTTTAAAAAGCCATCCAACTTTTCACATTGACAAATCAAAGCATTATTTTCAAGTATTGCAGAAGCTGCTTCCATGTCCTTTAGGTGACAAAGCCTCTGAGGACCCTGCAATTACTTAGGATAAATAAAGACAAGGAAGAGAACGCTAATTCACGACTGAAAAGAGAAGAAAGAATAACCTAAAATATCACCAGCAGATTGCATCATGTGTGTGTGTGTGTGTGTGTGTGTGTGTGTGTGTGAGCTTATGTGTATGAGCATATATTATATATGTGTGTATATTTATATACACATATACACACAAAGAGAAGAATGAGTGAATTTGAAAAAAATAGTCTTTGTTAAGGTGACATAAGAATTGACATTTATATTTGAGTCCAGAGCTTTGCTTTAAAAATGGCTTAATGTCTTAAAAAGGAACGAAATTGGGTCATTTGTAGAGACGTGGATGGACCTGGAGACTGTCATACAGAGTGAAGTAAGTCAGAAAGAGAAAAACAAATATCGTATATTAATGCATATATGTGGTATCTAGAAAAATGGTACAGAATAACCGGTTTGCAAGGCAGAAATAGAGATACAGATGTAGAGAAGAAACGTATGGATATCAAGGGAGGGGGATGGGGTGGGATGAATTAGGAGATTGGGATTGACATATATACAGTAATATGTATAAAATAGATAACTAATAAGAACCTGCTGTATAAAAAAATAAATAATTTTTTTAAAAATAGGCTTAATGGTATTTTGGCCAGTGTTAAGTTCTGTGGTACTAAAAAACCAAATATAGTATAACAGATTACTCAACTTGACCCCCAGATTCTAAAACCTAGCTTTCCCTAAAGTCTGTTAAGAGATGTCTTCATCAATCAACAGATTTATAATAGAAGAAGTGACTTCTACACTGTTACTATAAAAAATTATGATAGAAGCCTAAATAAGTTAATTTTATCATAAATAAGAGAAGCTACTTAAAAGCGTATTTTAAAGATTCTAATTTTTATTAGAAACTAAATAAATCCACCAGTAAGACAAAACTTGTACTTTATTATACTACATTATATATTATACTATACTCTTTTATACTATATATTATACTGTATTTTATGCTACAATGGTCTATGCATTTCATTTTACTAATCTGTAAAAGATAAAATAATACACTATCTACCCACATCAAATAATTAAATGTGTTTCCTTAGTGAAGTATAAAAAGGAGGCTGTCAATAGTTTGCAGTTTTACCAAATAGAATTAATCCTTGTTACTTTGCACAGAAGGCATATATATATATATATATATATATATATATATATATGACTGATGATATTGACATTCTCATGGGTGATGTCTAGTGTCAATTTTAAGTATTTGTTTAGGAGAAGTAATTTTTTATCAATTTTAGGCTAAGTTTAATTTCTAATGAAAATCAAAGCAGATTCTTTTAAGCAGCACCTTTCATCTTTCCTAAAATGTCTGAAATTAATTTCTCAGTTTTTCTGTGGGGAAAAAAAAACTGGTATAGCTCTATTATTCAAAGTTTATAAAAAAGAAAAGTTTATGCTTCTATTATGAAATTGTTGCTTATTAAGACCACTTTGAAGCAAAGGTATCTTTTGATATATCTTTTTAATTATTTGATACTTTTTCATCTGTTTGTAATTTATTTTCAAAGTATACCCTAATTGCTCTGCAGTAAATTTTGGAGTTCTTCTCAGTTTGTGTACAGCCTTCTCTTCTTGATAAAACTATACTATTGACCTTCGTAAATATAGCAGGCACTTTCAATGTGTGACTACATTGGTTTGGTTTCTTTTATTCATTTTCTTGGTATATTGTAAAAAATGTCTTTGGATATATTTTAAATAAAATTTCACTTGGACAATCCAGACATAATGCTTGGAGAAAGTTCATGGAGAAATATTCTCTTTAGAGTTGTTTCTGATTTTCATTTCACCTTTCCCCCTCCTTTGGCCAGAATTCCCAATACTGAGACCCTCTCACCTAGGACCTAGCCTGGATTCACCTGCCCCCTTGTGGTATTCCTCTCTGAATAGTTTATTGATTTCTGAAATTTGGATTTGGTATTACATAACCTGAGAAAATAAACCTCTTTACTCTTGTGTAGCAGTCTAAGACCAGAAAATTTTTCTTCTGTTAGTCAAAGGCTAACATAAAAAGATGAAAGTTTATATTTTTAATTTAATTTAGAGCACAAGAAGGAAATTGAGCACTATAAAGAAACTAGTAGCTTGGAATAAATGATAAGAATTTTGTCTAGAATCGATATTAGTGACCTGCAGATTAATAAACTAAAGAGATGTTTCCAAGATTCTCATAAAGCAATTTAAAATCAAATTTTTTCTATGTCAATGTCTCCTTTTTTAGTGAGTGGGAGAGGAAAATGTTACTCTATTTTATTTAAATTTTAAATAGATTTCCTAAACCTCTCATCAAGGATGAATTCATAAATATACAAAATAAATTAAATGTATACTATATGATCAGGTATTTTGGTACGTTTGACACAAATAGGTTTTTGTCTCTCTCTGAAAAAAGGAATTTTTTTCACATGCTGCAGGACTAATTTTTACATCTTCAATCTTCAACTGAAGTCAGTATTGAAGTCACATGGAAAAAGGATGATATAGTCAATGAGTGAATTACCTAGGCACAAATTTGGAGGCATTTTGCAAGAATAAGGACATAAGAAGTAGGCATCTAGTTAATAAAGAATAATGTGCAGATAAAAGAAAGGGGAAGAGGAAAGAAAAGCACTATTTACAAAAGTAATTTGTCTTTCTTAGAAGGAAGAAATAGATTAATAAATTATTGTTAATAAGACCCCAAGTAATCTTTAAAGACTTATTTTTCTATCTGTTAACTGTAAATATTTCTAACAGAAAGAGTTGTCTCTATGCTGTTCCACCTCCTCGCCTATTCTTCACCAAAGGCTGGTTTGATTGAATAATAGTGGTCCTCTGTGGCATTTTTAACATTATGTCACCTCACTTGAGATCTAGAAGAAGAAAAAGTATGCAGGCTTTAATAAAGTTGTAGTCCAACTTCCAAATTTCTAGTATTTAATGCTCCTTTGCAGCTTCTCTTACATTTGTAACAGTTGACCTACTAACAGGTTCCCAGAAACCCAGGTCCAAATTTTGGCAGGCTTACCTCACCTCTTTGTCCTTCCAAAGTACATAAATGCTAAACTGCGTTCACTGTGAGGAAGAGAGAGTCATTCTAATGAGACTTTTAAAACCAGGACCCTTTCTGCTCCCTACCAAGTTACTGCCATTCTCTCGAAAGGAATAAAGTTTTGTCAGTGTGCTCTTGGCATAATTTCTTCAGCCTGGATTAAACACAGGTGACTGAGAGTCTACCTTATCTCCACAGGGCATTAGTCACTCTATAAAAGTTAAATTTATTATGAAATGCTTTGTTTGTGTTAACATATATCTTCTCTGGGAAGTTGGAAACAAAGGCTTGTCCTTTAAGACTCCATATGGGGAAAACACATCCTCCTGTGGAATTTAACCTTAATTTGAACCAAGATCTGTGAAAGAAAAGCACTTTAGTGTATTGTTCCCTTGCTCCACCCCTCTATTCCCTTATCTAAATGGGGTTACTGTTGCTTCGTGTTTTTTAACTCTTCCCATTCCAAATCTTGCTTTCCTGAGTTTAAAATAATCTTAGAAGTATATCAAAATAATTGTGGCAAATAACTATGCCTTACTTTTAAGTATGAGTGGTTTAATTCTGATATCTTTAAAATTAAATAAATATATAGCCAGTTTATACTTATATATCTTATTGTTCATTACCTTGTTTTAACAAATGGTACATTGTAAAGAATATTTTATTTCCTGAAAATCTTTTCTAAGATTCATTTACTAGCAAACATTGTCATGTATGCATAGTTTATGCCTTATTAGAAGTAAAGAATCATTAGAAGAAAAGTTTACATTAGGAATGATGAGGAGATGTATTTGAAAGACTAATTTTGATCTCTGTTTTCCTTCAGTCTGTTTGCATAATCTTGCAGTGCTTTCAACGTATCTAAATCCATAGACGTTCCAAAGCTTCTTTTTAAAAGTAAAAGCAAAATTTCCATGGCTGCTTCCCGCCCTCATAACAGACCAGTTGTTTATAAGCAGCAGAGAGTATTTCCCAAAACACTTTTAAGTTTACATTTTTTAAAATTCTGCTTTTATGAATACTTGAAGTTTCTTTTTTTAATTTTTATTTTTTAACATCTTTATTGGAGTATAATTGCTTTACAATGGTGTGTTAGTTTCTGCTTTATAACAAAGTGAATCAGCTATACATATACATATATCCCCACATCTCCTCCCTCTTGCATCTCCCTCCCACCTTCCCTATCCCACCCCTCTCTAGGTGGTCACAAAGCACTGAGCTGATCTCTCCGTGCTATGTGGCTGCTTCCCACTAGCTATCTATTTTACATTTGTTAGTATATATAATACTTGAAGTTTCTTTAATAGCATCTACCAACAAACGTAGTTATTCAAATCATTTTCTTTCATTATCTTTTATTAAGAAAAAAATAAATTTGAGTATAAGCTTAGATATTAATTTAAAAAATATGAACATGATATTTAACTTGACAAGTACTCAATTCTTCTACTCAAAATGACTATCTTCAGCATTATTAAATTGAAAATTTCGTAGCAAAATAAAAAATTCATGGCAAAATATTTATAGATTCCTACAGTCACATATTTCCTTATTACATAGTATATTTTATTTAAACTATTATATTAAAATTAGTTTGATAAAGATTTTTTAAAAACTATGGAATACATGCATAATACATTTAGGACGTTAGGACATTTATCACAAGAAATATCAAATCAGGGCATCATTGTTCTCCAATTCAGCCCTGCCTACATTTATTGGTTCCACCCGAATCAACCCTCGTATGACATTTATTGAAGCTTAGTTTCTACCACATGTTAGCACTTGATTATATACTACGTTGTTATTTAAATTCATAATATGTATTATTTTTCATGGAAATTATAAACTCACAATAATAATGAGTTGACAAATGGAACACTTTAATTTACCTCTTAGACTCAAATCCTTGTTTCTCTTGGAATTTGCACTGCATTAGACACTGGTTTGATACAAACTTTCTTAAAAGATAACAGCCCTATACATCTGTTGCCCCCAGATTTTTCCAAGAATGGCTTTGGATGACTGTATCCATGGCATATATAGATGCCTGTATAGCATATCATTTATTCATGGTCCTACCATAAGATAACTGTAAGAAGATCTTTCACAGGAGTAAAATTGTCAAAATGATAGATGAACAAGATAATGGGAGAAGTGGTAATAAGTATAAGACTGAAAAGGCAGATGTTAACCAGAAACAAAGAAAAGAATGAAAAGTGTGGACTTTGTAGATGATGGTGAGAAGCACTTTGGCAAAAACAAAATAAAGGAGCAGGACTTTCCTGGTGGCGCAGTGGTTAAGAATCCGCCTGCCAGTGCAGGGGACACAGGTTCGACTCCTGCTCCGGGAAGATCCCACATGCCGCGGAGGAACTAAGCCCGTGCGCCACAACTACTGAGCCTGCACTCTAGAGCCCGCAAGCCGCAACTACTGAGCCCATGTGCCACACACCTAGAGCCCGTGCTCCACAACAAGAGAAGCCACTGCAATGAGAAACCCACGCACTGAAGCGCCCCCGCTCGCCGCAACTAGAGAAAGCCCACATGCAGCAACAAAGACCCAACGCAGCCAAAAAGAAATAACTTAAATAAATAAATAAAGGAGCAAAAGGGAGAGAAAGAACCAAAGATAATTCCAAACTGCCACATGTATGAATTTTGGTGAATCCCAAAATATTTGCAAAACTGGATAAAAGAGGTTTTGTTTGTGTGTGTGTGTGTGTGTTTATAACAATGTAGACAAGAGTGGTCTTCACATATTAAATTTTAAAGATGTCAGGATGTGGCAAAACAAAATAATAAAATACTGAGCATCTTTACTGACCATGAGCTCTATTACTAGACAAATACGTGTCAGATGAAATTAGAAATAATAAATAATGAGTTTGTTCATGAAATGTATTATTGTATTCTTATTTTATCTGTGAATCTCCAGCACCAACTAGAACATAATGACCATAGGAGACACTTAAAAACATTTAGCTTAAATTAAAATTGTCCTTACCAATGAAATCACAATAGAGTCACAAGAATTACGGATGATGTACTGTGGCAATGGGTAAGGGCTAGGGGACAAGAGAATCAATTGTAAAGCATCTAAGCCCTATTAATATATTAGTCATTTAAGGTCATACAAATAATTTACAGTACAAGTGAAGGTGAAAGTAGTGTTCTCAGGGGATATTTTTCTATTCTGGTTATATTTGGAAGTCCTCAGGACAGTTTCCATTCTGATTATATTATGGAAGTCTTCAGTATTTCTCTAAAAGTATATCTTGATGAGAGGATTGAAAGAGATAATAGAGGGGGTATTTGTTTTTGTCAGTAATTCAGACAACACCATCCCAAGTGCTGGGGGTGCAAAGTTGAATAAGACACAGTTTCTATCCTCATGGAAATCACAGTCCAGAGGGAATGACAGAACTGTAAATAATGTAATGTAGTATCATAGGTACAATAATAGAGGTAGGCTCAGAATGCTTTGGCAGAACAGAAGAAAGTGTATCTTGCCCTGTCTGTGAGATTAAGGAAGGCTTCCCAGAGGAGATGGTGTTGGAGCTAAGTGCCATTGGTATTGGCAATTAAGGAGGCCATGATGACTTTAATGAGAGCAATTTCTACTGTAATGAGAGACAAAATCCAAATTGCTGTGAACTAAGGTGAATGGAAAATGTAGAAATAGACACAGTGAATATAGACTACTTTTGCCTGGAAATTACCTTCTAACTCTTCTTACTTGCTGCCTCTGAAAAGATTTAATAAGGAATTTCACATTGCATAGCACAATTAAGTGCAATGATAGTAATGGATTTCTTTTTCTGTGTTAGTAAATAAATTGCATTCCACTTGTACAAGCTCAAGAGCGTAAGTCCTTCCAGCAAGAGCCTTAGCACTGAAAGAAGGTCATATCTACACCTTTCCATTATGAACGTCTTTGATCCCTAATTCTATTCCTTTTTGTATTCAGGAATTTCACAGTCTTGATTGCAAAGTGTAACCTGATGAAACTTTCTATTTCTTTCCTCTCTTCCAACTTTCTTATAATTTCTCTTTGTATCTCTAACCACATATCCTCAAGTGATTCACATATTTTATTGTCCATACATTATCTTTCTAATGCTAAATATTACCTACTGAATAAACTCCAAAGTTTTTAGAGAATTCAAAGCCCTGCAGACTTTTGTTCCAGCCTACTTTCTCAGCTTTATCTTCCTGTAGCTTCCTCTTTCAGACTTCAACTTCACCTTCCCCTCTATGCACTCTGATCTTTCTGGCTTCCCTTTCCTGACACTGTTACTTCCTCCTGGAACTACCATCTCCCTGAAATCTTATATCTAAATCCTATCTGACACTTAGGTCTTAGTTGTCATATTCCCTATAAAAGCCTTTCTTAGTGTTCCCACATATAGATTTTCTTCTCAACTCTTAGTATTTATATGTGCCTCTCTGTGCCTTTCATTCATTCATTTATTCATTCATTCAACAAACCTTTACTGAGCACCTACTATGTGCCAGGAACTGAAACTGCCATTTTCTACATTTTTTCCCATGGTTGAATAACTGTTTTATCTCATCATTCCTATCAGACTGTACATTCTTTGAGGTCAAGAATCATCTGATATAGCTCTAAAACTATTACAATGTTTTACACATAGTAATTGTTCTACAAAAATATATTGACCATATTAATGAATAAATTAATCTCAAATGGAGATTAATCCCCTGAAATTCAATTAGACAAAGATAGCACCCAAATCTTTTAACCTCCCTGCTGTGAAATTCCATCCTATTATCTGAAAGAACACAATTTGTTACTTCCTCAGGTTAAACACCTTAAAATAGCATTTTTTTAAAAATGGTGTTTGATTTCCTTGTACTTATTCTCTTACACTCTTCCTTGTCTTCAGCTCCATCCATTCCACTGAAAGAGTCCACAAGTTATAGTATTAATCAAATCTTCCACTTACCTCAATTACTACCTCATTTAGTTGGTGACCATACTACAGCTTCCTTCTTAAAAGGATCACTCAACATCAGTCACTTCCTTCTTTCGATCCACCCTACATGACTTAGCTTTGAATGTAAACTCAGATTATATGCCTGTTCATATCTTTCCTTTTTTCTTTCTGTAGACATTATAAAACTGTTTAATACTAACACACTTCCATTTCTTCCCTAATCTTCCATCTTCTTGCTATTTGCCAACAATTTTAGCTTAAAATGTCCTTCATCTCCGGAACATTCTACCTCTTTGCTTCCATCAGCAAAGTTTACTGTCACTCCAGCTACCTGAAACCCAGCTTAAAATTCGTTTTCAAGGGAATTTTTGGATTAACCTAGATTCATGTATCACTGTACTTATCTTCTATATATTGTTCAACTACTATATTTCTTTGAATCAGTTATGTATTTATCTAATTCAAACAGTGTAAACTCCAATATGAACCCTGTATACTGATCTGAATTTTACATGTGAAAATTTGCTCTTCATGATGATGTTAATCTGTGGTTTTCTGCCCTTTAGGTAAAACAAACATACTAGATTAAATAGTACCAAGATATTCAACTCTTCTAGAATTACAATATATCACGACATGATCTTTATTGACTAATCAACCAAAACTTACAGAAAAATAAATGCTACCATAATGTGACCTCAAATATATGTCAATCCATTAATTATGAGTAAGAGAATGAATTTGAGGCTTGAACACAAGGTAATTAAGAGGATCTCATAAGAATCACCAACTCTTGATTGTTCATTAAGTACCAGAGTTTAGAATAAGGAAACGTGTTCTGCTTCTGGCTGTAACAGAGTTGATAGAATGAGATTAATTCACTCACTGAGAATAACTATAAAACTTGGACAAAATGCAAAGTAAAACAAAACAAAATCTGAAGGCACTGGAGAACAACCAGTGCGGCCAGGACCTGAGGGGCCAGGATCCTGGAGAGAAGGAAAATACGCTGAGGTGAGTCCTGCATTCCCAGCTGTGTTTTTCCCTTGAGGCTTTTGCCTATGCAAGGTTTGGGGCATAGAAGTATAACAAAAGCAGCATTCTTGAGTTTGTGGCAGTTTGGCTGGGCTGGAGAATCAAAAATGGAATTTAGAACTAAATTAAGCAGTTATGCTATGAGGGGCCAAGATCAGGAGACGAGAACTACAGACAGTTGAGACCAACACACTATGTACAATTTTTCCCTTAAGGCATTTTCTGATTTTTAAGAGGCTAAATTCAGGACAAGACACAGAGAAACCAAGTAAAAAACACTTACTAAGAAGATAAAAAGCTAAGAAGAGAATTAGTCAGTCGTGTGATGCTGAGGAGACAAAAAATGGAGTGCAAGCCTCACCAAAGAGGAGAGACTCAGCTTCTGACTTAGATCCTGGGAAAGCTATGCCATAGGAGTAAGGATAGATTGTGAATAGACCAGCTTCAACTATATCAAGGTGATCCTCCCAAACTAACTCACACCTAAGATGCCCCCACCAACACAAGGTGGAGTTTGGAGGAAGAGGAACTTGCCTGTGCTCTAGGCCAGGAATCCCCAACTCCCGGGCCGCAGACCACTACCAGTCCGTGGCCTGTTAGGAACTGGGCCACACAGCAGGGGGTGAGCAGTGGGCAAGCGAGCAAAGCTTCATCTGCCGCCCCCCCCCCCCCCGTCGCTTGCATTTACCGCGTGAACCATGCCCCCTCCCCTGTCCGTAGAAAAATTGTCTTCAACGAAACCGGCCCCTGGTGCCATAAAGGTTGGGGACCGCTGCTCTAGACCCTGCACTGACTAGGCAGAGACCGTCTGCTACTGGAGGAGGTGCATAGAAACCCCTCCCCTGCCCCCCCCACGAGCCTTGCATCTAGTAACTGGCAATAGCCACGTACTGGTGGGGGAAACAGAAACATGGAAGTAGACTCCCTCTATGTTGCAGGCATAGATAACCTGCTGTAGTCTGAAGGTGGAGCAGGGAAACAGAAAACAAACAAAACCCTACAGTTCTCCAGGCCTCACACCAAACAAAACATAGTGGAAGTCCAGCTCACCACTGGAGGAATTTCAAATCTGTGGTATGTTAAAGGTAACTATAGCAGCCACACGACCCAACTTGCCTCAAATGCTAACTAAAGTCACTCAAATCCCCATTAGTGAATGGGGTATTCCCATCTGGGGCATTTACCTAGGTTTCTACTGTTCTTTTATACACAAAATCTGACATTTAATTTTTAAAAAATACAAGACACACTAAAAAGAAAGAAGAGCCATGTGAAAAAATAAATTAGTCAATAGAACCAGACCCAGTGATGACCCAGCTGTTGAAATTATCAGACTTAAAAAAGAGGAAAAATAAGAATAAAAACACATATTAATTTCAAAATGGTAATAATAAGAATGAGGACTTCTCAGATAAACAGAATCCAAAATCAAATGAAGTAGTATCTTTAAAGTGCTGAAAGTAAGCAAACAAACAAACAAACAAAAAAACCCTATAATCTAGAATTAAAAACCTGGCAATAAAATCAGAGAATATCACAAGCAGAACTCCAATAAAAGAAATCCTAAAGGGAGTTGATTAGACAAACGGAAAGTGATCACAGATGGAATCACAGTAATATTGGAAAGAATGAGAGCACCTGGAAGGGTATATGTGTGAGAAAATAAATGAACGCTAACTATTTAAGAAAAAATAGAACACATGTAATAAAAGTTTATTTTGTTCAAAAGAAACAAATCTATTGTAACTGAAAGTCTAATGATCATAGCTAAATAAATAAAGCACAGATTGAGAAACATGTTTACCCAAGTGGTCATCTAGTCTACCCTTGAATGTTCAATATTGAGATGGTCACTATTTCCTGAGGTCGCCTACTCTATAGCCATGCTACAAATGTCTTTATATTGAGTTATAATCTGTAATTCTCTCAAATTTCTACCTTCTGGCCCTAATTTTGCCATCTAGAATCATATGTAATAAATATTCTAATTTCTTTCACACATGCTTGAAATAACTAAATTATCTTCCAATGTAACAGAAATGTTTTATTCTGTGGCCAGACAGCCTCAATCTAAACCATCCTTCACAAGGCTGGTCCAGTTCTCATCTAATCCAGAATCTTTTAAATGCACCTCACTTTTTAAATAGTTCTCAAAGAATAGATCTGGAATAGATCTAGAATGGTCCTGCAGTGACCAGGGCATTCTTGCCCTCCCTATTCCATGTGTGCACCAATGGCATTTATCTTTTGTAAGGTGTGTGTCGGGGGGAATCATGCTAGTTATTCATATGTAATTCCTGATTTTACCTCTGAAAACTCTAGCCTCAAGAGGTAGGACTTATTTGTGTTCACTGAAAGCTATTGCTCAGGAATATTAAGCTAGAAATGGTATACAGACAAAAACTGGCCAAGAGATTCTGAAGGCTATTTCAGCAGGTAGTGGACAGTAGTAGGAAGTAAAATTGTGACCTTTAGGATGTTAAGGAATAAAAGGTTGGCGGAATGGGGGGGGTTATCGATAGAGCATATTAATTAATTACAGATATATAGGCCATAAGAGGGATGCGTCAAAGACTATGACTTCTCAAGCCTGAGTGACAAAGAGAATGAGAGAAATAAGGACATCAGGAGGCATGCCTTGTTACTGAGAGAAGTGTGTTGCTGTCATTTAAATTTATTAAATATTCATGGAAATACCTTGTAGACAGGTGTAGAAATAAGACGGGAGCTTTTGTTGGGGACAGAGATGGACTTTTAGCATGGTACAGGGATATACTTATAGTTGAACAAGTTGGGTTTATTGCTTGTTGCCAATAAGGGAGACCACACATCATAGGGGACTGTGTGGTATTTTAGTAAGAGGGTGTTAGAAAGGACTTATTATAGTGTGCGGGCTTGTGCTATTTGGTTTGAGGGAGGGCTCAAGAAAGTGGGACTTCTAATTGGATGCTGTCAGGGTGTGGGGATAAGACTATGCTTGAGTATCTTAAGAAATCTTATCTAGAAGGAGTTGAGAGTAAAACAAAGGCAAAGCTGTACTTTATAAAGAAGCAACAGTTACTAATCCTAGCTCAGATGGGGGGAGTGTTTGCTATTTTTGTGGTTTGCAGTGCCTTTTTTATATCTGTGCTTAGAAAAAATTACAAAGTAGCCTTCTTTTTGTCTCACTTTTCTATAGTTATAAAGTGGCTTTGTCTGCTATTGGTGTTCAATAAAGTTGTTTATGTTTTTTAATTTATTTATTTATTTATTTATTTATTTTTGGCTGTGTTAGGTCCTCATTGCTCGCAGGCTTTCTCTAGTCGCGGCGAGCGGCTCCCACACTTCGCTGCTGTGCGCGGGCCTCTCATCCTGGTGGCTTCTCATGTTGCGGAGCACGGGCTCTAGGCGCGGGGCCTTCAGTAGTTGTGGCGCATGGGCTTAGTTGCTCCGCGTCGTGTGGGATCCTCCTGGACCAGGGCTCGAACCCGTGTTTCCCTCACTGGCAGGCAGATTCTTAACCACTGCACCACCAGGGAAGCCCCTAAGGTTGTTTATCTTTGACAGGAGAACACCTGGGCCTAACTGTGAATGCTGGACCAAATCGTAAGGATAACCTAGCCTAGCTGGAAGTGTCAAGCTGGTTTCCAAATGTGAGGGGCTGTTTTTCTTTCTCAGGCTAACATACTAGCCTTGGGGAACTATAGTGAAGGTTGGAGTTTTCTTCTTTTTCAGTGAAATTAGAAATAAGATCATCTGCCAGGCTTTAGGAGAAAGGGAGATGAAAAAGCTTGGAGAAGGTTTGAGTCATCTGCTAAGACATTGTTTAGTGAATCAACAAAAGATGCTGTTTTCTATTGTCATCCATTTTACTAAAGAAAATGCAACTGTTGCTGTGTATTGTGAATTTATGGAGGATTGAGACGTGAAAGCCCTTTTATTACCTAAAAAAAAAAAAATAGGATGGGTTGGCATCTTTTTATACAAGAGTGGTGCAGCAAACCTCTTTCTTGGGATACTCATACAAGATTAAATATTATTTGATACGAATAATTTGTTAACTTTTATTTTTGGCTTTTGGACTCTATCTCCCAAGGCAGGAAAAAATCTTGCTGTTTTCAAAAGCTAAATAGAACATCAACCAGAGACAATAGTCATCCAGAAGGATGAATTCCATAGTATCTAGAGCAAAGAAAATCAACATTTTCACTTACACTCATAAAAATGGACCCCCCCACTCCCACTTGAATTCTCTGTTTATGTGTGTCTAAATAACTAGATGCTTTGCTCATCCCCAGTATTAGGTGTGATTGAGAGATGACTTACTCAGGGGCAGTGGCAGCAGCAGCATTTTCTGTGCTCACAGGAGCCCATGCTCTTGTGAGCATCAAAAGGAGATGAAGCCTGATTAACCATTTTGAAATCTATCGGATGAGGAGAAGTCCTTACAAAACAACTTTTATACGCTTTAATTAAAAACGTGTTCCGGCAGCTCAGAGCTGAATGGGCTTCAGGGGGAGCAGGGCTGAGCCCGTTGCTATGACGACACAAAATCTTTTCACGCCTGGCCCTTCCTCATCACACTCTCTCTAGCTCTCTCCAGCCATTAATTTGCCTCCATCCCATCTCTCAGTCCCTCAGTCTCTTGGTCTGTGAGTCTATATAAGACCCAATACATTGCTTTTTCTGCTATGGTACTTCTCCCTCCCTCCCTTTCCCTCATCTTTTCATCCTTTACATTTCCCCGACAATCTCTATTTTCTTGTTTCTCTTGAAAACAAGTTTACCTCCTGAGTTGAAAACACTAAGAAAAAATTTTTTTGCTTTGGTCATAGCATGTTAATCATTGTTTATTACCCCTCATGATAAATCCATTTTCAGGAGTCTTAAGTGTAGTTAAGAAAGATCTTTCACTGTGTTCTACATTTTTTATTTTTCAGGTTGAACAGTGGCTACTATATGATGCTTTCTGTTGCTGAAGATAAGGCTAAAAGAAAAAGGGCTATGTTTTACTCTGTTAATTTGTGCTTATTATTAAAATCTCAGGTTATTTCACAAACCACATCATCTGGTAACAACTGTAAGTGAATGTGAGACTTTAAATATATCCTGAAAAAATGCAGACCTCACTTTATTTAAGAAGGCTCTTTGAATATTTTTAAGGTTATACCAAATACAGAGACAAATAAAACCCAACACTGTAACTTGTTACACCACATGAAACAGGAATTGGGTAGAACTTGTGCATCTCAGAACCCAACAGCCAACTTGGGAGAAGCTGATATCTTCGCAACCTTGCATTCAATGCATTTATATAGATAATAATATTATTACACAACTTCTTACTGTTACTCTTTGAGTCATCACAGGTCTTACAACCTTTCATTTTTATTAAAATTCCAATTTTCCCTTTCACCTATTCTATTTTATAAGCTGAGATAGCTGAGTGGAATGCAGTGGAAATCACTTCTCATGTCTCATTTTTTCTCCATACTTAACTCTCAATCTGTTCTTACTGTGATTATACTTCCAAAGTGAATTATTTGTCAAATTCAATAAGCATTTCCTTTCTAATTGCCTGACTCAGTAGAGATGTTGTAACTTAAGAGACGGGTATAGCCTGGAGCGTTAATCCTTGGCAAAGCATGGCCTAGTGGTCACTGTACAAAAAGCGGGTGAATCCTTCAGAGCCTTGGAAACCCAGAGTCCAGTTTCGAGTCTGAGACTCCAAGTCGTAATGCAGCTTTGAAGGTCCAGGCTTCTGCATCTCTGGAAGTGAAATGTAAAGCTTTAACTTCTCTTTAGAAGTTTAATAGTGAACTTCCTCAGTCTCTTTTACTGTATAAAACTCTGACATAATATATTCCTGATAGGTCACATGTAAATCTGTGGGCCACAAATTAACAAATACCCTAAACCCTCTGTAGCCTGAGAAACAGTATTTCTTCTAAATGAACCAACCTCCAGATGGTTTCTTGACTCTGTTCTTATAAATTAGGAACTCAACACGTTTTGATAAGCTGAAGTTCTTTGACTTCTTACAATAGTCATACTTAAAAGGTGAAGAAGCTAAGCTGTATGATGTAGCATTTAGGTGGCATCTCACAAGTGGACCAAGTCTGCTGTTTATAATGCTGGTATCATTCAGAGGAATTGTTGAGGTTTAACTTTATTGTTTCCCCTTTCAGTATTAAGACTAGAAAGTCAAATGCTTATACTTGTTAAAGGTGTTTTCCCACCTGGGACACTTTATTTGGATCAATCTTAGGTGAGAACTAAAGAAAGTAAATGTGTATAGATTGGTTAAATAAATAGTTAGAGACACAGGCATCCAGGTATCTGAAACAGGTTTAAGACTGAATAAAAAGGATCCTCAAAGAAGCATATTTAAAATTTAAGTGGATTTTACCTAAATATCAGAGAAAATATTCTATTGGCAAGATGTCTTGCACTGTGAATATAGAGCTTCTCCATTGCATTGATAAACTCAAGAAGTGGGAGTCCTTCTATTCTTGACATTTAAATCTATTCTGGACCTGACTTGTGAAAACTCTGAGGGGAGGAATCTCACAGGTAAGTGGAGTAGAAAACATAATAAATCGGTCTTTTCCATTACCATATTCTATAGTCCCAGGCAGTGAATCTCAAGGCTAAAATATGCTTTGGGGTTGCACTTTAGATAACATTAAATTCTCATTTCTACTGAAATGCTTTACATTTCGTTCCCTCTTAATTTTGTTTCATAGTTGAAGACATCTACATGAAGATCATGGTATCTTTTGTTTAGTAATTCATCCATCCTATGGTACCCTGCTCACCTGAAGTCACATAATCCTTTACGTGTGCTCTGGCACTAGACGAATTGTTTATGTGATAAGCCACAGGACTGTCCTGTAGCTTCTGTGGTCTGACAGATATAGGTCAGAATTAAAGGTTTTTTGATCGTTGTTTTGAACATATTGTTACTCACAGGATGGTTCTTACACTGAGTCCAGAATGTGGTTACTCTGAAGTCCTCAAAATGTTGGAAAAATTAATCCCCAAATAGCTATACCTATATATAATTTATTCTGGTCGTACATGTTATGTTAAACTCTTATTCAAATTGTTAATCTGTAAAATCCAAGTCCCTGACATCTTTACCCTGTATAAATGCCTTTCTCTTCCCAATATTTCTAAACATGTGATAATGAATAGACAAAGGAAACACAGCAGTCCACCAGGTGTGGAATAGTATGTCATATTGAGGACAAAGATTAAACCTCCAATTGATATTACAAAAGAGATTTTATAAAAGGTGACTTAAGTAACACCAAGATTCAGACCTATTCTTTAAAAAGTTAATAAAATGTGGGGTAAGGTTGAAGGAGAGAAGTCACTCATTCATTCCTTGACAATCTGTAATACATATTTGGAGTTTGATAACTCATCTAAAGATTAGCATTACCCATAGACCTCTTTATTAGAGACTCAGAGTATCTGCAAGTAAATGTTTTATATACTTTTTGATGTAAATGAAAACCATAAAGTTTTCACAAAAGTAAATACATGTTTTAATATATGTTATATTCAGAATGCTCTTCTATAAGACAAAAAGAAGAGAAAAAAAGAAAAGAAAAGGGAAGGAAAAAGAACTGAAGTCTTCTCTTCAACATTACCTATCGCAATGGACTTTTCTCCTCCACCTCCCCCAGGTACCTAGGCCTAAAATTTGGAGGGAGTGGTCAGAGTTCCATGGGCTAAATTTGTAAAGTTTTCACCACTTAATGCTGAAGGGGGTTAAATAACTAAATTCCTATATCTCCTGATGAGAATAATGCCTAGCTGAAAGTCTTAAATCTGAAATGCTTTTCATGGTTTGCCCCAAGCCAACAGATCACTTAATTTATTGCTTTCATGCTTTGGGGATAGTCACTAGGACAGAAAGATCTTAGGTATGCTCCTCTAAATCAGTGTATCTAATTGTGTGTGTGCATACACACATATGTATGCTGGCATATATAGCTATCTACCTATCTATATTATCTCCTACAGTGTATGTGGGCTGGCTCTAATTCCCTGAAGAGAAAGGTGAAGCGTCAATTGCTTCAAGATTGGGATAGTCATGACTAATTGGCGAGGGACGACTAATCCTAACTCACAGTTACTACCATAGAGCATTTTATGTATTCTTGCAAAAATAAACAAACATACTTAAAATTCTGTTTATCATTATACTTTATCTGACTGAAATAAAACTGCAATACATACTGTCCTCAGTAATGAGTGAGGGGGGAAATAGGATTGTGTAGGAAGTATGCCTAGTAACGAAATGACTTAAAGTCGAATTTTAGACAGTAAACCATAGAGAAGTTTTCATGATTCTTAGGGAATTTCTCTCACACACACACCTGAAATCAAGGCACCTAATAGTGCCCGTTTTAGCCCCTGTTTTCACCTGCGTACACTCAGGACGGCAGGGGCTGGAGGAGGCTGAAAGGGTAAGGATGGCAGTGGAACTCGGGAGAAGGCGCTCGCGTGGATGTCGGGGTCCGGGACAGTGTCCACCAGGCCGGAAGCGAAAGAACGGCGCCTCATGCCCGGGTCTCGGACCCAGTGTCTGAGCACCGGACGTGGTGTCCAGCCGTCCGGGCTCAGGCTCCCGGCGCTGTTCCGCCATCAGTGCGGGTGGCTGGTGTGAAAGCCAGTGGGGAGAGCCTGAGCGGAGGGGGCTCCAGGGCAGGGGCGATTTAAAGCCCGGTTTATCAGTGCTGGGTTGCGAGTAAAGCTGGCTCCCAGCCGAGGGCGCCGGGGTTGGGCGGCGCGGCCAGGATGTTGGAAGCCCTTCGCGCTCAGCCAGGGGCGTCCTTTCTGGCCGGCGCGCCCGGGCGCCAGGGACTGCTTCACAGCTGGAGGCCGGGAGGGTAGAGAGTAAACACCCAGCCGGAGGGGCCGCCCTCGGGGAATGGTTGCAAGGGAGACACGAAAAATAAATCAAGCTAGAGAGCCGCCCCGCCCCCTCCCCGCGCTGCCTCCGCGAGCGGCGCCACAGGTCCTGCAGCCTCCCGGCGGGCCCGCGCCCCCACGCTTAGGGGGTGTAGCATCTCCGCCAGGCCCGCCGCGACTGCGCCTACGAGCGGGTCCCAGGAGCGCTCCTCGCCTGCCCGCCCCGCCCGACCGGGCCCCTCGGGCGGGATAGAGCTCTGCTTTGCTCTTTTCGTTGGCCAAGCACAATTGTGTTATTGGAGATAATGAATTCAATCCCCATCAAAGGGCATTAGGCTCGCCCGGGCCCTGGAGTTGCTGATGCCTTTTTTTTTTAAACCAGGAATGAAAGGCTGAGGAGGAAAAAAAAAATTCTCTAGGGGAGCCTTTCCCCTGATCGCCGCTTTTGAAGTGAAGGGGCCCGGGCATTGTTGTTCACCTCCCGGCCCATACGGCTGAAGAAAGCCTGGGCTTTTGATGGGCTGAGAACCGCCTTTGCAATGAGCACCACGTCGGGCCGCGCGGCCTGCGGACAGCATATGTCTCGGGGCGCCCGGGCACCGTCTGGCGGGCGGGGCCGCAGGCCTGGCGGAGAGGGGGCTCAGTCGTGCGAGCTGTGAGGCTGGGACCCGGGACCAGGCCCGCACCAAGAGGTAGCGTCCTCTGGGGCCGCAGGCCTCCGGCCCCGGGGTCACGGTTCCTCGTGCCCACTTTGTGGCGTAGCGCAGGAGTTCCAGCCGTGGTTAATCAGTTAAGGCTCCGAGTGGGAGACCAGACAGCCCTTTAGAGGTGAGGCCGGGGAAGGCAGGGCTCTTGTTGAGCGCAGCGGGCCGGGGAGGTTGGAAGTCTTTAGTTGCTGGGACCCAGCATCTAAGGTGACTGGCCAATCTAGAGCTTGATGAGTCTGCGAAGGTGTACACCTCGGAGAGGGGCATCCGTGCGACACGCTGTTAGAATTTTTCACCTGTGACTCGAGGACACCGCGCAGCGCGACCCGGCTCAGGGCAGGGGGGTGGGGCGGAAGACGGGGCGGGGAAGCGGACACTCGGCAGCAGGCGCACGGCCGCTCCGCCAGCGGGGCAGGTTCTCTAGCGTCCTTGGCGTCCGGCCCTCGCAGTTCCGAACGCAGGAGAGCACATTAGCATCAGTTCACCCTTTCTAAATACTTGGTGCTGGCATTTAAGTTTGCTTACAGCGCCCTCAACGTGAACTTTCCCCACCTGGATTCGCAACCCGCGCACCCCTCCCCCTCCTGCCCACCAGCCCGCCCGCCTGCCCGCCTCTGAGCACGTTGGCTCAAGGGTCAGCAGCTAGAGCCGTTCGGTTCCCTTCTCTCCCCTCTGTGTCTCCAACCCCCTCCACCCCTCCTCAAAGGATCTGGGTTATCCGCCCCGTTAGTATGTTAGCCAGGCATAACACAAAGGAAGCGCGTGTCAGCAGAAGGCAGTGTGATTCCAGGAAGAGGCGAGGAAACCTGGCTGGTGCCCTGCGCTGCAATACGGCTCATTGCAGTCTAAGCTTGTGAATCAGCCTCCACCTAGGAAAAAAGCGGTGGAGAACGCGGCAGAAGGTGGCCCTCGGAGTTGAGTTAGGCGTTTGTGGCTGGGCTATGGGACTGAAGCACTAGGCTCCCAGATGGGACCCAGAACTACGGGAACGTTCCAGAAACACCCCGGTCACCGGAATCGCGCAAAGAAAATCAATTCTCCAGGAGTGCAGCACTAGGCGGGAGCCTCCTAACTCCCTCGTGCATAATGGGTCCTTAAAATTAAATAGATAAACGAAACAACCCCCCACAAAGCCCCTTACATTCTTCTCATTAAATTGCTTGTTTTAAAATAACTCCGTGAGAGAGAGAGAGAGAGAGAGAGAGAGAGAGAGAGAGAGAGAGAGAGAGAGAGAGAGAGAGAAAACTGACCTGGGACATGATTAGACAAGCATAAGAGTAACTGAAATTTTATGGGAGAGAGGGGAAAGAAACTAAGGTTTCCAGTTGAAAACATTGTTCCCTAATTCCAGGCAATGCTTTGGGGGAGGAGTATTTCCAGGTTGTTTTTCTTAGTTTCAGGAGTTAAAAAAGAAAGAAAAGAAAAAGCCCCTGATGTGTAATCTTGAAGAGGAGTTGAGGAAAGAAGTAGAAAGTCAACCCAAGGCAACCTCTCACTGAGTGGCGCTGGCTGGCCCGGGTCTGAACTTGATCTGGATGTGACTTGATTAGCATCCCACTTGAATTCTGAAGTCTTCAAGCATTTATTCCATTCAAGCCCTTTCCTTCCCGGATTTTGAGAGAGAATATTCTGCTTTTATACTCTAAGTTGACTAGGACATAGAGAACCCCCAGATATCAGGAAGTGGCATCTAGAAGGAGGGATGCTCCTCACTTTCCAGGGCTGCAGAGGGGAGCTCACGCTCATCATGAGCTCTGCTCTTACACTGCGCAGTCACAGCTAGCAATTGGAGAAATGAGGAAGTTAGAAAAAGAAAGGCAGCAAGTGAGGATTTCCCCTTTCTTAGATTAAAAAGTATATTTATAAGTAGGAAAATGCATGCATTTTACAAGTTAAAGTTGAGCTGAATGGGTATTTTCCAGCCCCAAATTGCTTACTAGTATGATGGCTGGAGAAGAAAAAAAAAAGGTGAGGGCTGCAGTCTGAGCTGTCCAAAGTTCAATGAACCGAGCTAGACTAGGATCTAAAAAGAGAAACACCAATGGAAACATTATGGCCTCAAACTTTACTATTTGAAGAAAAAGTCAGAATATTTAAAGTAATCTGTTATTGAATGTTATTTGGATACAGTAAATTGGATCATTGGTAGAAAATAAAACTTGAATAAATGGCTTCTGTTCAAAAACCTTATATCTTCCCAAATGGATTGTATTTTTAATTAGTAAGATTGTAAAACCTTCCAAGTTACTTCATTTAATTACATTTTTACTCTCATGAGTTTCTGCAGATGCCATGATTCTTTCGGTTCAGGAACATCTTATTTCTAAATTTCAGCATAATTTAATTTCCTATTTAGCCCAAGGTAGCTTAAAAATAATCACCTTTTTGCACGTAATTACCTTGAAGTAATTACACATTATCTTAACTCCATTTAGTTGCAAACACATTTTACTACAATTCAAATAAGCAATTAACATTTAATTTTTGAAAGTAAAACATTTTTACAAATTTATGAAACATCCATTACATAATTTAAGCAATTTTATCTTTTCAATGAGCTTTTCCTCTTGACATATTGAGGTATCACATTAAAATACATTATAACTAAATGTCCTACAATATTGCTGCTAAATCAACAGAAGACCAATTGATCTTGAGGAAAGGTTAATTAATTTGGGCTACAGGTCTCCTACATTGGCCTCCACTGAAAGGAATTTGTATCGATCACAAGTTTTCTGGAAAGAAATGTAATAAGCATTTTCGTGGAATTGAGATCAATTTTTTAAAGTGACAAAACAACAAAGTTTTAAAATTTTATCACTCCAGGAATTCTTTTTTGCTATGGTTTATTCAAATCTGTTAGACTCCTGAGTAAAATAATGTTTTTTTATACTTTCAGTGAAATCAGTCAGGTATCTAGCTTTCAGAAAATGAAAACAGAAGTTGAGAACTTTAATAGGATTTTGTTTGTTTAATCCCTCCTCCCATAATAATTCTCACCAGTTTATTCTACAATGAGGGGATCACCAAGGGACAATGGAAATTAAATTTTATCTTTGGTTTCAACACTGTATTAGCTCTCGTGTAAGAAACACTGAGCTGCTTTCTACTTGGGAACACTTCTAAGTTGTGTAGTTTCTGAGCAGAACTGGTGAGTTTTTCTTCTTCCCTAAATTTAGTTGTCTTTTTTTTAATCAATTAAAAAAAATGTTTCCGTTTGGGACAAGGTGAAGGTAATATCTGAAGCTCTCCTCCCCACCACTATACTCACTCTCAAAACATTTTTCTTGTTTTCTAAAAATGTTTGCTCGGTGGCGTAGTCAGTGGATCTGAGGGCCTCCGGAGCTTTGCACTTGGGTCTAAAAGAAGGTTTTCCCTTCTCCCTCCCTCCTCCCCTCTAGAGACCCCTCCCCCACCTCGGGCGAAATTCCTAAATAAAGCGAGTCCGGTGGACCGCAGCTGAGGGATCAGCATCCCCTTTCCGGCCCTCTTCTGCAGGAGCCTCCGAGGTGAAGAAATATAGACGCTCCAGGACGAAAAGGGAGATGGGAGGGGGTCGCGGGAAGGCGGCGCGCTCCGGGAGGGTCCCAGCACTCCTTGAAACCACAGATGTTTTCCTCCTGGCCCTGGGGCGCGGCGCCCTGGCCCCGGGCGTTCCGGCGTTTGTGTGTCCGGGTTTCCGAGGAAGGGATTACGCAGCGGGAGCAGCCGCGGCAGCGCGGACGTTGGAGCCGCAGGAGCGGTAACAAGGCGTCTGGCCTTCTTTGTTGACTTTTAGGTCTCGGGCTCAACAGAAGATTTATTCGCTAGGAGGGGAAAATGCCCGAACAATGAAGAACTAACTGCACTTGTCACCTCGAGATGCTTGCGGTCCTTCTCTCTGCCCTCCTTACCCGGCAACCGGCCGCCCCGACCCCAGCCCGCGCGCTCCCTAACGCACAGGGCGCAGATGGCATCGCCCAGAGGTGGCTTGAGCGAGCGGTCAGAAAATCGCGTGAGAAGCCCACGAGGCGAGCCCCGCTCCCCGCCACCCACAGGGCTAGCTCCCCAGGCAGGTCTCCAAAGTGGCCTCGGCCGTAAACCCGCGGCGCGTCGGCCGCCGCAAACCCTGAAAAAGTTTCCGCTTAGTAAGAGCAAGAGCTAATAGGCCGACTTTAGCCTGGTGGGTGAATGCGAGACACTGATATTATTAACATGTTAAAGAGAGGGAAGGGAACAAAGTTAGACGATTTAGGTTCAGTGGGGCCGGGTAAAATTCCGAGGCCCAAGCTCACGCCTTTATATTACTTTTGGAATTCGAATTTGCCAACGTTTGCCCGTTGTATAAATATAAATAACTATTGGAATTGAAAGCTTTTTCCTCTTTGAGACTTTGACGTCCTTCCGAGAGGCCTCTAAATTAGATTGTGAAATTACTCAAACCAGTAATTTCCATCTCCTTTCATTAGCTGAAGTGAGAGCGGGGGTTGGATCTCTGGATTTTTCTCAAGTGCTACATGGCACCCCTTCTCTCATCTGGGGAGGCAATTACGCGATAATTAAGGGACTCACACAGCTCTTTTTATCTTGTCCGCGGTAAGGAGTGGGGCGATCAAAGTAAAGGCTGTCCAAGTTCAAGCCCTGGCGAGGATGGAGTTCATACACAAGGGCTCAGGCAGGCCAGCCTCTGCTTGGGCTGGTGTTGTTATTGTTGATGTCAATCCGAACGAGGCTTACAAAGAAATAGGTGGACTGGAAAGTGAGCCTACTATCAAAGGAGATTAATGATTTTGTGATCTCAACCAACTGTAGGGGTGTGAAGCTGCATTTAAAAGCTTCTTAGAAGGCAAACAAATCATCAGTTTTAAGCTCTCAGGAAAAAAATTAGAAACAATATTTTAAAAAAATATCTTCACAAAATACAAAATAGCTGCAACCCTGAAATGTCTTGGTGGCACAAAGCTTCCCCTGCAGGAATGAATTAACTCAGGCCTCCCCGGGCCCCCTCTAAAGCTACCATGATGGTTAAATTTTGCTGCTCTTTTAATAAAAAGAGGGTTCTGGATCCTCTGTGGTAGACAACTTAATTTTATCAGCTACATCTGATATTTTATTCTTACTCGAATACTTTTCAGATAAAGAAAAATGATACATTGGGGAAGGGGGGAAGGTAGTTAAAATAATAATATTTGAGTTTATTGTGGAAAGGCTCAAAGGAAGCACAGAAGGCTTAAGACCTTGTCAAAAACTGAAGTAAACATTACTGGGAATAAAGAATCTTAAAAATCTCAGTTCTTAGGAATATTAAATCAGTTTATCTATCTTTTTATTTATCAACTTTTATTGAATCTCCTTAATTGCTTTTTACTAGCTAGATGTTCATATAATAAACATAAACAAAACAAAGTTTTTAGATTATTTTCCTTTTTGTCATTTATATTCAGTGCCTGGACTTTGAAAAATATCATATTCAAAATATCTATTTTGTATTTAATTAAGGAAAATAACAGAAATCCTCTTTTTGTTAACATTTGGTTTATTTAAAGTCCTTAACTGCAAATGATCAAGAACATATTCCACAGCTTAAAATTTATCATTTTCATTATTTAAATCAAAATATTTTAATTACAATCACATTGATAAAAATTAACATTTTAATTTGTAATTTTAACCATCATTTAAAGCAATTTCAGCTGTAAAGAAAAAAAGAATAAACCATGCAATAAATTAACATTGAGAAAGCGTAGAGGAATAATAATGAAACCCGTCTGGCTATACTAACACCATGTCCAACTGTGAAAAGTGCATTAACACTGAATGAAACAAGCACATGATGGCAATAATTAAAATGACCACAATCAACTGGATTTTGGAATCTTGGACCAAATTTTGAAATACATCTCCCTATAACTTATCTCTCCTCTAACATTGTAATATTCCTTTTTTTTCTGGAGAAAATATCCTTTAAATGGTATGGATACATAGAAGCTAATTTTACACATTATGTGACCTCAGAATGATAAGACCATGGCCCTCTGCAAAGCAAGGAACAGAGTTATTGAGGAGGGCAATTCTCGAGGAATTGATTCCCAGGGCTATATATGGGTGGAGAGGAGGGGAGGAGGGTGTCTTTGTAACTTCTTGGTCAGGCAACTCTTTCAAGAGCGTGTATATCTCCTACCTATCACTTCTGTATGTTACGTAAATATATGGAAGATGTTCATAGCTGAGCATGTGCATAAATAAGTTCATATATGATATATATGTATTTCATTTTAAGACATCTGCTATCTGAATGTATCTGAAATGTAAGCTGAAAAACAAGTGGCTCTGATGTTTATAATCTGTTTATGATTTGCTGCATAATGGCAGCATTGTCCTTCAATACTTTTAACAGCCCTAGTGTCTACTTGTTTTCCACCCTTTCAGTTCTTTTGGTTAAGAGTATTGCCACAGACCTGTAAACTCCTGTGTGTGTGTATGTGGGGATGGGGGTTAGGTGAGGAGGGGAAAAAAAAGCACAAACAAATATTTTACAAGCTTGACCATCTTTCTTTTTTTTAAATAAATCCTGCACAGACTAGAACACGTCTGCAGGTGGAAGAGGAAAGAAAGGGAGAGGGACAAGGAAGTAGGAGGATTTTATATATATACATTTGTGGATCATTAAACTTTGCAGGAAAAATGTTTGTTGGTTTGGGGCTGTTTTTTTTGTAATAATATACACAAAGCGTTCGGAACAACAGTAACAAAGTAACAGTCTTTTGTACTGGGGGAAGGATTGTGCACAAAAAAATAAAATAAAAATAGTTGGGATTTTACTATGCTGCTGTCGGCTTGGTATGTGTGGTTTTGTTTGCTGTTGATTTCTCTCTCTCTCTCTCTCCTGCTACCAGCATGGCCATGCCAGACAAACCCCCAGTCCCAGGGAGCTAAGAAGTGTTTAGAACGGGTCTGGAATACACACCTTGGTAGTAGGCTGGCTCCAGGGCTGAGGGCTCAATGGGGCTCCTCGTGGCCACCGAGGCGCTGCCGAGGGGTAGGCTGGCGGGCAATGCGGTGCCATAGGGCGAGTACTGTAGTGCCTGCTCGTATGACTTGAAGTCCAGCTTGTGCTGCTGCTCCGAGGAGGACATGAGGTTGTTGATAGAGAAAGGGTGGTTGAAGGAGTAGTGAGGGTCCCCTTTCAGGTGCAGCTGGGACTCGTGGGGTGCCAGGCCATGCGCCGGGTGGGAGGGGGGCACAGATACCAGCGCCCCAGGCCCGGAGCTGATCGGAGGTGCAGCCGAGGAGGCCGGAGTCTTCAACTCCGAGGCGCCCCCTGTCGCCGCCGCCCCGCTGTGGTCCAGAGTCTGGGGGCTGGCAGCGGGCCCGGGGGCCGGCGCGCCCTCTAGCTGGCCGGCCTTACTGTGCACGCCCCGACGAAGGGGCGAGTCGGCGCTGGGGTTGGCAGCGCTCGAGGGGTCCTTACGGCTCTCAGGGCCGCCCTTGGCGCCGCCGCCGCTGCCGCTCCCGGTGCCTGGCTGCTTCTCGCACTTGAAGCGCTTCTGGCGGCGCAAGTAACAGCCGTTCTCGAACATGTTGCCGGAGTCCGGGTGCAGCGTCCAGTAGGAACCCTTGCCCGGCTTGTCCGGGGAGCGGGCCACTTTGACGAAGCAGTCGTTGAAGGAGAGCGAGTGGCGGATGGAGTTCTGCCAGCGCTGCTGGTTCTGCCGGTAATAGGGGAAGAGGTCCATGATCCACTGATAGATCTCGCTCAGTGTGAGCATCTTGCTGGGCGCCTGCTGGATAGCCATGGTGATGAGGGAAATGTACGAGTAGGGCGGCTTGGCGTGTGGGTAGCTGCGCTTGAAAGTTTTGGCGTCTCCGCCGCCACCAGCCCGGCTGCGCCCCAAATTGGACGGCGCGTACGCCATGGGGCTCATGCACGGGTTCATGGCAGCGGCGTAGGGGCCCAGGCCGTTCATGGAGGCCGCGGGCTGCGCGCCCATGGCCCCCATGCCGCCCGGGCTCAGCGTCGTCCCCATGGCCGTCACGCCCGCCGTCATGGTGTTCATGGCGCCCGCAGAGCCGCCCGGCATGCCAGCCACCGCCCCGGGGCTCAGGCCGGCGCCAAGGCCCGGGTTTGCGTAGGACATGTTGAACGAAGCCGGGGTCATGTTGCCGCTCGTGGTCATGGTGTTCATGGTCATGTACGTGTTCATTGAATTCATGGTGCCCAGGCCCGAGTTCATGTTGCTGACCGGGACCGAGTTGTAGGCCTGGAGCGGAGACAGCGTGAAGAGGCCCCGAAGGGCGGAGTTAGTAGTGGGCGCAGGCAGCCTACCGGCCGGGGCAAATCCGAAAACAAGAGAAGAGCATGTCTGCAAAGCATAGGACTCCCCACCAGGGGCAAACCGTCGGGCGCCCTCCCCAGAACCCGCAAAGAGTTGTCTTGCACGGCAGGGGAAAAATCCTATCTCCGCAGGCATGAAAGACAAGAGCTCACAGAAAATATGTCCCCAGGAAGATGTGTAATCGCCTTACACGCCAGGCTCAGGGGCCGGCTTCTAGGGCCCCTACGTCGCCTCTATCCATGCCACGCGGTATCCCAGTTTCCACCCCAGCCCGGCCTCGGCAAAGCACCCTTTTGGTTGAAAGGAGTTAAAACTCCGAAAACAGAATTAATCTCGGATCCTTTGCTTATTCACTCCACCTTAAGGGTACGGTGTGTATGGCGGTGCAGCCCCGCCTCCGCCCCCAGTAGGGCCACAGCGCCAGCTCAGCACACATCTCACCTAAGCCTGCCAGGCCCGGCTGACCACGTAGCGGCCTGGGCAGCGCGGGGTGGCCGTTAATTAAACTCTCCCTGATAGAGCAAATCATCTATGGCCTTATGACCAAACATTTCCAAACAACTGGCTTTACCGTCTTAGCAGTTTTCACCAAATGGTGACTTTTCGTTGTTTATTATATTTAGAAGTGTTTTCCATCTACTTGTAGCAATTGTAATTTTAAAAGGGAAAAAAATACTCAGAAGTTAACTTTTGGAAAAAAATTAAAAATAGATCTATAAAAAAACAGATCTATAATAGGAGAAGGGGTAGGGAAGGGTACATAATAATATCAAGGCACTACATACATTTAACTTTAACATGACTTTACAGCCATTCATAAACTTGCACTAATTTCATTACCTATTTCCAGGTCCCTAAGGCTTGAAAATTTTGGTGACACAATTTGTGGAAATAATCATATTTTTTCCACATTCTGATATTTTGCCGCTGATAATCTCAAAACCTGGCTTTTCAAACTATATACGGATAGTTTCAAATACTTTACAATTCCAAAATCAAAGTCCGCTTATTTTCTCTTAATGCTATTCTACTTTCTAATTCCCAGTTTTAACCTGTAAAGAAGCTCTTTTCATAGAGAATTCAATTGACTAGTGACTGGAGATGACTGTATCTGAATTAAACCTGAGGAAGAGTTCTGAGCTCTTTCTTAAATCATCAGTAGGAGAAAACCCTTATCAATAGCAATCTGAGAATGCACTAGATATGTTAAAAAATATAGAGTGCAGAACTATAAAAACTATTTCTGTTATTTAATAAAACTAATGATATCCTTAAATTTATTTTCATCAGAAAATATGACTTTATTTGAAAACATAAAAGGTGAACAAACAGATTTAACCAGGCACACGTTCTGCTGTAGTATGCAAATAAACTCGAGGTAAGTTTGTGAATATATACATATAAAAATCTAAATAAATTAATTACCACGAAAATACTTCCTGATTTTATATTTTTCTGTCCATGTCTTAAGGTATTTTTTTACTTTTCTTTTCCTCTTCCCAAGATTATGCAAGGCAGTTTCAGTAAACGTTTTCAATAATGGTAAACTATTGAAGGGTAATCGCCAGCTATTTCCAGACAAATACTTTTAGTAGGTGGTGGTCCTGCCTGTACCTGGTTTTCCTCGCAATCCCTTTGTGCACATAAACCACATGAACGTGCCACCAAGGGGACAATGAAGAGAAACAGGTTCTCCGCCCGCCCGGAGTGCTGGAGGAAAAGTCAGCTCGCACTAGCGCCACCCAGCGGTTCTAGAGAGGAAGGAGCACACTTCTGCCCAAACGGCTTTTGAAGTTTTACAAAATTTCGGAATCATTTCATTATTAAAACGCTCAACTTAGCGGCTGAGCGCTTTCATCAGAAGACACCTGAGAATTCAACTGCGGAAGGAAGAGGCCGCCCTGCGGGCGAATTCTGGCTTTTTCAAAGTTGCCTCAAACTCGTGCCGGCGCCCGCCCGCCAACCCGCGCTCGGGACCCGGGTCCGGGCTCTAGCTCCCGCTCTCGGCAGGGAGGAGGCAAGTGCGTCTCAGAGCGCGTGTTTTCAAAGCCAGAGTTTCCTAAAACCGTCTCGCCCTCTCTGAGCGCCGATCGCTGGGATCCAGTTCCCCGGCGGGGCTGCGGATCCGGCTCCCAGGCCCGGCACAGGCCCGGCCTGGGCTAAACCCGGTGGGTAGGCACCGGTGGCACAGAGGAGGCGCCCCCAGTCGGGGGCCTGCCTCGCCCGACCTCCCCAAGTACGGGCTCCAGGAACCTCCCGCCTGCTGCCCGCCTCTCACCTCCTGTGTGTCGGCGTAGTAGCTGTTCCAGTCGCTGCTCTCGTGCCCTTCCATCTTCACAGCCCCTAACATCCTGGAGCCACCCTGCTCGATGCAACCATCCAGCCCTGTGCGAAGCGACTGGAAGCCGCGCGGGGCGGGGGGCGGGGAGCGGAGTAGCTGCAGTCAACTGAGCGCCCGCGTCGGCCCAACGCCACCCTAGCGAGGAGGAAGCCAGGCGCTGCGGGGCGCGGCGTGCGCGGCGGCGGCGGCGGCAACAGGGCGGGAGGGGGCAGGCGGCGGCCGCGGAGCGCGGCGCCCGGGAGCGCCTCCGCGGGAAGTGAGCGGGCGGCCTCTGCGAGATGAGTGCAGTTGAGCTGATGTGGATCTTACGTCGCTCGAGTGCCCACCTCCTCGTCCTCTCCCCATTTGTCCGCCGCACAAAGACGCTCGCACCTACAAAGCCCGAGGTGCACCTGCGAGGCGGCCGCCCGCCAGTCCAGCCGCCGCGCCTCCCGCCCAGCCACGCCGCCGCGGCGCGCGCCCCCTGCGCCCCCTCCCGCCGAGCCCCCTCCCCCAAACCCGGCCCTCACTTTGTTTGCCAAGCGGCGTAATTGGTTTAAGCCGACAGGCTAGGGGAAGAAGGAAATGGGGTGGTGTGTGTGTGTGTGTGTGTGTGACCCCCCCTTTGGAAGAAGAAAAAAGAAAAATAGGCGGGGCCGGGCGGTCTAGCGAGGGTTCTGGATGAGAACGTCGCAGCCGGAGAAGGGCTGGGGGCGGTGGCGTTGGAGGCCGGGCTCGCGGGGAAGTGCGGCTACATGACCCCAGGGTCTCCCCAGGGGGACCCACGACCCTCCGGAGGCCCTTGCGGCGGCCCCGTCCCGAGCCCCTCCTGCCTCCTACTCTTCTGCCAGCTTCCAGCCCCCGCCCTTCTGATTCCTGACCTAAAGTTCAACCGCGGGAGACTGGAAAATACAGACTCCCTCCACCACTCCCACTCCCCCGCCCCCGCCCCGGTCTTCAGGCTTGATAAAGGAAAAAGCCCCACTTTTGCCCCGTCACTAGAAACTCGGCCGTCTGAGCCGAGCTGAGTGACGTTAGGCCGATCCGGGCTCCTGGCTAGCAGAGTGGAGACGCTGCCACGAAACCCGTACCTGCGGCTAACAGCAGGTGAGTCACAGCACCGTTTTATATCTTTATGACATAACTTTTTTTTTTCCGCCTCGGTCCGCTCTACTCCCCCTTGTCATCTGTAGCGATCATAAAGAGGAAGAAACTGAGAACAGATGTCTGTGTGATAGGGCAGGCGGACCCAAGTCGGGCCGTCCTCCCTCTGCCCAGCTCCTCCTCCCGCCCCCCTTCCGCAGCCTCGGGGACTGAGCTGGAGGCGACAGTCTGGTTTCTGATAGGGAAAGGTCAGGGGGAGGGGACATCTCCCTAAATACGCACTGGGAGAGCCTGGGCACAGGATGCATCTGCTCGGCTAGAGAGGTGCCAGGCCGAAGCCAGCGGTGGTGACGGAGGTGCCAGGTCCCATCTCTGAGCTGGAGTGGCCAGGCTGGGACCCCCGGTGTTTACTTGGTTTCTAATCAGTCCTGGACATCGGTGGGAAGTGCTCCTCCAAGCAAAGCCTCTTGGCTCCTATGAGGCTCTGGGTAGTGGATTGCCCACAAGTCCTGGGGAGGACCAACTAAAGTGACTGGGTGATAAGCACTGAGTTGGTGAGAGGTTACACCTTGGTGCCTGTGTGAGTTTCTGAGTGTGTGTGTGTGTGACCATGTGTGTGTGTTGTACTTTCCGAGAACCACTAGGTTTCTTTAAGTAGCAATAAAATAAAGTCTTTCTAAAAGGACTAAGAATCCGCAAAATATTCTTGTTTGGCAAAGTTTTAAACTGTTATTAATCTCATTTTAAGAAATGTGTTTTAACTTGTCTTCCAGATACCTTCCCCCCCCCCCCAGCTTTGTTCTTTTAAATCTTTCTTCCTTGAAATCTGGCAAGAGAATCACGTTAAATCCTTGAACCAAACAAATCTCTTAAATCAGCAGGGGAGCACGAGAGGGTGAAGATGTGCAGTTAAGGAAATAAAAAAGATAAAAGCTTTGGATTCAATTCCTTTTTTTTTTAACAAAAAAAGGGGGGGGGAGAAACGTCACATTGTAAGAAAAGAAATGAGGATGAAATTAAATCCACCTGGAACTCAGTAGAGCAGGAGCCCTCCCCAACTGCAGCCTGTCCCTGTGACTGCAAGTCTGTCCTATCAGTTTGTGTGAACGTATCTGCACATGTGTGGGTCTGCACATATTTCTCAGGGCGACAGTCGGAAACTAATTCTTTTGTGCAAAGTTCCCATCAGCAGCAGGACCTTAGTCTCATTTGTAAAGTACACGGATGCTTAGGCTCCTCGGCCTGATGGGGGGAGGAGGGGACTTTCAGTGCTAATGAGCTTCCTTGTTCCTCCCCGCGGTGATTCTCCAACGCCCTCTTGGCTCTTCAACCACATCGAGCATGACTAGGGTATTTTCTATGGGTAATAACAACTTAGTAATAGCTTTTATGGTGCACAAAAAGCCGGTGCTTTAAGGGAAAAACAAACCAAACAAAACGCTGTAACCGTAAAGGGGGTCAATTAGAATGTAAAATATTCTTCCTTTCAGCCCACATCTCAAACCTACTAGGCCTCATCTTAAAAACAAAAAATCAGCTTAAGGGGGAACAAGCGCCCACTTTTCATAGGGGATGGCCAAAGCGAAGTTTCTCTAGGGCTTCTTCAAAGCCCAAGATCGGTGGTGAAGAGTGACCTCTGCCAGCTTTAGAGCCTTGATCCAGCTTGGGGGTTCCCGGGTCCGCGGCCCGAGGAATGCCCGCGAGCACAGCGCCTCCTGTCGTGGGAAGGGAACGCTGAATCCTCCCGAAGGCGCCCCCCCCCCCCCACCCCGGGAGCGCCCGCAGGCGAGATTGCAATCCCGCACGCCTCCCTCAGCCAGAGAGTTTTGGTTCATAGAGCTGACTGCCCGAGGCCAAGAAGAAGGAAAGGTGGCAGCTCGGTGAGCTCCTTAGCCTCTCTCCGTCTCAGTGGCGGTATTCCAAGACACCTAACAAGTTTAGAAGGTGAAGTTCTAGTGTACCCAGATGTCTGTCAGTCATTTCCCCGAGGTTTAAAAACGAAGCATCAGAGCCATGCTGGGTCTTTGATTTGGAAAATAAACAACAAACAAATAAATAAATAAGACAAAGCTGCTGCCTCTGGGTTGCTGACCAGTACACAGCCAGGTGACGTGCTTGGCTGCTGCAGCCATTTCCAACCTTTTCTCCCAAATACGCCCTGTCTTTACTTGTTGCAGAAGACTGCTGCGCTTTCCGGGGAACCAGACCTTCCTTCAGCATCGGGGAGGCTGGGTGGGGGGGGGGGGGGACTCGAGGCAAGGGAGCCCCGACGGCAGCCACATGGCGGCTCCTGGGGCGTCCCGGGCCAAACTCTCTTGGACCAGGGCGAATAGCGCGAGCCTGGACTGGCCCAGGTAGCGGGGAGGGCAGGCTCCTTAGATGGAGGGAGTCGGGGCAGTCAAGACGGTGAGGTGCGCGGGTAGTCCAGGTGACTGAGGAAGGAGGGAGGGGCCCCGCCCTTCGCGGAAGCTGCGCCTCCTAAGCCCTTGGGGTCCGCTCCCCGCGCAGTAAGGCCAAGGGAGCCGGCGGCACGTGGTCCACCCGCCAAACTCGGCCATGTCTGCTTCGCTTTCCCAGCATAACGTGGCTGGGAGCCCGTTCCGCAGATCGTCACCGGGGCAGGGAGAAGCAGAGGGTGACGACTGCGAGAGAAGGAAGCAATGGCCGGGGGCTCGCGCCTCGGGCCCAGCTGGCTGCCTTTGGCGGCGCTAGGTCCTACCTGTTCAGCGCGACCGTTTAGCCGGGTGGGCAGAGAGCAGGGCCGGGGTGACGGGGTCAAAAAGTCTGTCCCCTTTCCCCTCCAACCCTTCCCCCTGACGAGTCTCAGCCAGATCTCGCCCGCGGCCGTGGGCCCAGCCACGCTCGCTGCAGAGTGGGTCCTGCACCTCTGCAGGCTCCCATCCGCCACCCGGATAAGAAGCTTAAATCCTCCACCTCCCGGGGAGAATCAGACGCAAAGAAACTAAGACCTGTCGTCTTTCACGCAGTTCAAAGTCGCCGGGGACCGGGACCTGGGTCGGTTTAGGACTGAGGAAGGCCTGGGACGCTGCAAGCAACTGTTTGCTCTTGCTTGTGCCTCGCCTTCGAGTACAGAGGTGTGTGCCGGAGCTGGGAAAGGGCCGGGGCGCCGCGAGAGGGCGGACCCCCGCGCCTGCGGTCAGCCTCGCGCCCACAGCGGCCCGAGGCGCGGCCTTCGAGTCCGGCCGCTGCCCGGACCAGTGCGAGGCGCCGAAGGGCAGAAGAGAAGCACCGAGCTCCTGTTACGTGGCTGCCTTTCTTTTCTTCTCCTTTACTTTTGTTTCTTTACGTCCTTCCTCTGCCCTTCCTTCTATCATTAAGTCATTAATTAAGACATTAATTCACAATTCACAAGACGTCCGATCCTCAGTAGGTAGGGGCCACGGGACCGCCTTAACCTGTCTTGTCTCTTACGTGCGGGGAAGTCTAAGTTTTCCGGCCGCAGCCCTGGCCGGTTTCTGTGTGTGTGGATCAACACATATGCACATCTAGGGCTTTCACTTTACTGAAAAAATTTTAATGTAACATTTGAATCCCAATTCTTTACCACTGGGTGTGTCCCTTCCCCTACTGCTCCTGGAGCCGCTGCCGGGTTTCCGAGCGATCCGAGGCGCGGGCCTGGCTCGCCCGCAGCCGGATGCCAGAGCCGGAGCTACTTCCCACCCGGCCTCGCCCGCGGGCTACAAAACCGTCTCTCTGGCCGTGACAGCCAGCATCTCCTTGCCAAAAGCAACTCTCATTTTCATGTATTCAAACGAGAAATGTTGGGAAGGGCGACTTGCCCTTCTGAGCAATCACTAGCCTTGGGAGGTAGAAGTGTCCGGTCGGTCCTCGCAGAGAGCAGGAGCCTCTTTCCCTGGAGGGTAGCGCACAAAGCGCCCCCCGCCCAGGCCTGGTCCCCTCGGCCGTCGCGCGTCTTCAGGCAGCTGTTTCTCCGAGTTACCGACGACTGCTTTATTCACATCGGTCAGCACCAGTCCCAGCTAGTCTCCCCTCACTCCTGCACGCCCCTGGAGTGCTACCTCTGCTTAGTGGTGCCCACACTTTGCCTCTGGCTACCTGAAAACCTCTAGGGACGGGGTGTTGGGGGGAGGAGCTGGAAATGCGCGCTTCAGAGTTGACAAATTAGAGGGAAACGTGACAAACTTTTAGGTCTGAGAGCAGAAAAGGACTAGAGTGGATGAGTCCCTACTGTGTGCCACCGACGGGGCGGGTGGGTGGGGGACTTTGAGATTCCGACGTTTTCCCCGTATGCTGCTACGGCTGTGCAAGAGCTAGGAGGCTGGAAGCCTGGGCATTGGTGTTTCAGAACCTGGACTCCTCCAAATGCGCAGAAGCTCACGCTAGTGGGGAGCAGTGATAGAAACCGAGGGTCGAGGCTGTTAGCTTAAACCTCAATCCTTCCCTAACAGTCGAGGAATGTTTAACTTCTCAGTCCCTGAACCACCCCCTTCCCCATCCACCCGTCTCCCCTGTGCCCCACCACACATAGACCCAGGAGCTTTCCCACGGCCCTTCAGTCTGCCCTGGTGGTTTAACTTGGGCTATTCAAATGTGATTACCCTCAAATTTACATACTACTATTTAACACATGCTTTTGTAACAATTATATAAATCATATCCTACACATGGGGGGAAAAGGGTAAAAATGCATTATAGCCAGGCTTCCCCCATTGTATTGGCTTCCTGATCTCTCTCCTAATTTTAAAATTGTGCTTTTGGATTGGCATGGTATGACTAGAGGGAGGTTACATTCATTATTTAAAATTAAAATTCGATTGGACAACACTATTGAGTGGCTGCTTGGGGACTTCCAGCAAGCTATTCCAGAGCTAACATCAGAGGAAAGTTTTGTTTTAAAAATAGTGCATCTGTTTGAAGCCTCTTGATTTTCCTTGTCCTAAGGGTCACAGAGCAAAACCAGTACTCAGCACACATTGCAGTGAGTTTGCTTCTAAAGAGAAACACTAGGAAGAGGCCTCCTTGACAGCATTCCCTTTTGCTAGGATACTAGCAAAATTTGTAGGAACTCTCACCACTTTCTGAATGCTGCCATCCTGGTTGCCTACTGTAAATGGATCAAAGTAAGGAAACGCAGCTGCCAACACTGGGCATTACCCGTGGCAAGCCCAGTGCAGCCTCCCTGGGTCTGTGGTGAGGACTTTGCAGACCTCCCCAACCAACTGAGGTCTTCCCTCCTTAGGTCCACACCCTGCTCTAAATTCCTGCCGGGCTCTTATCACTCCTCGACAGCAAATTCCATTTGTGTCTTTTCATTCTTTTCTCTCCCCCACTGGATTAGAAGCTCTCTGAGGGTGGGGACCACAGTTGTCTGCAAGGCCAGAGCAGAGCCTGGAGCATAGTAGACTTCTATGAAGATTTGTTGACTCAATCACTGAACTAACTGCCCCAATCCAGAGACTAGCCAGGTTGACGTCAGACGGGAAAGGATGCTAGAGCCTAGAAACTGTATCCACTGACTCCAAAGTCTCCAAGTGAGAGCACCCCAGGGACGCGTCTCAGTCTGGTGGGCCTGTGAAATGAATGGACTAATGGACAGTAGAATGAACAAATGGATGGACAGTTATTTCTGGCAGAATGGCCAGGGTCTCAGAGCCCCGGAATCCTGGGGCTTCCAGGCCCTCTGGGCATGGCTCTTCCCCTGGCAGTGATGCTTAATTTTAACCAAAATCATCGTGGTGACATGATCAAATGGGAGATGCCCCCACCTCACCTGTACCTGTCCTTTGGCAGAATCGGTGGCGTGCTTTTCCATCTAGGGCTGTCAACGTGTGACCCAAGGCAAATATTTTACTTTCCCCGCTGTGAAAAGGCAGCAGCGCACCTTTCAATAAAGATACCGATTAAAAGTTAAAGAACCCCATCAACTTTCCATCAGGCAAAACGTTTCACTCGGAGCTGTAAAGGAAACCTCCGTGTTTAAATAATATGTTTAAATTGTCCAAGAAATGAAGCCGATCCCACGCAGTGAGAAGAAACAGCCTTTCAGCAGATCTGCTACTCCGGGGTTGTGCTCCCGGGCTTCCAGTTCCCGCCCTGGCTCTGGGGGGCGCCTGGGGGGCGGGGCGCGAACAGGGCCGGGTTGCGCAGGGAGAGTCACAGATGTGATCCTCCCGGGTTGCCAGACGCTCAGCGCGCCACGGAGGTGGCAGCGCGCTCGAAATTTATCAGGCTTTTTACCTTAATTGTCTTCCTGTTTTTAGGATCTAAAGCATTTTAGTCCACACACCTTCCCAGTGCGATGTAATGATTTTCTTAAAGGACCATTGAACCTCTCAGGACCTGCCATGTTGTTACAAGGTATTAACTGGAGACCCGTCGTGTCAACTTCTCCTCCTGAAGTTTTATTTAACATGAAACCATGCGTGGGAGTCCTTGAGAGAGGATGCATGTCTGCCTCCTCTTCTGGACTGTTGTGGCTCGGGAAGCCACCTGGCAGCGCGATACCCCCCAGCCGCATCTGGTGTCTTTGATGTGCAATTCCCCTACACCCCACCCGCACCGGCGTTGTGAGCTCAACCAAGGCTCAGATGCCGCCCGGGAAGCTGAGCGGCAAACTCCCTGCTTTCAGACCACGCTTTCTTCCCAGGGCGGCTACTCACGGGGACCCCGGTCCCGCGGCCCGGGAGACGGGCTTGGCACTTGGATGGAGCGCGACCCACCTTGGAGGCTTAGGCTTCTAACAGATCTGCTGTTGGTTTGTTTTCTTTCAAACGCTTTCGATGATGCAGTCGGCGGGGTGGATCCCACTCTCGTCACCCCACTGGCCTCCTTCTGCCAAAATACCTTCCATTGTGAATGGCTACTCTCCTCTGACCTCCTCATGACCCTCCCCTCACGCCCCCCCAAGAGAAGTGGTTTCAATAAATAAAGCACAGTGCTCGGCTTGAAGGTTTATACTGGGGCGGAAGCTTCTAAAACTCCTTCGGGTGCTGGAATGGGAATAAACCAAGGCATTGTCCCAAGAGATGGGAGAGGGAGGAAGCCTGGACTAGAGAGGATAGGAGAAGATACAGGCAGGATGTTGAAAGGGGTGGAAGGGCGTGGTCAGGAGTTTGGCTACCCTCCAACTGACCTTGAATTTGCTGGGGAACCCAGACAGATACTTCGGGCCTCAGTTCCCTCCTTTTACAAATGAGGAGCCTGGACTTGATGCCTGGGTTCCAGCAGCTGTCACTTGTAGGAACGAAGCCTGGAGTGGCTGGTGCAACAGTCTGCCCTGAAGACCCCACCCAGGGGAACCAGGACCTGTGTGAACCTAGGAAGGAAACCATTCTGGTGATGGAGGGTGAGGAGGTGTGACTCATCTTCTGGAGTGGTGAAGCATCTCTCTGCGAGGGGCGAAGACTCTGGGATAACAGGTAGCAGAAGATTTTCCTCCTGTTTGCTCTAGTTTTGTGGTCTATGTTTCTCCATTAATTTTGGGCAAAAGCCTTTCCCTTTTCCATTTCCCAACATCTCCAAAGACAGCAAGCAGCAGCAGCAAAAGTAGAGGCTGTGTTTCAGTTTCTCAGACCAGGCAAAGCCCCCTCAGCTAGGAAGCAGCTGCAGCGCTCTGCACACTCCCTTGTGCAGGGCTGGCACCTCTGAGGCTGAGGGCCTCTGATTCTTAGTCTCTCATTACACAAGCCCCAACCTGGCTTGTTCATGCAATTGACAAGGACAATAGGGTTTATGTTTAAGATCACAGATTTGGAATCAGATCTGGATTCCAATCTGTACTCTGCAGGAGACTTGCTCTCTCTGAGCCTCCGTTTTTTCAACTATAAAATGGGCACATTAGTACCTGCATCGCACCAGTTGAGTGCAGAGTGTAAGTACAATAAATGGTAACAAAAGTAAAGCGCCCTCGCAGAACCCTAGGAACCTGGGAGGTGCTGGATGCTGGAACACGTAGTGGCAGGTAAAGTGAACCTGCATTCTAGGCACCTTCGGCCCTCCCTTTTTACCAGTCTTTTCCAGGTGGTCACAAGCCAGGCTCCCAGAAATCATGGTCTCTCCCGGATAGAGCTGGCAGGGAGGAGGAAGCACCTGCGTGGCTATTGAGCACAGGGGCGCAAGCCAAGCCACATCTCGGCGTCCATCGCGACCCTGCCTAGAATCTCCTCCCAATCTCCCCGAGCCGCGGGGCCGCCTTCTGGGGAGCTGGCAATGGCAGATGAAGGTCCGGAGGCTGCATCAGGCACACCTTAAGGACTTTCTGGGGGAAGGAGGCTCAAGGGGTGAAGAGATGAGAGATCCCGTGCCTCCGGACCCCTAGGACACGCAAAACCTGCCCAGGGCAGCCAGACAAATTGTCTTTCCCCCCACCCTCCGGTGAGAGGAGGGAGGTCCAGCTCCAGAAGCCCTTCGTTGCTTCTCCCCCTCCCCACCGTCGACGGGGCACCTGGGGCCTGGATCCAGGAAGCATCCCTGTGGGAGAGGCAAAGAGAGTGAGTCTGGGCTTCTGGGAGGCTATTCCAGCTATTCCACCCTCAGCACCTGAACTTGGGGAGCACTGAGGTGAGAAAGCAGGACCCTTGATTTGCCCAAACACTTTTTTTCTTTCTTTTTGGGATCACCCTCTCCACTTCCTGTCCCTGTCATGGACAGAGTTAGAAGAAACCACTTAGGACTCATTTGGAGAAGTATCACTTGAAGACATTTTCTAAAGTCCTCAAACCCTGAGACAATACTACTGCAAGGAAACTTTAGTTCCTGTCTTTTATAATTATTTGATATGGATTCCCTTATAAAAAAGTTTCTTTCTGGTAGTCCAAGTCCATCTGAAATGAAGCAAGCATGCTGGACTTATGTCTGACCCTTCAAATATCGAAGACCCTAAACAGTACTTTGCATGTGCAAGAAAGCTTAGTGGGACACTGAGGTGCGATCAAGACAGATAATTATAGTATATGAAAAGACCAAGCCACAAAAGGATTTTGCCAGCTACATATAGATTCATCAGATGAGGTGAAAATCCACGAATTGATTAACCCTTCCTACTGAGGAGGCTTGGAAGAGCTAAAGTTTTGGGGTGAATCCCTGGAGCTCCTATGAATAACAGCCCACATATTTCAGACAGAGCTTGGATGGGCTAAGAAGGTCCTGTGTACAAGGTTCTAGCAAGGTTCAAGTTTTTGAATTCTGCTTCACTTACTAATAAGAACCAGGCAGATAAAATAAAATCGTTCCTTCCCTGGAGGACAGAAAAGCAACACATCTTCAAAGCTTATTAACTTTCCTTGGATTGGTATTGGGGGAGGTGCATTCAGGGGAAGTGGGCTGGTACACAGAAGTCTCAGGCAGCAAGGGATCCCTAGCTAAATGCAGCTTCTGTTTTTACAGCTTACTTAGGGAGAGTTGTTAGTTTTTCTAAGCATAAACCAAGCATTGGTTCTCTAAGCTCAGTGTTTAGGCTACAAAGCATATCCAACAGTCTTACATGCTTACCTTTAGAAAAAAATGGTCTGACCCCAAACTCAGCAAAATCTCTAGTGCATTACCATACTTGGAGAACACCTAAGCAAAGCCCTTTGGAAGTGTAAAGTGTAACTGGAATGTCAAATACCATCCACTACCTCCAAGAAAAATAAATCCTTAGTTCTCAGCCAGGTACACCTGCTTTGGACCAGGCTTATTAGTGTTATTTGTATCTTTTCTTTTCAAGTGGATAGTCTTACTCACAGACTTTTCTTTCTGCTCTGTGCTTGCTATTTTTATCTTACCTTAAAAACCCTGAGATCAGGCCTGGCGCCAGACTTCTGAGACACCCCAGGGAAGGGTGATGGCTAGCTTCCCAGGGGTCCATTCCTGAACTCTGTAAGCTCAGGCGTTAGAGCCAAATCAGAGTTCAGGGTCAGGAGGGAAGCCTGGCATATGTTAATTAGGTCACCACAGGGAAAGTAGGTGAACAGGCTGGGGCAAGCAATGCCAGGGAGGACCCTAAGGCAGGGGAAGCTGTCTCAGTTCATTAGTTTCTGTGGATTAATGCAGTACAGGCAACTTTGGGTAGTAGACTTTGCTAGTCATTCTCTGTTATTCTTCTGAGCTCCCTCCTCTGTTCTGTCCTCTGCCCCAGAGGCCAATCTCTATGGGGCCCATTACCCAGTTTTCCTTGCCATGGGACTTCCAGTTGGATTTGGCCAATGTGGGGATAATGATGCAGGCATGGAGAATGGGAGGCCAGAACAGTAGGAGTACTTACTCCTGCTTTCTCCCTGCATCAGTGTGGCTTTGTCCTTAACTGCCTCTGTGTCTATAGCTCCTGTCAAGCAGCTCTTCTTCCCAGTTTCAGCTCTCACCAGGCTCTGCTAACACCTCTTTTTTTTTTTTTTTTTACCCCTTTTCCCCTTCAGATCAAGGGTGGTAATACCTTCCTGCTGTTGCTAGACCTTGAATGTTAGTTCCCTTTAACCCCGCCTATACCCTGTAAACAGTTCTTTCCATTCTCTGTGTGTATCCCCCCAACCCCCTGTCTTTTGAGCATGCCATCTGTCCCCTGTGGGGATCTAACTGATGAGGAGAGGAATGGAAGTCAAATACGATGTCTTTAACTCTTTCCATTGTGATCTTCATATAACTCATCAAGAGGCTCTACTCTTTCCTTGTCACCATGGTGGGGTACAGTTGTGAAGGCTCCAGGGTTTCTGTGGTGGTTGCTTTCTGCAGGCAAGGCTGGCTTTGGGTCTAGCAGGGGAGCAAACTCTGAGTATATTTGTTTTATTTATGCTGATCCTGGGCATTCAGCAACAATTTTTGAACGCATTATGTGAGGGGTTAAAGCAACAAACCTTCGAGGTAAGAGTATTATCTTCATTTTACAGATGAGGTTACAGAAACCCAGAGAGGGAAGCAACTTGCCCAAGTGGCAAAGCTGGGCATCCCTACCTAGCTTTGTATGCCTACAGAGCAGGAGCTTCCCTCAGGGAGGCCTAAGGATGCCTGAGTGCATCCACCTCCACAGGTGGGCTGCTCTGAGTCCCAGCACCAGGGAATTGTACACAGGATTCTTTTATCTTGAACTTCTGGGAAGCATATTGCCCCCCCCCCTCCAGCATCTGGAGTCCTGTGGAGGACTTCCAGAAGGTTTTATTTGCCACTTTCTTGATCTCGTTTATTAGTTGCTTGGGTATTTGGAGAAAGACAGGTTAGTAGAGAGTAGAGGAATATAAAATAAACATTTGAGGGCCTGCTAAGTACCAGGTACTGAGCAAAGCACTATCATCTATATGATTTCATCTAGTGGTTTTTCTTTTTGCCTTTTTAAACAATGATGAGATATAGCACAGGAAAATGAGCAAGACAGAGAATGCTTTATCTAAAGAAGAAACTCAAACGGCCATCACCAACGTTAAAAACTAGAACAGTGCTAGCAGCTCAAGACTCTGCCTATACTGCCCACCCACTCACCATCACCTTCTCCCCTCCTGAGATGACTACTATCTTGAGTCTTACAGTTATTACTTTCTTGTGTTTATTTGTACTCCATCAGCTGAGCATGCATCCATAAGCACTATAGTTTTTGCTGGCTTGGGTTTTAAGCTTCATTTGAATGGAATGGTACAGTAAGTACTCCTTTGGGTATGGCTTCTTAGTTCAACATAACATTTTTTAGAGATTCATCTTTGTTGGTCCACACAGAGAAAGTTTCTTCATCTCCTTCAAGTATAGTATTGCATTTAAGAATATACCACAATTAATTTATGCATCCTGCTTTTGATGGATATTTGGGTTTTTACCAGTTTTTAGCTATTATGAATGAAACTGCTATGAATATTGGTGTACATGTTTCTTGGTACACATGTGCATGCATTTCTGTTGGGAGTGAAATTGCTGGGTCATAGAGTTTGTGGATATTCAACTTTAATAGATAATGCCAATTTTTGCTCCTTATAACCTTTCTTATCTTGGACATCAAAAACTCTGAATATGGTTGAACCCGGTATTTTAATAGGAACTCTCCAGAAGTCTGAATATCATGCCTTTGATTTTAAGATTATGTTTAAGAGTTGGGCTCTAGGTGGAGAGCATGGCAAACCCTGCCCCCCAGATGTACCCTTAACTGGCATGTAGTGTAGACATACGGCTTAAAAATATTTTAAAAAATAATAAGAAAAAAGAAAAGAAAAGAATACTTCTATTCTTGGGCGGCCCTGGTGGCGCAGTGGTTGAGAGTCCGCCTGCCGATGCAGGGGACACAGGTTCGTGCCTCGGTCCGGGAGGATCCCACGTGCCGCGGAGCGGCTGGTCCCGTGAGCCATGGCCGCTGAGCCTGCGCGTCCGGAGCCTGTGCTCCGCAACGGGAGAGGCCACAACAGCGAGAGGCCCGCGTACCGCAAACAAAACAAAACTTCTATTCTTGTAGTCCAGTATTCATTTAAACGTAGAAAGAACCACAAGAGTGCCAAGAAAGCAGCTGGGTTAAGCTGGGCAAAAGCAGCGATCTAGGACACTACTCCAGGACACTCTTTGGAACCAGCGTCTACACCGCCCGGGGAGGTGAGGCCTCTCAACAGTTTGGGCTCAGACTCCAAGGCAGTCCTGGAGCTGGTTCTGCGAGCAGAAACGCGCGAGTGGTAGCCCATAGCGCGGATGAATCCGCGAGGGCCGGGGCGAAGGTGCGCGCGCGGCTTGTTGCTGGGCGACGGCGCGCGTTCTTCCTTCCCAGAGAGCTGGTGCGAGCCCACCCGGCAGCTCAGACCGGGAAAGGCCGGTTGGATACTGGGCTGGGCCGTGGCCCTGACAACCTCCCCGCCACCTGAATGGGAGCAGAGGCGCCCCGGGAGGCGGGTGAGAGGAGGACGCGCACTGCGGCGCAGGTAACTTCGTCTGGGAGGCTGTGGGAAGGAGTGGCTGCGATATTGGGGCGGAGAAGTTGTCTCCTTTGTTCCGCCCCTCTAATCTCCACGAAAATCAGGGCGGAAAATAGGGCTGAGGTTGGAGAAGGGATTGGGGCTGGGAGCAAGGGTTGAGGAGGAGCTGAGAGGAGTGAAAATCTGGTGGGAGGCAATAATGGGTAGATTGTGATGACTGGGCTGTAGGGAAAAGAATGAGTAAGGAAGGCAAAAAAGGAGGAGGAATCGGAGGGGCGGTGGGGAGGGCGAAAGGTCACAGTGGAGGGAATTTAATTATCCAACTCCCTGACCTTTTCTGCTATCCCTTGACAGGGGGCTGGTTGTTCTGGACAAACCTTAAACACCGTTAGGTGACCTCCCCCACTGAGGTCAGTGTGTCTAACTTCGGAATAGGGAGCTGTTTCCTGAGTGTGATCCTAAAACTCTTCGGTAGGCAGTGGGACACTCTAGGCTTAATTCAAGAATTATTTGGTATCGAAGGCCACAGATCCACAGTCAATGTATTGGGGACTACCACTGCAAGGATATAAAGAAGTTCAATAATTCTTTTTTATTTTTAACACTCAAATATAAAAGTTTAACATTTTCCCCCTATTTACAACTTTATAGAGGTATAATTTTTATTCAATAAGCTGTACAAAATCTATGGTTTGTATGATGTTCAGGTGTACAATTTGATGAGATTTGACAGATGTGTACACTTTTGAAACAATTACTGCAATCAGAATAACAGAACCTTTTTCATTCTTCTACTGCTTTTGCTGTCCACCCCTGCTCTCACCCTCTCCTACTGCCCCCAACTAACTACAGATCTGTTGTGTAACACCACAGAATTGGTTGCATTTTCTGTAAGTTTATATAAATGGAAGCATCCAATATATACTCTTTTGTGTCTGGATTCCTTTACGCAGCATAATGATTTGCCAGGACCTTTACCTTGATTACTGAATAAACTGTGAGTTTTGAAATTGGGTAGTGTAAGTCTTCTACTTTTTTAAAAAAAAATCACTTTAGCTGTTTTAAGACCTTTGAATTTGTGTATACAGTTTATAATCAGCTTGTAGTTTCTAGAAAAAAGACTGCTGTGCTGTAATTTTGATTGGGAATGCACGGAATCTATAGATCTTTAGGGGGAGAATTGCCATTTTAACAATATTGAGTCTTTCAGTTTATGAACATGGTTCTTAAATTTATGTAGATCTTTAATTTCTTTTAGCAGTGTTTTGAATTTTCAGTGTAGAGATTTTAGACATCTTTATTAGATTAATTCTTAAGTACTTTATGTTTCGGGGGGCATTATTTTCCAATTGTTTGATGCTAGTATATAAAAATACAATTGGTTTTGTACGTTAACCTTGTATTGTATGACTTAGATAATTCACTCATTAGCACTAGTAATTGTTTTGTAGATTCCTTGAGATTTTTAACCTAAAAATCATGTCACCTGCAAATAGGGACAGTTTTACTTTTTCCTTTTCAGTCTTACTTCCTTTTATTTCTTTTCCCTGTCATGTTGCAATGGCTAGGACCTCTAGTACAATGTTGAATAGATGTGTTAAGAGTCAAGGCATTTTTGCTAGTTTTCAGTTTTAGGGGGAAAGCAAAAATAAAATGTTAGCTGCAAGCTTTTTGTAAATTCTCTTAATCAAATTGAGGATATTCCCTACGATTCATAGTTTTCCCAGAGTTACTTATTTATTTTTATCATAGAGGGTGTTGGATTTTTTTCATGTGATTTCCACTATCTATTGAAATGATCATACTTTTTTTCTCCTACACTTTGTTAATGTTGTGAATTATATTGATTTTTATTTTTTATTTATTTATTTTGCGGTACGTGGGCCTCTCATTGTTGTGGCCTCTCCCGTTGCGGAGCACAGGCTCCGGACGCGCAGGCTCAGCAGCCATGGCTCACGGGCCCAGACGCTCCGCAGCACGTGGGATCCTCCCGGACCGAGGCACGAACCCGCGTGCCCTGCATCGGCAGGCAGACTCTCAACCACTGCGCCACCAGGGAAGCCCGAATTATATTGATTTTTAAATGTTAAATCAATTTTTAACTCTGGGATAAACTCTATATGATCAGGATATATTATTCTTTTCAAAAGTATATTTTCAGATTTATTTGATATTTTATTAAAAGCTTTTGCATCTATGTTTATGAAGGATATTGGTACATAATTTTCCTTTTTTAAAAGAATGTCTTTGTCAGGTTTGGTATTAGGGTTATGCAAATCTCAAAAAATGAGTTCCTTCTTCCTCTATTTTCTGAAAATATTTGTGTAAGATTGATGTTATTTGTTTCTTGAGTGTTTGAGAGAACTATCTGGTCCTGGAGATTTCTTTGTGGTAAGATTTTTGGCAATGACTACATTGATTAGTATAGAACTATTAAGATTTTCAGTTTCTTATTTTATTTTTTGTTTTATTTTAATTTTGGTAAGTTGCAGTTTTCAGAGATTTGCCCACTTCACCTAAATTATTGGATTTGTTGGCATAAAGTTATCATATTCTCTTATTATCCTTTACTATCTTTAGGGTCTGTTGTGAAATCCTTTTTTCATTGCTGATAGTGGTGATTTTTGTTCTCTTTTATTTTTGAACAGTCTAGCTAGGGGTTATAAAAATTTTATTGATTTATTTTAAAGAACTAGCTCTTGGCTTTGTTAATTTTCTCAATTATCTTTTCTGTTTTCTATTTGATTGATATATGTCCTTATACTTATATCCTTCTATTTACTTTGGGTATACTTTACTCCTCTTTTTCTAGATTCTTAAGGTGGAAACTTAGGTTATTGATTTTAGACCTTTTTTTCTTTCTGATTTAAGCATTTAAGCTGTACTTTTCCTTCTAATCAGTGCTTTAGCTGTACCCCACACATTCTGATATATTGTATTTTTACTATTATTAAGTCTAAAATATTTTCTAAGATTCAATAATTTTTTGTATTCCTATTTTATTATCTATTAACTTTTTTATTACACCTTTTTGTTTTACTTTAAAAAATTGTTTCTCAGGGAATTCCCTGGCAGTCCAGTGGTTAGGACCCAGTGCTTTCACTGCGGTGGCCTGGGTTCAGTCCCTGGTCAGGGAACTAAGATCCCACAAGCCACAAGAAAATTTTTTCTCTAGGAATTACAATATATATCCTTAACATTTCATGGTCTAGAGTTAATATTGATCTAGTTCACATAAAATGCAGAAATCTTAACAACCATAGTTCCCTTACCCACCCCCATCCCAGTCTCTTTAGTTGTCATATGCATTACATCTATGTATACAAACATCACATGAGACAATGTTGTCATATGTATACAAACACCCCATGAGACAATGTTCATACAATTTTTAAAAACATGATAAAAGATGTTTTTTTAAATGTACCCAGATATTTGCCATTTCTGATCTTCATTCATTCCTGAAAAATTTGATTTTCCACTCCTTTAATTTCCCTTCAGCCTGAAAAACTTTCTTTAACCTTTCTTGTAGTTTTAGTCTGCTGGTGAGTAATTCTCTTAGTTTTCCTGTATCTGAATGTGTCTTCATTTTGCTTTCATTTTTTTTTAAATAAATTTATTTTTGGCTGCGTTGGGTCTTCATTGTGGTACGCGGGCTTCTCATTGCAGTGGCTTCTCTTATTGTGGAGCATGGCATGCAGGCTTCAGTAGCTGTGGCTTAGTTGCTCTGCAGCATGTGGGATCTGCCTGGGCCAGGGCTCGAACCCGTGTCCCCTGCATTGGCAGGTGGATTCTTAACCACTGCACCACCAGGGAAGCCCCTGCTTTCATTTTTTAAATAATATGCTTACTAGATATCTAATTCTGGGTTGGCAGTTCTTTTGTCTTTTAGCATGTTACAAATCTTGTTTCACTGTCCTTTGGTCTCAGGGATGTTTTGTGGGAAGTCCATGGTCATTTGAATTATTTCTCTATAATTAATGTGTTGTTTTTCTGTTTCCTTCAGTATTTTATCTTTGTTTTTTGTTTCCAGCAGCTTACATGGATTTTCTTTATCGAGCTTGTAATAAAATCCTCTTTATTCCAAGCTTCTTGAATCTATAAACTTATGTATTTCTCCAGATTTGGGATATTCTCAGACATCATTTCTTCAAATATTCTTTCCACTCCATTCTGCCCTCTCCTTTTGGGATACTGATAATCCATATGTTAGAGCTTTTGATATTTCCTCACAAGGCTCTGAGGACTTTTTTTTTTTCTTAAAACTTTTTTTTCTCTCTTTTAAATATTGGATACTTTCTGTTAATTTATCTTCCAGTTTTCTGGAAGACTCTTTTCTCTGACATCTCCACTCCATTAGTAAAATTTTTATTGACAATATTATATTTTTTCAGATATAAAATTTCTATTTCTTTATTTCTCTGCTAAGATTTTCTCTTTTTATTCCTCTTTAACATATTTTCCTTTACTTCATTGAGCATAGTTAAGCTATGAGCTGCCTTAAAGTCCTTGTTTAATAATTTCAACAGCTGGGTCATCTTTGGACTGGCATCCGTTAATCTTTGCTCTTGACATTGGGTCACATTTTCCTGAATCTCTTTATGCCAAGTATTTTTTGATTATACCCTGGACATTGTGAATGTTTGACTGTGTAAACTCTGGGTTCTGTTATATCCCTCTGAAGAATGTTTACTTTTTTCATTTAGCAGGCAGTTCACCAGGTTAGACTCGCTGTAAGCTCCATCTCGTTCTCTGTGGTTGGAGGTTAAGTTCAGCTAAATCTCAGTTCAGCTCTTTAAGCCTTTGCCTCTATTTTCTATATCATTTTTAACCAGCACAATATAAGTGTTAGGTACTATTATTGAGCTTTGAGTTTGTCCCATATGTGTAATGTTCAGAGGTGAGTCTAGACTTGTGTGGGGTTTAAGCACAGAATTGGGGGATTAACTTCTCTGGCTCTCTCTCCTCTGGGATTTCTCTCTCACTCCTCAGTGGTGGTTGTTGCCTGGGCTCTTTTCTTTAATTCTTCTGGCCAGAATGAGGAAGAGCTTTCTATCAAAGTCTTTGCCACCTGCATTATGCCATCCTTCAGTATGGAAGGCATTTAGGGAAAAGCCACAATAAGCCTGGAAACTCACCTTCAGGTCAGTGTTTCTATAAGTTTTAACTCTTCTCCACAACCTGCCTGCTTTTGTTTACTTCTAAGAATCCTCAGGTAGTTGTTTTTTATATTTTGTCTGGAGTTTATAAATTATTGTTAATGTAGGATTGGTCTGTAAATGTAGATGTGAAACTCCAACAAAGTGTTTTTGAAATTGAGAGCATGCAACATTTCACATGTCAAAAGCATGATGATAATAATTAAGAAAAACCCCTCCTTTCATTTTCCTGTTTTGGCTATTTAAGCAATTAGATGAAGGAAGTCCAAGAAGGAAAGATAAAACATGGGGAGGTGAAAAAGGCAGGGAGAGCATTTTGCTGTTCTATTACCTATTAGATATTTATGTATGCATGTATTTTGTATGTATATATATATGTATTCACAGGGTATGGACATACTCTAGTTAATGGTTATAAAGAGTTATGTTTTTATAGTCATTGAAATTTCCGTGGGCTTCTGAATAGTTAAGAAAAAAATCTTTTCTGAGCTTAAAAACATCTTTTCTCTATTTTATTTTATTTTTTGTTTGTTTTTTAAATTTATTTGTTTATTTTTATTTTTGGCTGCGTTGGGTCTTTGTTGCAGTGTGTGGGCTTTTCTCTAGTTGTAGAGAGTGGGGACTACTCTTCGTTGAGTTGTGCGGGCTTCTCATTGCAGTGGCTTCTCTTGTTGCAGAGCACGGGCTCTAGGCACATGGGCTTCAGTAGTTGTGGCACATGGGCTCAGTAGTTGTGGCTCGCAGGCTCTAGAGCACAGGCTCAGTAGTTGTGGCGCACCAACTTAGTTACTCTGTGGCATGTGGGATCTTCCTGGACCATGGCTTGAACCTGTGTCCCCTGCATTGGCAGGCGGATTCTTAACCACTGTGCCACCAGGGAAGCCCAGGTTCTCTCTATTTTCTATATCACTTTTAAACCAGCACAATATGTGTTAATTACTATTATTGATATTATTAGGATTAAAGACAGAAAACACGTATGATAGAAAGTGTGGGATAATAGAAAAAATTGCTGTTATCCTGTGTCTTAGCAAATCATTAAAATATTTGTATATTTCCTTTTAGACTTTTTCATAAATTATAATCAGTGTGCAAACAGATCTCATTTCTACCATTGATGTTACAAAAACAAATATGGTTTTCAGAATATTTTTATCTTCCTTGCAATGCTGAAGATTTTACTAGATGAGATAGGCTGTCTTTGGACATTTCTTCTGGAACTTTGCTGCTGTGTGTTGGGAGTTGATGTTGGTGTGAAATTTAGGAAGTGAATTGAGATATCTGGCTATGGACTCAAGAGAACCTAAATCTTGTCCTTAATGGGTCACTCTTCCCACCAAAGTGCCTGTATATAGGTGACTATATATAGGAAGAGGTCAAGGACAACTAATTCGTATAACCGGCTGGGGCTTTGGCTCAGTTCCCAGTGCAATACTCTGATGGGCTAGGCGCTGTGTGAGGTGTTCATGTGACTTGGAACCAAGTCATCTGGTAACCTGCTTTATTTATTTCTCCTTTAGTTAGAGTCTAGAGCAGAGTTCTGGATCTTCTGTTCTAACAGGAGGAACAACCACACCTGCAAGAACCAGAGAGCAGAGTCTCAGAGTCTAGAGAATTCACACAGGTTGCCCTCCCTGGACCTTTAGCTGTTTTGGGCCAAGAGCTTCCTTTTTATGTCTGACCAGACTTGGCGGGAGAGGAGAGAAGGCTGGCTCTTGGCCTTTCTGACTACCTCACTGCTCAGGCATTGAACCTCCTGGTGGAGGAGGAAGGAAAAGGCAGAGAGTTCCAACAGTTGGGAAGGAAGAGGAGAGTGAAATTACTGCTCAGGTTGCAAAGATTTCAAGCACATTGTGTCCCATTTCAAAGTGCAGGGTAAACAGTCAACCTAGATAGTGAGCAGCAGGTGTGACCCTGTATGTAGATTAGTACTGTATGTAGATGTAGATTAGTACATGTATGTATGTAGATTAGTATGTAGATTAGTACTTCCTCCTTTTGGGACAGCTACATTATTTTTCCTTGAGTATCTTCAAACCAGAACTGGTCTCTTTCTTTTAATAAATTGCTAGCAAAAAAAAAAAAAAGAGAACATGTTATTTTCCCATGAGATTGGATGTTTAAAAATCATTTTATACATTTTGTAGTGTTAAGGTGTGGCTGGGGGTGATAAAGGCACTGGCTTTGATGGATTGGCCCATTTAACAATGGGATACCACCTACCTTGAAAACACAATAGAAGTTCCATTTCCTATTGGTTCATCTTTACGTATAAAGAACAACTTTCCTATGAAGAACTCAAGGGAATGCACTGAGAAATATTGAACAATGACCTACTTGTTAAACTTCAATAGCAAACCAAGGGCCTGAGAGAAGTTGGAAAGGAATACAAAGCAGGAACTAAGAAACAAAAGGGAAGTGCAGTTGAGAGAGTCAAATCAGATTCCCACCAGGTACTAATGTGTTTCTGGTCTGTACTCTGTTCCAGTTACTACCTTTCAGTCTTTTGTAGGAAGAAATGCGGATGGTGTCAGTATGAGCATATTACCACCTGTGCAAACAATAAACAGCCAAAACACTATGAGGGGGATTTTACAGCATTTTTTAAATAAGGAAACTTCCTTAAGGGCTTTAGAAGTGATTTCATTTTTTTTTAATGTATTTATTTTTGGCTGCATTGGGTCTTCGTCGCTGCGTGCAGGCTTTCTCTCACTTCGGTGAGCAGGGGCTACTCTTCATTGTGGTGCGCGGGCTTCTCATTGTGGTGGCTTCTCTCGTTGCGGAGCATGGGCTCTAGGCACGCAGGCTTCAGTAGTTGCGGCATGCGGCTCAGTAGTTGTGGCTCGCGGGCTCTCGAGCGCAGGCTCAGTAGTTGTGGCTCACGGGCTTAGTTGTTCTGTGGCATGTGGGATCTTCCCGGACCAGGGCTTGAACCCGTGTCCCCTGCATTGGCAGGCGGATTTTTAACCACTGCACCACCAGGGAAGCCCTAGAAGTCACTTCTAATGTTCATATTCTACAGTTTGGAAAAGAGGCAACAGATGATTTTTTTCACTTTTTTTTTTTTTTTGCGGTACGCGGGCCTCTCACTGCTGTGGCCTCTCCCGTTGCGGAGCACAGGCTCCGGACGCGCAGGCTCAGCGGCCATGGCTCACGGGCCCAGCCGCTCCGCGGCATGTGGGATCTTCCCGGACTGGGTCACGAACCCGTGTGCCCTGCATTGGCAGGCGGACTCTCAACCACTGCGCCACCAGGGAAGCCCTATTTTCACTTTTTAATAAGAAATCTTGTTATGGATAGTATTAAATTGTCCAAGGTCTAGTCAGTGGTGGAGCTGGGTGGAGAAAGAAAGCTTATTGATTCCCAGATGAGAGCTCTGTCATATAGCAGGGTCTTGAACTGGAGAAACAAAAATGGCTATTTTAGTGATTAAAAGCAATATGACTTTATTTAGAGGCTAAAGAGGATGTTTTCTTCATATTGCTCTCACTACATGATAAACGAAGAAATCTAATTGTAAAAATAACTCTCTTATGAGGTGATATAAAAGAAATTCAACCAAGAAATGTGGACAGGTGATAAGCAAAGAAATGCAAAGGAACATAAGAAAATATTTCTTTCCATATTTGTTTTAACCCATTGTATTTTGGCATAAAATGCAGTGATCCCCCTCACCACCCACCCCTACCCCCATCATAGTCAAACAATTGCCTCAGCACAATCTATTGATTAATTCTTCTTTTTAATGCTGTTATTTAATGCTGTTATTATAATATAACCCATATTATTCTTAATTCTTTTGCTCATTCAGTTTACATATGGATTCTATCGGCAGTGTTTCAATTTTAATTCTTATATCCATATGAGTTTTAATTATCTTGCTGGACAAGTGCTCCCTCATTTCTCTTTTTCAAAATTTTGGCTAATCTACCCTGTTTATTATTTCAAATGAATCCAGAATTACTTTTCAAATTTCAAAATATCATTTTTCAGTTTTGATTATGATGGCATTAAACCAGTACAGTATTTTGGGAAGACCTGATAAAATTAAAATATTTGGTTTTCTTACCAAGGAACATTAACTGCCTATTTAGTAGAGTCTTTCTTCTATGTCCTTCAGTAAAATTAAAAAATTTATTCATGAAGTTTCAGCACATTTCTTGTTATGTTTATTCCTAGATATTTACTCCTTTAAATAAATTATACATGGAATTTTACCATTATGCTTTTGGTGTAAAGGAAGTTATTGGGGTTTTTTTTTGGTATTAATTTAAAAAATTTAAATGCCTTGCAGACCTCTATTATAATTCTAAACAGTTCTTTTAGTGCTTATGTTTTCTAGGTAATCACATTTGCAAATAATGATGATATTCCAGAGGTATTTCTGCTTTATTATTTTATTTTATTTTCAAAGAACCTTGGCCTTGCGTTTTCTAAGAAATAAGTAAATTAGTTTTTCTAATTTATTACTTTCTGCTTTTATTTTCATTGTTTTACCCTTATTTCTTGACACTCTTCTCTCCTTGGGCTCTGTGGAACTCTCTTCTCATTTTCCCAACTCTGTGATTGCTCTAGCTCCTCCTACCTCCCACCTGTGAATGTCAGAAGACTCTGTCATTCTCTATTTGTATTTCTTGTATTTCTTGTATTTCTTGTTATCTTGGCTTTTGGTATTGATCTTGCTTTCAAGATCTCAAAATTCACTTGTAATCATAGATAGCTGGCTCTGCTGAATAGCATAAGTTTTTCTTTTACATTGTGATAATACACATAAACATAAAATTTACCATCTTAACAGTTTTTAAGCGTAAAGTTCAGTGACTAGCAACAGCTTTCTTATGTACTTGGTTATGACCAAGACTTCATCAAAGCGATTCAAAGTTGCTATTTGATTTATTCCTAGTCATTGGCCAGATCCTATCAGTTTTACCTTATATAGTATTTTCACTCGGCTCTGTTACCAAACCCAGGCCTTAGGCCTTGCAGACTCATACTTGCCCTCTCTCTATTCTTTCTCCCACTTAACATTAGTATCCCCCAAGCCCCAGAACCTATCAAGCCACTTTTCTGTTAAAAGTTTTTGAATGGTTTCCAGTAGCCCACAGAAAAAGTACAAACACTCGGCATTCAAGGCCTCCTGATCTCACTGCAGCCTACCTTGTGGCTGATCACCTCTCGCCCTTCATACACTCTGCTTTATTTCTTGTCAAACATTGAGGCAAGTGGGCTGGGTAAGAAATGGAGACACCTGGGACCAGCTGGAGAAGTAAAGGGAAATTGCTACCCTGCCACAAGAGTAGGGATTTGGGTCTTGAATTGCCAGAGCCTTCATTTTTTTTTTTCCAGAGAAACTGCAAATCTGCATTTTATATGAAAATCTCTCAATTTAAAATCGTTGGCTATGAATTAATATTTTTGAAAAACGCTGAGCAGTTGAAAAACATGTTTGCAGGTAGGATCGAGGCCACATTTGACCTCTGTTCTCTCTTCTTGGCAGGGTTACTTTAGATTTTCTAGGCCTATGTGGAGTGTGGTCTCTCTTGCCTGGAATTGGGGCACTACATTATAGTCTAAAGAAACGTTAAAGTAAACCCAGTAGGGGTTTCGGAAACTCTCACTGTGAAAATGTTACTGATTTAAAGGTTTTTCATTATTCCTGTGAAAAGGCCAATAGTTGGACTTAAAATGATATAAACGAATACTACCCATCGTGCTTCAGCAAGCACAGTGAGCGCTCTACCATGAGAAGCTTTTCTGAGCTGGAATTTTGTTTATCAGTAGTTTTCATATATATATGTATAATATTAATTTACTGTTATTTCACAGGACAAATTAGTCCAGATGTCCACGATTTCTAAGCACTTTGGACTGAAATACAAAGAAGAATCGTACATCTTTAAAGAGATTGAGAAGGTTCACAAGGAGACTAAAAAGGAATTTCTCCGATTCAAGGAGAAGTTGGCCTCCAAGCCGGCTGTGGGTGAAGTCCCTGTTTTCGGCCTCCGGGTCCCCGGTCCGGCCCGGCATGGGGGGAAGTGGAGCGTTTCCCGCGCCAGACCCCAAAAGCTACCAGACTCCCCTCGGGCCAAAGGCCGTGCGCCCCTCGATGCGGCCCTCCCGCAGCCGGCGCCCCGAGGCGCAGCGCGGCCCCCGGGCCCGAGCGAGGCGGCCGCTTCCGGGAAGACCCAGCCCTTCTGCCCCCAGGACTTCTACTTGCGGAGCTCCGCGTTCCTCCGGCACTGGCCCCAGAAGAAGCCGCCGGTCATCGCCTCCAGGGCGGGCACGTCCAGACCCGTGGTCCTGATGCCGCCACCTGCGCCCAGGGGGAAGGTCCGGGCGCACCAGGGCGCCAGGAGCCCACGGCCCGCGGGCTCCAAGCCGGTCCTCGACCCGGCCGGGGGCCGCGACGCGAGCCAGGAGCCGGCTCGGCTCGCGGAGGCCCGCAAGGCCAGAGAGACGAAGGGCGGCTCCCTGTCCGGAGACGAGGGAGACTCGGAGGCGGCCGGCCGGCGGAGTGAAGTGAGGATTCACACCCGCTTCCTGCGCGAGGGCTCGCGCGGCGAGTCGCGGGAAGCCCCCGTGTCGGTTTCCAAAACCGACCGCGAGAGCGATCCGCCGAGTGACGCGCGGGAGGCCGCCCCGCCGGACCCGCAGCCCGTGCGAGCGATCCCGGCATCCATCGAGATCATCGCCCCGCTTCAGTCCGAGGCCCAGCAGGCCTCCAACCCGAGCATCAAAGAGCTCATCCAGAGCGTCCTCGGCCAGAACTACGACATTAAAATGGAAGTAGGTGACCCAAAAGGAGAGTAGTATTTCTCCTGGGTAAATGTAACTTAAGGATACAAACATAAAATAAGTGCATGTGGTGTGTTATAAGCTAGACAAAACGCTGGGGTGTTATTCAGGTTCTTTGAATTTTCCATCGAGGGAGTATATCCTCTTTAAAAAGTGAAAACAATTGAGAGTATATTTCAAAAACTGGTACAAAGAACATTAGTTTTTAGACCTGAGTAATGCATCGCTGGTAACCTTTCCTTTCAAAGTCTTTGTGATTATTTAGTATTGATTTAGCAGATGTTTTATATGAAAGAGTATTTTTCTGTACAGTTTATTATTATTAACAGTGAATCTATATCTTAAGAAGATCAGTATATTACTAATAAGTTGAATTTACAAGAGTTCTGTACTATTTTCAGTGAAAACCGTTCTCCTAAAATATCTTTAAAAAATTTACTTTCTAGGTCTTCCCAATTATAGCGACTATAAGTGATTATTTGTCCCAATGACAACCCCATCAGGTGGGTACCCATGAAAGCCCCATTTTACGTAAGAGGCTTCCTGGCTTTCGTGAGGTTAAGAGGATTGGCTCACAGTCCTGCAACTAAGGCAGAGCAGAGCTGGGATTCCATCCCAGCCTGTCACACCCCAGAGAGTAGACTGGAACCATGCCAGGGCTGGCTATTTGTTGATTGTGATGTGTCCCCAGCAGGGAGCAAAGCTAGATAGTGTCACAGTTTAAGATATTTTGTTCATTATATAGACTTTGCCTTGACAGGGACCTTCAAAGTAAAAATAATAGCAGGGGAATCTGAGTCCCACACAGAAAGAGAGAGAGGGAGAGAGGGAGGGAAGAAGGGAAGGAGGAAAGGACAGAGAGAGAGAGAGGTTTTTTTTTTGAGAATGGTAATGAGAATGGCACTTAGGGGGGAAGAAGATTCTATTACTGTTCTTGGCTGCAGCTCCAAACCTCTTGTTAGTACACAGAATACTGCTGCCACATTATGTCTTTAAAATAGTTTCAGCCCAGAATATACTCTTGGCTGTGATTTAAGGAATGTGATCCTAAAGCCCATTAGGGAAACAAAAACGTGTAAGGACAAGAGTCCCCAGTGTCGTCTTTGACCTAATGTTTGTCGGCAGAATGGGACAAATGTTTTCAGTTAAGACCCATACCTCGATACGGTTACTGAACAAGATCAGTGTGACTGCTCAGGCCGTTTCAAAATGGGTATTTCTAATTAGGTTTTCTGTGGGCCTAACAGAAAATGAATCAGGGATGCACACTGGAGAGCCTCAATGGAGAGAACAAAGCCTCATTGCCTGCCCCTGTGAGAAGAACTCTGTGACATAGTCAAGGCATGTGACATGAAGAGGGGCCTGTATTAGAAGCTGGCTCGAGGTCCTGTACAGTTGGGGAAAGTTACACTTTTAGAGCAAGGCCCCATAGAGAAAGTACATTTTGAAGGGTTCAAATAGAATAGAATATAAGAAGGGACTGTATCAGTGACGATTGGGCCCTGGGACAGTGAATTCTGTTCTTTCTGGTATTCCATTTCTCTTGTGTATCCTTTTCTGGTGCTTCAGTTACCTGAATTGTTTTATGTAGGAGAGTGGCCTGAAGGATTAGGGTCAGAAGCCAGGGTCACTAACTAGCCCCGCATTGTAAGACTTGGCCAGTTTCAAATGCCTCAGTCCCATCCTGCCTTCCATTGTATTGATTTTTTTGTGTAGCTAGATTTTGTTCTTGCTTTTAAAACTTTGCCTCTGCCTGCCCCCCACCCAACAATTCCAGAAGATGGAGCTTTGCATTGTCTTGGTTTCAGAAGTTTTATTAGGGTGAGAAGAGAACAATGGGGAATTTGTCGAAATGGCTATGGCTGGGTAGGTAAGAGAAAGCGATGAGAATGCAAGTGTAAAAGTGGTATCTAAATTATGATTTTAAAAATTCTTAAGATTACAATAAGGACACTTGTTTTAAACATTTGGAGTTTATATAAACAATGTTCTCTCCATGATAAGCAAGGAATATGGTTCTTTACTTTAGACATCTTAATTTGGAGCCAGTCCCTGGAGGGAAAGCCAAAGGATAAGACAGTCCTGGTAGGGTGTGCTGTCTCTGTTTAGAGTTTGGGCAGAGCCCTTTCAGACCTAGCATTCAGAGTTCCACAAACAATTACATAGGCCAAAAGGTACACAGAATATCTAAAGATGAAACTCAGCTGTCAAATGTAGGTCAAACATCTAAACCAGGGTTTCTCAACCTTGGCACTTAACTTTTTGTTTGAATAATCCTTCTTTGTGGGTGGCTGTCCTGTAATTGTAGGATGTTTAGAATTATCCCTGGCCTCTACCCAGTAGATGCCAGTAGTATGATCCTCTCGTCACCCTCCCCACCACCAAGTCATAACAATTGGAATATCTTTAGATGTTGCTGAATGAGACCCTGGGGAGAAGAGCAAAATTGCTCCCCTTTTAACCTCCCATCTAGTTAGGACCTACTGTCTTAAACAGTATGCATACACTATGGTAGGAGGGATAGAAATGTTATAAGGTCCTATGTTTGTTTTACTGAGGAGTTCAATACTATCACTCACAAAATACATTCTAATTATATGAGACTGAAGTTCAGAGACTACCTTCCAGATATTAATTGAGGATGAAGGAATCAGCCCATCCTGGCTTCTGTCATGTGTAGTTGTTTTTGGCCATATAGCTCAAAAGAAAAATGGCTTAACATGACCCACGTAAGAGGGAATTCATGTCCCAAGGTCTTCTTTAAACAAATAATGTATAGCCCACAAGCAAATGTTTTATCATAAAACTTATGCCTGCCTTTAACTTTAGGGAAGATGAAATAGATGTACTTTTGCCTCTTCTTCCTGCTAAGTACAACTAAGTACAAACCTTAGATGTTATTTATAAAACAAACATGAGAAGACTCCAAAAGGTGGAGAGAAGCAGACTGGCTAGGGACTTTGGGATCCAAGGAATCACATAACCTGATGAGTTCTCAGGTTTTCTTTTGGTCTCATGTCTGCCAGATTTGGAGCTAAAGAAGCTGGCAACCTAAGAATGCCAATGGGTGCAGACAGAAAAAGCCCCAGCCAAAGCCTGCTCTCTTTAGCTAAGGATCAAGAAAGGGGCAGCCTAGCAAGATGAAACTTTTAGACAATAACTGTGCTACTTTAGTCAAACACCACAGAAAAACCTATGGCCCTATCCCCACCCCTGCCAGCCAGGGCTGAGGGGGGAGCCTAAACTTCCACTCTTACCAGGCTGAAACAAAGTACCCCAACTCCTTCCCTAATGATGTGGTGTTAGTGGAGAGTCAAGACTTTCAACACTGCCTGGCAGTAAAGAGGCTACCCTACCCACCCCCCCCCCCCCCTTAGTGTCACTGGACGCCTTGTAGGGAACGGTAATGAGAGACTTCTGTCCCTCCCCACCAGGATGGTATCAGTAGAGGCCTAGTGGGGGGCCAGAACTCCTACTCCCGCCCAGCAATAGCAGGGAGCCCCTTACCTCTGGTGCCAGTGGAAACCAAGCTGGGAATTTGGACCACTACCCCTACCTGGCAGTAATGAGGCAGCCTTGGCCCTCCTCCTACTGCCCCTACTAGAGCAATTTCAGAGGAATGTTTAAATAAGATCCAGACTCTCATAATACTCCAAATGTCCAGGTTTCAATAGAAAATCACTTATACCAAGAACTGAGAACATTTAGACTTGGAATAAAAAAAGACAATGAATACCAACATTGAGATGACTGAGATGTTAGAATTATCTGACAAAGATTTTAAAGAGGCCCTCAAAAAAAAAAAAAAAAGCCCCAATGAGCAATAATAATGAGCACACTTGGAACAATGAGAAAAAGAGAAAGTCTTAGCAGAGAAATAGAAAGTCTCAGTAAAGAAACAGAACATATAAAGAGAACCAAAGAAAATTTTTAGAACTAAAAAATACAGTAATTGAAATAAAACTCAATGGATGGCTCAAAAACTGAACTGAGGGGAGACAGTGGAAAGAATCAGTGAACACAAGGATGGAACAATACAATTTTCTCAGTCTGAACAACAGAGAGACAATAGACTGGGGGAAAAAAATAGAGCCTCAGGAACTTGTGGGACTATAACAGAAGATCTAACCTTCCTGCCATCAAAGTTCTGGAAAATGACAAAAGCCCAAACCAAAGAAACCCAAAGGAATCCACACCAAAACATGTAATAGTCAAACTTTTGAAAACTAAAGAAAAAGAAAAAGTCTTTGAAAGCAATGAGAGAGAAACAATGTGTTGCGTATAGGGAAAAGCAACTTGAATGACGGGATTTCTCACTGGAAACCATGGAGGCCAGAAGGATTGGCACAGCATTTTCAAATGCTGAAAGAAAAGAACTGTCCACCCAAAATTCTGTATCTAGGCAAATTATCCTTCAAGAATGTAGGGAAAATCAAGACATTCTCAGATGAAGGAAAGCTAAGAGAATTTGTCACTTGCAGTCTTACCCTAAAAGGATCACTAAAGGAAGTTCTCTAAACAGAAAGGAATGATTAGAAGAAAGGACTTGGAACAAACACCAGGAAGAAAGAAAGAATATAATAAGCAAAAACTATGGCTAAATACAATAGACATTCCTTCTTCTGAGCTTTTCAAATGTATTTGATGGTTGATGCTAAAATTATAATGCTGTTTGATGTGATTTTAAATGTATGTAGAAGAAATATTTAAGACAATTATAAATAGGGGAAGGTAAATAGATATAAAGGGAATATGGTTTCTATAGTTCACTGTAATTGGAAAATAACAATTCCAGTAGACTGTAATAAGTTATGTATATATAATGTACTATCTGGAGCAATGACCAAAAAAGCTATACAAAGAGATTCACTCAAAAAACATTATAGATAAATCAAAATAGAATTAAAAAATTTTAAGTAACCCACAGGAAGGCAGGTAAAAAGTAAACATAAGCAAAAAGCAGAGAATAAAAGGAAAACAAGAAATAAGGTAGCAGTTTCAAACTCAAATATATCGATAGCAACATTAAAGGTAAATGGTCTACATAAACTGATTGAAAGCACAGATTGGCAAGTGGATTCCATATATAACCCAACTATATATTGTTTACAAGAAACATACTTCCAGTATAATGATATAGGCAGGTTTAAAATAAAGCATGAAAAAACATCAGGCACACCTTCTTCAAAAGAAAATAGGAGGGGCTATATTAATTTCAGTTAAAGTAGACTTCAGAACAAAGAAATTACTAGAGACACAATGGGCATTATAATATGATAAAAGGTTCAATCCATTAAGAAGACAAAGCAATCCTAAATTTGTATGAACCAAACAACAGAGCTGAAAAAATATGTGAAGTAAAAACTGAAAGGAGAAATAGATGAATCTACAGTCATAGTTGAAGATGTCAACACCCTTCTTTCAACAATTGATAGAAAACTAGATAGAAATTTCCCAAGAATATAGAACTCTACAATACCAACAAACATCAGGATCGAATGTACATTTTTAGAACACTGCACCTAACAGCAGCAGAAGGCACATTTTTGTCACTGTCCATGTGACATATACTAAGACCATATCTGGTCCATAAAAATGAACGTCAGTAAGTTGAAAAGCATTGACATCAGGGGAGACCTTCAAGATGGCAGAGGAGTAAGATGTGGAGATCATCTTCCTCCCCACAGACACATCAGAAATACATCTACATGTGGAACAACTCCTACAGAACACCTACTGAACGCTGGCAGAAGACCTCAGACTTCCCAAAAGGCAAGAAATTACCCACGTACCTGGGTAGGGCAAAAGAAAAAAGAAAAAACAGAGACAAAAGAATAGGGATGGGACCTGCACCTCTGGGAGGGAGCTGTGAAGGAGGAAAATTTTCCACACACTAGGAAACCCCTTCAAGAGCGGAGATCGGGGGTGGCTGGGCGGGGGGAAGCTTTGGAGCCATGGAGGAGAGTGCAGCAACAGGGGTGCAGAGGGCAAAGCAGAGAGATTCCCGCACAGAGGATCAGTGCTGACCAGCACTCACCAGCCTGAGAGGCTTCTCTGCTCACCTGCTGGGATGGGTGGGGGCTGGGAGCTGAGGCTCTGGCTTTGGAGGTCAGATCCCAGGGAGAGGACTGGGGTTGGCGGTGTGAACACAGCCTGAAGGGGGCTAGTGCACCACAGCTAGCTGGGAGGGAGTTTGGGGAAAAGTCTGAAACTGCCTAAGGGGCAAGAGACCATTGTTTTGGGGTGTGTGAAGAGAGGGGATTCAGAGCACCACCTGGAGACGGGCATGAGCTGTGGCTATCAGCACGAACACCAGAGACAGGCATGAAATGCTAACACTGCTGCTTCAGCCACCAAGAATCCTGTGTGCAAGCACGGGTCACTATCCACACCTCCCCTCCTGGGAGCCTGTGCAGCCTGCCACTGCCAGGGTCCCGTGATCAAGGGACAACTTCCCTGGGACAACACACGGCGCACCTCAGGCTGGTGCAACATCACGCTGGCCTCTGCCACCGCAGGCTCGTGCCACATCCATACCCCTCCCTCCCCCCGGCCTGAGTGAGCCAGAGCTCCCTAATCAGCTGCTACTTTAGCACCATCCTGTCTGGGTGGGGAACAGATACCCTCAGGTGACCTACAAACAGAGGGGGCCCAAATCCAAAGCTGAACCTCAGGAGCTGTGCGAACAAAGAAGAGAAAGGAAAATTCACTGTGCAGCCTCAGGAGCAGCGGATTAAACCTCCACAATAAACTTGATGTACCCTGCATCTGTGGAATACCTGAATAGACAACGAATCATCCCAAAATTGAGGCGGTGGACTTTGGGAGCAACTGTAGACTTGGGGTTTGCTTTCTGGGTCTAATTCGTTTCTGGTTTTGTGTTTATCTTAGTTTAGTACTTAGAGCTTATTATCATTGGTGGATTTGTTTATTGATTTGGTTACCCTCTTTCTTTTTTTTATATATAGATATATATATATTTTTTCCTTTTTCTCCTTTTTGTGAGTGTGTATGCCTATGCTTCTCTGTGTGATTTTGTCTGTATAGCTTTGCTTTTACCATTTGTCCTAGGGTTCTGTCTGTCTTTTTTTTTTTTTAGTATGGTTTCTAGCGCTTGTTATCATTGGTGGATTTGTTTTTTGGTTTGGTTGCTCAGACTTCCCAAAACCTGTGTGGCTGACAGGGTCTTGGTGCTCTGGCCAGGTATCAGGCCTGTGCCTCTGAGGTGGGAGAGCTGAGTTCAGGACATTGGTCAACCAGAGACCTCCCGGCTCCACATAATATCAAATGGCGAAAGCTCTCCCAGAGATCTCCATCTCAACACTAAGACCCACCTCCACTCAAAGACCAGCAAGCTACAGTGCTGGAAACCCTAGACCAAACAACTAGCAAGGCAGGAACACAACCACACCCATTAGCAGAGAGGCTGCCTAACATCATAATAAGCTCACAGACACCCCAAAACACACCACCGGATGTGGTCCTGCCCACCAGAAAGACAAGATCCAGCCTCATCCACCAGAACATGGGCACCAGTCCCCTCCACCAGGAAGCCTACACAACCCACTGAACCAATCTTAGCCACTGGGGGCAGACACCAAAAACACAGGGAACTACAAACCTGCAGCCTGTGAAAAGGAGACCCCAAACACAGTAAGTTAAGCAAAATGAGAAGACAGAGAAACACACAGCAGATGAAGGAGCAAGGTAAAAACCCACCAGCCCAAACAAGTGAAGAGGAAGTAGGCAGTTTACCTGAAAAAGGATTCAGAGTAATGATAGTAAAGATGATCCAAAATCTTAGAAATAGAATGGAGAAAATACAAGAAACGTTTAACAAGGACCTAGAAGAGCTAAAGAGCAAACAAAAAATGATGAACAACACAATAAATGAAATGAAAGATTCTGTAGAAGGAATCAATAGCAGAAAAACTGAGGCAGAAGAACAGATAAGTGACCTGGAAGATAAAATAGTGGAAATAACTACCACTGAGCAGATTAAAGAAAAAAGAATGAAAAGAATTGAGGACAGACTCAGAGACCTCTGGGACAACATTAAATGCACCAACATTCAATTCATAGAGGTCTCAGAAGAAGAGAGAAGGAAAGGGACTGAGAAAATATTTGAAGAGATTATAGTTGAAAACTTCCCTAATATGGGAGAGGAAATAGTCAATCAAGTCCAGGAAACGCAGAGAGGCCCATACAGGATAAATCCGAGGAGAAACACACCAAGACACATATTAATCAAACTATCAAAAATTAAATACAAAGAAAAATATTGAAAACAGCAAGGGAGAGGCTTCCCTGGTGACGCAGTAGTTGAGAGTCCGCCTGCCAATGCAGGGGACACAGGTTCGTGTCCCGGTCTGGGAAGGTCCCACGTGCTGTGGAGCGGCTGCGCCTGTGAGCCATGGCTGCTGAGCCTGCACGTCCGGATCTTGTGCTCTGCAATGGGAGAGGCCACAACAGTGAGAAGCCCGCGTACAGCAAAAAAAAAAAAAAAAAAAAAAAAAGAAAAAGGAAGGGAAAAACAACAAATAACATACAAGGGAATCCCCATAATGTTAAGAGCTGATCTTTCAGCAGAAACTCTCCAAGCCAGAAGGGAGTGGCAGAACATATTTAAAGTGGTGAAAGGGAAAAACCTACAACCAAGATTACTCTACCCAGCAAGGATCTCATTCAGATTCGTCAGAGAAATCAAAAGCTTTACAGACAAGCAAAAGCTAAGAGAATTCAGCACCACCAAACCAGCTTTACAACAAATGCTAAAGGAACTTCTGTAGGCAGGAAACACAAGAGAAGGAAAAGACCTACAATAACAAATCGAAAACAATTAAGAAAATGCGAATAGGCACATACATATCGGTAACTACCTTAAATGTAAATGGATTAAATGCTCCAACCAAAAGACACAGACTGGCTGAGTGGATACAAAACCAAGACCCATATATATGCTGTGTACAAGAAACCCACTTCAGACCTAGGGACACATACAGACTGAAAGTGAAGGGATGGAAAGAGATATTCCATGCAAATAGAAATCAAAAGAAAGCTGGAGTAGCAATTCCCATATCAGACAAAATAGACTTTAAAATAAAGACTATTATAAGAGACAAAGAAGGACACTACATAATGCCCAAGGGCTCAATCCAAGAAGAAGATATAACAGTTGTAAATATTATGCACCCAACATAGGAGCACTTCAATACATAAGGCAAATGCTAACAGCCGTAAAAGGGGAAATTGACAGTAACACAATAATAGTAGGGGACTTTAACATCCCACATTCACCAATGGACAGATCAACCAAAATGAAAATAAATAAGGAAACACAAGCTTTAAATGATACATTAAACAAGATGGACTTAATTGATATTTATAGGACATTCCATCCAGAAACAACAGAATACACTTTCTTCTCAAGTGCTCATGGAACATTCTCCAGGATAGATCATATCTTGGGTCACAAATCAAACCTTGGTAGATATAAGAAAATTGAAATCGTATCAGGTTATCTTTTCTGACAACAACGCTATGAGACTAGATATCAATTACAGGAAAAAATCTGTAAGAAATACAAACACATGGAGGCTAAACAATACACTACTAAACAACCAAAAGATCGCTGAAGAAATCAAAGAGGAGGTCAAAAAATACCTAGAAAAAAATGACAATGAAAACACAACGACCCAAAACCTATGGGATGCCGCAGAGGCAGTTCTAAGAGGGACGCTTATAGCAATACAATCCTACCTCAAGAAACAAGAAACATCTCAAATAAACAACCTAACCTTACACCTAAAGCAGTTAGAGAAAGAAGATTAAAAAAACCCCAAAGTTAGCAGAAGGAAAGAAATCATAAAGATCAGATCAGAAGTAAAGGAAGAAGAAATGAAGGAAACAATAGCAAAGATCAGTAAAACTAAACCTGGTTCTTTGAGAAGATAAACAAAATTGATAAACCTTTAGCCAGACACGTCAAGAAAAAAAGGGAGAAGACTCAATAGAATTAGGAATGAACAAGGAGAAGTAACAACTGACACTGCAGAAATACAAAGGATCATGAGAGATTACTACAAGCAACTATATGCCAATAAAATGGACACCCTGGAAGAAATGGACAAATTCTTAGAAAAACACAACCTTCTGAGACTGAACCAGGAAGAAATAGAAAATATAAACAGACCAATCACAAGCACTGAAATTGCAGCTGTGATTAAAAATCTTCCAACAAACAAAAGCCCAGGACCAGATGGCTTCACAGGCAAATTCTATCAAACATTTAGAGAAGAGCTAATACCTATCCTCCTCAAGCTCTTCCAAAATATAGCAGAGGGAAGAACACTCCCAAGCTCATTCTACGAGGCCACCATCATCCTGATACCAATACCAGACAAAGGTGTCACAAAGAAAGAAAACTACAGGCCAATATCCCTGATGAACATAGATGCAAAAATCCTCAACAAAATACTAGCAAACAGAATCCAACAGCACATTAAAAGGATCATACACCATGATCAAGTGGGGTTTATCCCAGGAATGCAAGGATTCTTCTGTATATGCAAATCAATCAATGTGATAAACCATATTAACAAATTGAAGGATAAAAACCATATGATCATCTCCATAGATGCAGAAAATGCTTTTGACAAAATTTAACACCCATTTATGAGAAAAACCTTCCAGAAAGTAGGCACAGAGGGAACTTACCTCAACATAATAAAGGTGATATATGACAAACCCACAGCCAACATTGTTCTCAATGGTGAAAAACTGAAACCATTTCCTCTAAGGTCAAGAACAAGACAAAGTTGTCCACGCTCACCACTACTATTCAACGTAGTTTTGGAAGTTTTAGCCACAGCAATCAGAGAAAAAGTAATATAAGGAATCCAAATCGGAAAAGAAGAAGTAAAGATGTCACTGTTTGCAGAAGACATGATGCTCTTCATGGAGAATCCTAAAGATGCTACCAGAAAACCACTAGAGCTAATCGATGAATTTGGTTAAGTAGGAGGATACAAAATTAATGCACAGAAATCTCTTGCATTCCTATACACTAATGATGAAAAATCTGAAAGAGAAATAAAGGAAACACTCCCATTTACCATTGCAACAATAAGAATAAAATACCTAGATGTAAACCTACCTAAGGAGACAAAAGACCTGTGTGCAGAAAGCTATGACACTGATGAAAAAAATTAAAGATGATACAAACAGATGGAGAGATATACCAGGTTCTTAGATTGGAAGAATCAACATTGTGAAAATGACTATAGTACCCAAAGCAATCTACAGATTCAATGCAATCCCTATCAAACTACCAGTGGCATTTTTCACAGAACTAGAACCAAAAATTTCACAATTTTTCTGGAAACATAAAAGGCCCATAATAGCCAAAGCAATCTTGAGAAAGAAAACGGAGCTGGAGGAATCAGGCTCCCTGACTTCAGACTATACTACAAAGCTACAGTAATCAAGACAGTATGGCACTGGCACAAAAACAGAAATATAGATCAATGGAGCAGGATAGAAAGCCCAGAGATAAATGCATGCACATATGGTCACCTTATCTTTGATAAAATAGGTAAGAATATACAATGGAGAAAAGACAGCCTCTTCAATAAGTGGTGCTGGGAAAACTGGATAGCTACATGTAAAAGAATGAAATTGGAACACTCCCTAACATCATACACAAAAATAACCTCAAAATGGATTAAAGACCTAAATGTAAGGCCGGACACTATAAAACTCCTAGAGGAAAACATAGGCAGAACACTCTATGACATAAATCACTGTAAGATCCTTTTTGACCCACCTCCTAGAGATACGGAAATAAAAACAAAAACAAACAAATGGGACTTAATTAAACTTAAAAGCTTTTTCACAGCAAAAGAAACCATAAACAAGTTGAAAAGACCACCCTCAGAATGGGAGAAAATATTTGCAAATGAAGCAACTGACAAAGGATTAATCTCCAAAATTTACAAGCAGCTCAATATCAAAAAACCAACCCAATCCAAAAATGGGCAAAAGACCTAAATAGACATTTCTCCAAAGAAGATATACAGGTTGCCAACAAACACATGAAAGGATGCTCAACAACATTAATCATTAGAGAAATGCAAATCAAAACTACAATGAGGTGTCACCTCACACCAGTCAGAATGGCCATCATGAAAAAATCTACAAACAATAAATGCTGGAGAGGGTGTGGAGAAAAGGGAACCCTCTTGCACTGTTGGTTGGAAAGGAAATTGATACAGCCACTATGGAGAACAGTATGGAGGTTCCTTAAAAAACTAAAAATAGAACTATAATACAACCCAGAAATCCCACTACTGGGCATATACCCTGAGAAAACCGTAATTCAAAGAGAGTCATGTACCACAATGTTCATTGCAGCTCTATTTACAATAGCCAGGACATGGAAGCAACCTAAGTGTCCATTGACAGATGAATGGATCAATAAGATGGGGCACATATATAGAATGGAATATTACTCAGCCATAAAAGGAAACGAAATTGAGTTATTTGTAGTGAGGTGGATGGACCTAGAGTCTGTCATACAGAGTGACGTAAGTCAGAAGGAGAAAAACAAATACCATATGCTAACATATATATGGAATTAAAAAAAATGGTTCTGAAGAACCTAGGGGCAGGACAGGAATAAAGACACAGATGTAGAGAATGGACATGAGGACACGGGGAGGAGGAAGGGGAAGCTGTGACGAAGTGAGAGATTGGCATGGACGTATGTACACTACCAAATATAAAATAGATAGCTAGCGGGAAGCAGCCACATAGCACAGGGAGATCAGCTCAGTGCTTTGTGACCACCTAGAGGGGTGGGATAGGGAAGGTGGGAGGGAGACACAAGAGGGAGATGTGGGGATATATGTATATGTAAAGCTGAGTCACTTCGTTATACAGCTGAAACTAACACAGCATTACAAAGCAATTGTACTCCAATAAAGATGTTTAAAAAAAAAGAATTGACTCATATAGAGTGTGTTCTCTGCTCATAATGGAATCAAACTAGAAATTAATAACAGACTGTTAAAAAGAAAATCTCCAAACACTTGGGAACTAAACATTAGAGTTCTAAATAATCCGTGGGTCAATGGGGAAGCCTCAGAGAATTTTAAAAAATTGAACTAAATTAAAATAAAAGTACAAAATATCAAAATTTATGGAACAGAGGTAAAGCAGTGCATTTTTCCTAGAGAAATGAAAATTTATATTCAAACAAAAACCTGAGATGAATGTTCATAGATGCTTGTAGTACTTAATAACCAAAAACTAGAAATAACCCAAATGTCCTTCAAGGGGTAAATGGTCATATATTACTCAGTAATAAAAAGAAATAAGGTATTGATAGGTGCAACAATTTGGATGAATCCCCAGAAAATTATACTGAAGCAAAAAATCCAATCTCAACATGTTACATACTGTATAATTCCATTTATACAACATTCTTAAAATGACTAAATTCTAGGAATGGAGAACAGATTTGTGGCTGCCAGGGGTTGAGGACAGGCTTGGAGTAGGGGAGGGTGAGAGAGAAGTATGTATAGCTTTAGAAAGGCGACATGGGAAAGCCTCATGGTGATGGAGATGTTTTGTATCTTGATTGTGTCAGTGTCAGTATCCTGCCTGTGATTTTGTATTGTAGTTTTGCATGATATTCCCATTGGGGAAAGCTGATAAAGGGTACATGGGATATCTCTGTATTATTTGCTACAAGTGAATATGAATCTACAATTACTTCAAAACAGAAACTTTAATTAAAATGTTACCAGATTCTTTATAAAATTTATTTTTACAAGTTTTAAGAAGAAACATAGGGAAACAGTAATAAATTCTCTTCTAAATCCCCTTTAACTCACCAACAGTAACCGATACTTGTTTATCCTTCTATTTATCTTAAGTCTTTAGTACAAATGTGTACACATACATACATATATAGGGTTTTTTCTTATAAAAATAAGAACATATGGTACACATTATTCTGCAGCTTATTTTTTGACACACATCAATGGAGATTGATTTTTAATTTATTCTTTTAAATAGCTGTATAGTATTTAAACATCTTAAATAGTATTTAAACATTTCCTTGGCCCTTTGCTTTTCAAATTTTATGTTTCCCTATCCTAGGAACAAAGTTTTGCTCATTGGAGGTATAAATCAGGGAACCTACCAGGATCTGGGCAAAGAAAAGCAATCTATTGTTTGAATGTCACCAGTGCAATTGGGAGGGACTAGTTTGGACAAATCTTTTCTCTTCAGAGTGACAGATGCATTTATTACACTTTTCTTTTACACATTCCCTTTGTGCAGTACTGTTTTGTTTTCATAGATGTTAACAGCTTAAAGTAGTACAAATGATGTAATGATTAAGAAGTTTCTTGATTTACAGTTTTTTTTCCCTGTGAAGTTTTAAAGTCTTTCAGATAACATTTAGATGCCTTCAGTAAATACAAAATGCTTATGTGTTTAATTTCATTCATTTTTAAAGGGTGGAAAATATCATTTTTATTAGTTTTTGAGAGAAAATTCCTATTCCTTTAGCTGGTTTGGTTGTAATAATAATTTTGAACCAAGCTAGGAGTTGCTCCTTTAAAATAAACTTATTCTTGGTTGGATACAAGCACATTTTATTTTCCATGAGGATATTTTTTCAAGATTGAAATACAGAGTTACTTGAAAAATGAAATGCTAATTTATTATAGAATTCAGGTGTACCTTTTTCCTGATTGTTAGTACAGATACTGCCCAGCAATGATTTTTTTCTTTTGCCTGTTTGTGTAATAAAGTCTCTTAATTTAGACTATAAAGGACAAATGAATTGGAATCTTGAAAGTAATCCATTTTCACGTATGCCACGGTTTGAGTACACATGAGGTTTTTAATTTTTATTTGTTTGACTGTGCCACATAAATTGCAGGATCTTAGTTCCTTGACCAGGGATCGAACCTCGGCCCCTGGCAGTGAGAGCATCAAGTCCTAACCACTGGGCAGCCAGGGAATCCCCAAGAATTTTTAAATGTTAGCGAAATAATTGCTTTTTTCTGGTTACTTTGGGTACAGTTATTTGTATAGTTCGGATAAAGACGTTTCCCCTCTATGGATTGTTATTTCAATACATAACTCAGTTTTAACTTTGATTTCCTAATGTAGACTTTTTTTTGATAGATCTTTATTGGAGTATAATTGCTTCACAGTACTGTGTTAGTTTCTGTTGTACACCAAAGTGGATCAGCCATATGCATACACATGTCCCCATATCCCCTCCCTCCCATCCTCCTAATCCCACCCCTCTAGGTCATCACAAAGCACCGAGCTGACCTCCCTGTGTCATGCTGCTGCTTCCCACTAGCTAACTATTTTACTTTCGGTAGTGTATACATGTTGATGCTACTCTCACTTCACCCCAGCATACCCCTCCCACCCTGTATCCTCAAGTCCATTCTCTATGTGTACATTTTTATTCCTGCCCTGCAACTAGGTTCATCAGTAACATTTCTTTTTTGTTTTAGATTCCATATATATGCGTTAGCATATGGTATTTGTTTTCTCTTTCTGACTTACTTCACTCTGTATGACAGAATCTGGGTCCATCCACCTCACTGCACATAACTCAATTTCGTTTTTTTTATGGCTGAGTAATATTCCATTGTATATATGTGCCACATCTTCTTTATCCATTTATCTGTCGGTGGACACTTAGGTTTGTTCCATGTCCTGGCTATTGTAAATAGTGCTGCAATGAACATTGTGGTACATGTCTCTTTTTGAATTATGGTTTTCTCAGGATATATGACCGGTAGTGGGATTGCTGGGTCATATGGTAGTTCCATTTTTAGTTTTTTAAGGAACCTCCATACTGTTTTCTATAGTGGTTGTTTCAATTTACATTCCCACCAACAGTGCAGGAGGGTTCCCTTTTTACCACACCCTTTCCAGGATTTATTATTTGTAGATTTTTTGTTGATGGCCATTCTGACTGGTGTGAGGTGATACCTCATTGCATTTTGATTTTCATTTCTCTAATAATTAGATGTTGAGCATTTTTTCATGTGCCTCTTGGCCACCTGTATGTCTTCCTTGGTGAAATGTCTATTTAGGTTTTCTGCCCATTTTTTACTTGGATTGTTTGTTTTTTATGATATTGAGCTCCATGAGCTGTTTGTATATTGTGGAGATTAATCCTTTGTCTGTTGTTTCATTTGCAAATATTTTCTCCCATTCTGATGGTTGTCTTTTCATCTTGTTTATGGTTTCCTTTGCTGTGCAAAGCCTTTTAAGTTTAATTAAGTCCCATTTGTTTATTTTTGTTTTTATTTCCATTACTCTAGGAGGTGGGTCAAAAAAGATCTTACTGTGGTTTATGTCAAAGCGTGTTTTTCCTATGTTTTCCTCTAAGAGTTTTGTAGTGTCCGGTCTTACATTTAGGTCTTTAATCCATTTGGAGTTTATTTTTGTGTATGGTGTTAGGGAGTATTCTAATTTCATTCTTTTACATGTAGTTGTCCAGTTTTCCCAGCACCACTTATTGAAGAGGCTGTCTTTTCTCCATTGTATGTTCTTGGCTCCTTTGTCATAAATTAGGTGACCATATGTGCATGGGTTTATCTCTGGGCATTCTATCCTGTACCATTGATCTATATTTCTGTTTTTGTGCCAGTACCATACTGTTCTGACAACTCTAGCTTTGTAGTATAGTCTGAGATCAGGGAGCGTGATTCCTCCAGTTCCATTCTTCTTTCGCAAGATTGATTTGGCTATTCAGGATCTTTTGTGTTTCCATATAAATCTTAAAAAATTTTGTTACAGTTCTTATATGGTGATATTTAACTGAAAAAAAAATTGGTACCTGGAAGTGGGGTGCTGTTGTAACAAAATCATGTGGCATTTGGTAAATAGTAAATATATGTACAGTTTCCTGGGGAGAGGATCAATAACTGTAATTAAATCCTTATAAGGATATAAGGCCTACAAAAAAGATTAAGAACCCTTGATCTTAATATATCTCAATAAAATTTTTAGTGTAAAGATGTGGTAGATAAAATATGATCATACATTCTTTTTGCTCTAATTTAAAAATTTCATTAACAACCAGAAACTCATCCACGGAGAACGTCAAGTTAAGAATCCTTGGCTTGAGTATTGGTATGTTTTCATTAACTTTCAGTTTACCCTCTCCATCTGCAGATACAGTTCTTTATTTACCTTATTAAAATTGTTTTTCACTGGATATTTGGGTAGTTAGGATTAAGACATTTCCCCTCTGTGGACTGTTATTTCAATACACATCTCAATTTTAACTTTGATTTCCTAATATAGACCTTTTTAATGCTTTAAAATTTTAAGGACTAGTCCAAGGGCTTAGAATCTCCTCCAGTGGGTGGTGAGGTGGGTATAGCTGATAAACTGCATGTTTAAAATATAGCACTAATTGCCACCTTAACATTGTAGAGTTTGGGTCCATTTGTGATACCTTCAAGTCATGATTTTGACCTATTCTGTGTAAAGTGAGAGGAAAGAGTTAATGCAATTCAAAGCAGTTTTAAAAAACATAAAGTTGATGTTAGGGCTTAGAATAATATGGCTACCTTGACAGCAGAGTGAACCAACTGAATGTCCCAGTTAGGTTACATGTTGACTTATTGTACACAGTAAGTTGTTTATTTTTTATTACTGAAAACTACAGTATTTGGTTGTGATTTAAGTCAGTCATTCTGTAGCTGTAAACAGCCTGCAGCTAGGCAGCTGTATTCTTTACAGTGCTTGTTTTAAAGCATAATAGGTAAACGTGGATTTTAAGGATGGGTAGATAAATAGTTTTGACAGGAAAATGAAAATCTTGAGAATTAGCCAACTACAATCATGTTTAAGCATCTTTCATCCCAAATGGAAATAATCTAATAGACTGTGCAGTACATTATCCAGTATGTATGATAGTATCCAGCACACTATCCAGCACATTATCCAATATGTATGTCATTTTGGGGAGAATATTCTTTTACAAGTACCTGGTTTCCTTAGTCCACTGTAAACTGCACTGCATCTTTTTTTTTTTTTTTTTGAAAAGAGAGAATCCCTCACTGTACTTAGCACCAGCTGTACAACAGAAATAGCTCCCGGCACCACCTTCAAGAAAAAAACCAAAAATACTGTTTAAATATTCTAATTTCAAAATGTTGATGTTCTCCTTCCCTAAGGCACAGTTAAGAGGCCCCAGAGTAAAGCTGGTAACCCTGAGGGCTGTGCCTTGGAAACGATGTGTCTGTGTCTCTGTGGGGCAGTGACGGTGGGTGGCGTTGCTCCGAGGCAGCCAGCTGCTCAATGGCACAGTGGACTTTCTTTGCAGTTTCTTCAAATTCTTTCTGCTTATTGTTGGCTCCCTTTGCAATTTTGTTCTTGGCTCTTTCTTCATCCTGTTTCAAAAATTCGCTGAGGGTTAATTCTTCAAACTGCTTCTTGACAGAAAGGAAAGCACAACCAGATGAATGCTTTTTATGTTATTCTATAGGGTCGTCATCTGGCTCCCAGCCTTCTAACTCCTTGAAGCATAAGAAACACTGAGCCAGGTCGGGCTCCTTCTCAGTGGGACAGTGGACAAAGCCGGCGGCGGCCATCTGCAAAGGAGAGCTCTGCTCAGGCCCCAGCGCGGAGGGGTTCTCCCGGGATCTGGGAGCCCACAGAGGGCTGCACTGCATCTTGGTCTCACTATAGAGAAGGATGGCTTGACACATCAGCCATATTTATTATCTGTACAAGTTTTTTTGAACATAGTAGGAAAAAGGTTAAATTCTTAGTCTATTGCATTGAAACTAAAAATAATACATTCTCATTTAATAAATTTTCTTTTACATATTTTACTTTGTGTTCTTATATGGAAAAGGACTTTCAGAGTCCTGTGATAAATTTTTCCGTAGTGTTTTCTTACCTTCATTTTTCATTAAAATAGTGTCTGGAGCTGGAAGATAACCTAATTAACTTTGTATTATACATTAGATAACAAAACTGAGACCCAATGGGAGAAAGTGACTTTTGCAAGGCCATACAGGCAATTAGCATAGTTGGGATCAGAGCCAACTTAGTTCCTTTGACAACGAGACCAGAATTGGTTTTATTCTTTTACTACATCATGTTGATGGCACTTCCTTTTCCTCTTTTGCTCCATCTTCCTTTCTTTTTTCCCTCCTTACTGTCTTAAGACTCAGACCCCAGGTAACCAGAATTACTTCTCATTATGAGTTTTCCCCTCTCAGATCCCTGTGATGACTCTACATTTAGTGAGAGGCCCATCACACTCTCCTGTCCTGAGATGGCCACCCATAGCCTCTTGCTGGTGACTTCTAAACACAACACACTTAGGCCTGGGAGGTCAGCAAGAAGCAAGGATTTGCTGCTCACAGAGTAGTGTGGTGGTGGTAGAGATGGTGTGTGTGGAATGGGACTTGGGCTAAGATTGTGTCATAAAGGGAAAGAATACAGGTGGGATGAATTATAGGTAGTGATGGCTTTAGCAGTTGATTATGTGATCACTAACCAGTTATACGTAATCAAGTACCACTGATTCTGCCAACTTAGGTTGCTGTTAATATGAATAAAAGATGAAATTGCCATTATCTGCCATCTCTCATGGCAGAATAACAGTCTGACCCATGTCTACTTCATCTTATTAGCTTTATTTTATTTTAAAATCTTTTAGCTATTCTCAAGGTGAAGAAATGCCTGCATGTACTTTTTCTTTCTAGCCCAGTGGTATAGGCCATGAGTCCCCATTCTTTTGGGGAAGGAGAGCTTCTTTTGACATAGTTGAAATCTTATCTGTGATGGATTGGGGTCTTGCTGAGACTCCTCGACTTGAGAGAATGGAGTGTGTCAGTGGCTTTACCGAGAACTCCCAACAGCTAGGAGGAAGAGTCAACGCTTTGGATATTATCAAAGTAAGGCTGCAGGATTGCCATGATCACATGGTTAACTGTTAATTGGCATTCTGGTCATCAGATTTGGCCAGTCTTGATAATGAGTAAAATCCCCTGCATCCTCCACCCCTTTCCCACCTTTTAAATTGGTAGTCTATCTTCTTTTTAGATCTCACAGATAATACAGTAAATAAAATTCCTGTCCTTTGCTTGGCTTACTACAAATTTATTAGGCACACAGGAGAAGATTATAATAAAGCCAGACCTCATCATTTCAGCCAGATTTCCCCTCAAGAACATCTCTAGTATCAAGCTCTTCATCTCTTAATCATTGGAAATAGGGTTTTGAAGAAATGAAAGATTGAGACAGCTGGGACACTTTTCATTGTTCTGATTTCATTACGCTGTTGAGACCTGCCTAGATGTACAGTCTTTGACAATCAATTATTACTCTGGAAAGTGATTATTAAACAGTTCACTGAATTATGGCTTTTTATGCATGACTCTGTTCTATTGCTCTTTAGGGTTAAGTGAAAAAGCTTATTAAATATCCATTTACGATGGAATCTTTGAAAATGCTAAATGGAATGCATAATTCATATAGGTTGTCACTAGTACAATGCCAAATCAGTTTAGTCCAATATCAAGTATCAAGGAAATGGGAGTAAGTGGCAGTCATAATAGAACTAGTTCAGGGCAGCTAATGGGTGCAAGATAATCAGGAAACCCCAAATAATAGTGACTTAGACAAGGTAGAAGTTTATTTCTCTCTTATAGAAAAGTCATATGAAAGGTAATGTTGAACTGATACGGTGTTTTGTAGAGTCAGGGATCCTGCCTTCTTATTGCTTCTCTGAGTATACCCCTCATTACCAAGGTCATCTCAAGGTCCAGTCTGGCTGCTCTGGCCATCACATCTGCACTCCAGCCAGCAGGAAGCCTTTAAGCAAGAAGATCATGTGCCTGAAGTTGTCCACCACTTCTGCTTATATTTCATTAGCCAGAACTTATCTACATGACCACATTTACCTACAAAAGATGATGAAAATGAAGTCACTATTCTGGGCAGCTGTGTGGCAGGGTTAACATTCTGTTAGTATGAGGGTAGAAGAGATATTGGGTCAGTTTCTGTTATTGTCTCTATGGGTCTTGCACTGTCTATGGAGACTTCTGTGGTTGAAAGAGTTATTCCCTCTTCCAGCAAAGGTTTATTGAGCACCTGCAATGTTTAGCATTGTGTACTAGGTACTAAGTGTTGAAACATTTTTTATGTGACACAATTTTTAGCTTTAAAGAGTTAGGTAACCTAACAAGAGAACTCACAGACAATGGAAACTGGTGGAGAAAGCTCTGGAATTGCAGTTTGATGACCTAGGTAGAGATCCTTGACTTGTAATTTATTTGTTACTTAAACTTATTGGTGCCTCAGTTTTCTCATCTGTGCAGTGGAGTTAATAATGCTTATTTTACAATACTGTGAGAGTAAAACAATCTTAAATAAAACAGCACGTGTTAAATATAGTGCAGTTTTTAAAGGCTCTCAGTACATATTTCCTCCCAGTAACAGTGAACCACCTACATTACCACAAATAATGAATACCAATCTGTTTCTCTACATCCTCACCAGCATTGTGTATTACTGTGCTTTTGCATTTTTGCTAACTTGAAAGGCCAATGGCTTTCCAATACTTTTCAGTTGTGGAACCTTTCTTCAGATGAAATATTCAACAGATGTTCAATATCCCAAACATTTAATAGCATGGCAGCATTGTGTCAATTGGGGATGAAGGACCTGGAACCAACCTGCTAGGTTCAGGCTCCTACCTGCACATTCTTTGGCCTTTAAGACATTCGCCTATCCATTCAGTTTTATCGGGTACCTATCATATCTGGCACCATACTAGACACTGGGAAGCAGCAATGAACAAATGAAGCCCCTTTCTTGGGCCACTTTGCATTCTAGAGACATGAGGCAGAGAGCAAACAAATCAGTAATGTCTCAGGTGGCAATAAGTGACATAAAGAAGAATAATGGAGAGATGTTTCAATTGGACGGTCAGGAAAGGACTGTAAGAGAACATGGCGTTTGAGCAGAGGTCTGAAGGAAGTAATGGAGCAGGCCATATATGGGGGAAGATCATTCCAGGCAAAGGGCAGAAACACTGTAAATCTTCAAGGCAGAAATATTTCTGTGGTGTTTGAGGAACAGCAAGGTGGGGGGCTTTGAATGGGGGCTATGATAGGAGAAAAGTCAGAGAGGAAGCCAAGAGCCAGATCAGCCAAGGCAGGTGTTCTCAATACTATCAGACTTAGCACTCCCTTCTTATTGCATGTACTTTGCATATAATTTTACCCCTTTTACTAACCTGAAGTGAAATTAATAGATAATTACCATCTACCTACCTATGTAATGTCAAAACTCAATATAATGCCCTATTTGTAATGTAAAGAAAAAATGAGTGATGAATAATTAAATTATAATTATAAATGACTACACTGGAAGACATAATAAAGTTGTTAGCTGCTTGTATCTACTGATAATGAATGTGATTTGTGTAGGAATATAAGTGGTCATAATTTATAAGAAAGACCAAAAAATGAAAAAGCAGTACAGGTGGCACTAGAATACACATTAAGATAAATAATAGCAAACTAGACTTAATGTGTGTATGATAAGAGAAAATGGGAAATAACTTTAAGTGAAGTGGGGAAGTATGCTACGAACAATTAAAGACTTTTGAAATGGAGAGAATGAGCTAGGCCTCTTTATAAGTGTACTGTCAAAATAAATTTCTTTTGTGACATGGGACAAAGTGAAAAAGCATCAAAAAAAAAGCCCCATATCTCCCAACTTGAAATTTTAACAGATGTCAGGACACATTCAGAGTCCGGAACTTAGAGCTTGCAAGCCATATCTTTTGATAGATGATGAGACTACAGGATGGACTGGAAAAAAAAAGAGTAATACAAGAAGACATGGAGAAATGGACCATTGTGGACAGTTTGAGAGTAAAACAAACAAACAAAAAAACCAAACGAGGCCATTCAAAATTTAAAACATAACTTCAACATGTAATTTTTATGACAAATTTATTATCCTTTGCTAAAAGCACTTAAGAATTACATAGATTGGTAATGATATATAGTTAGTCCCTTTATTAATTAAATATTATTTCTGTGTTTCACATGTCTTTGCTAAATTAATTATGTTCAGTTCTAAGTTTACAAAATGAAATTCATTTATCCTCTTGTATATATTTGTATGCAACTGCTAACGATGCATAATGAAACAGGTGTGTTGTTCTGGTGAACAGACTATTAGCAGAGTTGCCTTTGGTTGACCTGATACTCTAAAATGGTAAGAAACTCTTGTTGAAGTTCCCAAGAAAATAAGGTACAATCTTTCTTTGGTTTACATAGTAGTTGTATTCCTGGAAAATATAGTGTGGGTTAAATAAGGGGAATATTTTGTGCTTTAATATTTAAAATGGTGTTAGAGTCTGGTCTCAGATATTTATAAAATGCTCTTCACCCACAAGAAAGCCTTCCCAGACATTTGAAAAATTTATACACGATGAGGGACATTTTCTGTTTTATGGGACTGTCCTGTGAACTGCAGGATGTCTGGTGCATCCCTAGTCCTTCCTTGTACATTAAATGCCAGTAGAACTTTCCTGTTGTAAAAACCAAAAATGCTGCCCCCACCCTCAGGCAATTTATAAATGTTCCCTAGGAAGCAGTATCATCCCTGCTGAGAATCACTGATGCGTAGAGTGCTGTAGTCTTCATAAAAACTTTGGATTTCACTCTGAGTGACGTGGGAAGACTTTGGAGGGTTTTGAGCAGAGGCGTGACATGACCTGACCTTGTTTTAAAATGATCAACTGACTACTGTGTGGACAGTAAATTACAGGGGAAAGAGTGGTGGAGGAAGACCAGTTAGGTGCCTACTGCAGTAATCCACATTAGAGATGATGGTGGCTTTGTCCAACTATGGTGATAGTGGTGGGAAGGAGGTGAGAAATGGTCTAAGCATGCATTCTGAAGGTCACTTATGGGTTGAATATGTGGAGGGAGAAGGGTAAAGGATGACTCTATGGTTTTTGGTGGGTGAAGCTAACTGATAGAATATAGTTTTCATTTTCTGAGATGGAGAAGACCAAGGGTGAGCTAGGTTGTGAGGTTGGCTTAAGTTTGAGGTGCCTAATGTAATTCCAAGTGGAGATGTTGAATAGGTAATTACTTAAATTCTAGAGGTCAGAGGAAATGTTAGGGCTAGAAAGATTGGGACTCATCAGGGATTAGGTGGTATTTGAATTTATTAAACTGGAAGAGATGACCAAAGGGAAGAGTATAGTTGGAAAGGAGAAGAAATCTAAGGACTAAGAGCCTGGGGGCCTACCAACGTTTAGAGACTGGAGAAGAGGTAGAATGAACAAAAAAAACTGAGAAGGAAAGCCAGGTATGGGAGGAAAACCAGGAGAAGGTATATGGGGTCTTAGAAACCAAGTGAAGGAAGTATTTTCAGAAGGATGTGATAACTGTGTCAGATCCTCCTGGGTCAAGTTAGAGGAGCGCTGTAAGGTTTAACCGTAAAGCTTTAACTATAACATTTAGCTGTACACACGTAACTATATCTACCTTATAGATTTTATTGCTCTTGTGAATGAGCTTGTTTTCTATTTACATTTTCGAATTGTTTATTACCATATTGGTTTTAATGTGTTGATCATGTATCCCATAACCTCTCTTAACTCTTATTTGTTCCAATAGTTAGCCTGTAGAACTTCTTGTTTAATAAAATTTGTGTTGAATAAAAGTGGTGATAGGGAGCCTCCTTGTTTTATATCTGACTTTAAAACAAAGGCTTGGTTTTTAATTTCACCACTAAGTATGATGTTTACTATAGCTTTTTGATAGATGCTCTTTATTTTCGCTTCCTTTATCAGCTTGCTAAAAATTTTTATCATTAACAGGTGCTGAATTTTATTGAATTCTTTTTTTACCTCTTTATTCTGTTGTTGTTATGTGGTAGTGCATCTGAACTGTTCTTGCATTCTGAGAGAAAGTTCTTGTTTATGTTACAGTATGTTTTCATACACCGAGAATTTCTGTTGGGGTGTTTGCATTTATGTTCATATGTGAGATTGGTGTATACTTTTTTTCTTGTACAGTCCTTGTCCATTTTTGGTATTAAGGTTGTACTAGCCAATAAGTTGGATGCTTTCTATCTTTTTCTGTTTTCTCAAAACAGTTTGTTTGAGAGAGGGGTTGTTTGTTCCTTGAAACTTTGGTGGTTTTCACTTGTAATGTTGTGGCTTGTGTCTTGGGTAAAGAGAGATTTTTAAAAATTATTTGTTTCTTTAATGATTATTAGTTTATTCAGACTTTCAATTCCCTCCCTCCCTCTAGGTCAATTTTGTGACATGTATTTCTAGACAATAATTTTTTAAATTAAGTTTTGCTGCATTTATTGGCATGGAGTTATTCATAGATTATTTCTTATTCTGTGGTTTAGTCTTTTGATTTTATAGTTGTGGAGTCTGTCTCAGCATGTAGTGGGTATGAATCTCAGTCTCCAAACACAGATGTGCAAGAAATATGTTTATTCTCTAGAACTCAATTTAGTCTTTATTTGGAGTTCTTATTCCATCAGGACCACAGAAATTTGGTCTTAGGCAATTTGGGGATTCCCTATCTCTGGGATAGGGATATTTACAGAGTCCCTTAAGATTACATCCCATTCTGATCTTTGTTGGGACATACTTCCATCTGGTGGCCCACTTAGGTCATGTTGAGAAAGGGAGTCTCATACGTGAAGTCTCTTGACCCTCCAACTCAGCCCCATAAGAATGGGCCTTGGGCTTGGAATACTTCCCTACCAAAAGATAGAGTCCTCACAGCTTGTGTTGGACTTGTATCCTTGTGTGGGAATATCTTTTCTTGTTTCAGACTCAAAATGTACGTCTTTGTTCTGCTTAAGTGTGTGTATTATATGGCATGTGGCCAGCCCCACTACTTTATCTGCCCACTGCAGGGAGGGGATGGGGCCCTTTGTTGTACAGCACAAGAGGGGTGTAGGAAGGCCTATGGTCCTGCATTGGCCGTCGGGAGGGACTTGCTGGCCATGGCGGACCTCCGGCCACTGGTGAAGCTGATCTTACTCTGTCTCTTCTCTGTGTAACATTGTTCCCTCCCTCCAGCACTTGACTGTGTTGTGCTTTCCTCCAGTACCAAGATGCAGTGGGCAGAAGTGTTTGGACTTCTACTCCTGGTGATGGGCAACAGATGCCACTTGCTTGACAGATCTCCCCTCCATCATCAGTCTACAGAGCTCCCTGTTGAGTTGCCCCTTGTTCCCATCTCTATGGCGCCTTCAGTTTCCCCAGATTTCCCATCTGTGTTTGCCACTCTTGGGTATACAGAAGTCATTTTGCTGTTCTCAAGACACGCTGGGGCCTGGTAAACTCTGTAAGATTATACAATGCTCCATCTGCCTTGATGCTCTCACATGGTCATGTCTTCTCAGGGATCTTGCTGCTTCTTGGATTCTCCATGGGACGTGATCTCAGATGTTTTCTGCTCTCCATTCCTACGAACACATCTCCCTCTTGTTTCCTTTGGGCTTAGCCCTGGGGAGCTGGGTATGCGTCCCTATCCCAGGGATCCACTAGCATCTATGTTTTCATCACCTCCCCACAAACTTCTTCTGGTCCAGGAATTCAATTCTTTTCTGTCTGTGAAGGAGGGACATATTACTCAGATAAATACGTCTTGTTTTCTCCCAAATCCATTGTTATTGTCCTATGTTCTTCTTTTCCACAAGGCTCCCTGGATTTTGAAACCCGAAAGCCAGAAAAGGACTCTTCCTTTATCATTTTATGTTCTGCAATAGCACCTTTTGCTTAGGGCCATGGGCCCAGAATTGCCAAGTTGAATAAAGGGAGAATATTGGGTATGTGGGATGGGGGGAAATGTCAGTGGATTCTTGAAAACTATCTCTTCAGACCCTCATTTGACAGATGAGGAGACAGAGTCTCAGCTGACTTGGCAAGGTCATATACAGTTAGTGGTGGAGCAAAGGGAGCAAACTCCAGATCCTCTAACTACTACTTTTGTGTTCTTTGATGTTACATATTATCTTAACAGTTATTTGAAACATGTGTGGAGTTTAGATTCTACAACTCAATATATATTTCACCTAGATTTCAGATACTTTGTAACTGTCATCATAAGGGTCCCTTAGCAAATGAACCATTGTAGATGCTGAATTTTCTTAATAATTTGGATTCAAGAAAAATATGCCCTTTTAAAATGTTTGCTCTTCCAGTAGGAACATATTCTAAAATCTGTTATACTTCTTCCCCTTTGTAAAAGTGGGCGGGACTTGTCCCCCCTTGCATTCCCATTACCTAGCTCAGGTATGCCCTAGCAGAGGTGCTAAGTTGATCCTCTTCTTGAGGACAAAGGATGCCATTTTGGAAGTTGTTCCTTATCCTATGCAGTAATAAAGTGATGCCATGGTCTTATTGGGTGAATGGGGTGTTTGTCCCCCACACCCTATATCCAACTGTGTTTTGAGTTCTCTTGTTTTCTTTTTATCATTTTTGTTTCCTCCTTCCCATTAGGCTGACAACTGTCTCTGTTTTGCAGTCGGTATTTCAGTATGCTGTAAGTAGCTCCTCTCCCATAGCTCTCTTCCTAATATCTTATTTCTATTCTGCCTTAGGCTTTGAAACTAGGTAAATAAGCCTGGTAATATTGTTTGTAAAGTGGGAGTAAATAGCCTCTGAGGGAGGGCCTCCCAAGCTTTCCTATGGGAAAGTTTGTGAGTTTCCTCTGCACAAGCCTTTGCTGACATCTCTTTACCTGCTCAAAGGCCTTTTTTGCTTACATCCTGCTTCCTGTCTTGGCTAGATCTGTGAGGGTGCAGGATGTCTGCACAGTGAACAGGTGAGGAACAATTGTTTTTTTTTCCTTTTTTTTTTTAATTGATTCAGAGATACTGTAAAAATACTTTGCATTTGAATATGCCACATTCTTAGCAGAGAGCTATTAACTAGATAGTTGCAAATCAGAATAAAAAATAACCACCACAGAACCACAGGATACCTTTGGGCCATTTGATGTAAACTATATTGCTGACCTTGGGGGCTTTTTGAACCACAGCTGTCAGTTTAAACAAAACTCCAAACCCAATTAAACTTTTGTTGGATGAGGTGCTAGTTTGAGAACTGGTTGGACGGCTTTTAAAATTTAATGACGCAGTTCTTCACCAAAAGATAAATAGAAGTACTAATACTTGGTACATATATTCCTTAAGGCTAACCATAAGTTGGTCTTAGTTTTATCATTTTTTGGAAAATGGAGAACAATTTCCTGAACACAGATTAGTTGTAGTGTTTGCAAATTTTCTTCGCATAGTTGTTACACAGTAAAATTGAGGTGAAGCTGTTTTCTTCCAGATTCCTCTCCTCCCTGCCTTTTCCCACTCCTCTTTTTCTTTCTCTCATTCTTTCCTTCTCTCTCTCTTCTTCTTTCAATACGACTTGCTCTTAGTTCCCTGTCACTATGCGTTTGAATATTTTAGTGAACATAATCAGCCTTTTCAGTATTGACTTGGCCCATAGAAGAAATTGAATTTTTATATATTTTTCATCCGTGATTACTTTTGGGATCATTTAAGAAAACACTGAATGTTTAGTATGACTCAAGTATAGAATGCAAAGCTGTGGTCTGTCTAGGATGGGTACAGAGAATGGAGGAGGATAAGCAAGAGAGGTAGACAGTGGTCAGCGTTTCGCTGTGAGAGAGTTTAGGTTTGATTCTGATGGTATTGGGATGCATTTTAAGTAGGGGAATGACATGATACAGTGAGTGTTTAGAAAGACCATTCTGGCAGCAGTGCCAACATGGCCTGGTGGGAAGCAAGCATTAGGAGGTTAAAGCCTTAATCCAGAAAGAAATGAAGAATGTCTGAATTAAGGCCGGGCAGTGTGGCTGGAGAGCAGGGTAGAAATGAAACAGACGACAGGACATATTCAGGTGATGGACTCAGAATTTGGTGGTAATAAGAGTAAGCGATTAGGTTGAACCATATGAAATCCTCTTTTTATAGGTAAAAAATGATGAGATCAACACTTTTCCACATGGTTCAACTTAATCTGTTGCAGCAGATTAGAGGATAATTTGCAGGAAAATCGGCTGTGATGGAAAGAAAAGAATCTGGACTATGGCTGGAAGAGGTTATATAAGGATTTTCTTTGAAAGGATGTTTATATGCTAAGGGGAAAGACCTGGTGGGGAGAGAGAGAGAGTGAAGACGTAAGAAGAAATGGATTTAATGTTGTTGTTGTTTTATTGCTTTATTTATTTATTATTTTTAATTTACTTTTAATTTTGGTCAAAATAATACATATAGTTTAAAAAGTCGTATATTACTACTTGGTTTATAACAACAGTTCCATACCTCCCATTTCTACTCCCCATAGAAAATTACTATTCAACCTTTTAGCTATTTCATCTTACATATATCTTTGTATTTCTAAATAACATTTTAATGCTGCTATCTCTGATTTTTTTATATTAGATAGCATCTGTTGATTTCCTTTATGGAATATGACAATTTAGTGCTTTTACTACCACTTACCCCCACCCCATGGCACATACACTTTCCTATTTTCTCAATATAGTTAATCATAATTTTTGGTATTTGAAATATATTATTTAGGAAGATATCACAACTAACATTTTCTTTATTGAGTAACTACTTTTTCCTGGAATTGACGATTGCAAAGGTTTTCTTTCTTTCCCAAATTTCTTAGTTTTTTATGTAAACATCACTAATTTATTCCTGAGCTCTTTGGTACGTCATACAATCTCTCGTGTTCTTTCTTTGAGACATTCCTTTTGGAGTTCTTTGATTTCCTGGTAAGATCAGGATTAATTGCTCTCTGGGCTGCTACTTAGCTGTGGCATTTGCCTTCAACATCCGTTGATTGAATCCCATATTTTCCCCTTTCTTGATTTACTAACTACCAAGAAAGGATACATGGGAGGTACCTTTTATAAAAGATCTCACTTGTGAAAATTTCATTATTCTACCTTCACTTAATGGTTTGGTCACAGAATGCTAGGTTGCAAGTTGTTTTACTCAAAATTTTGGAAGTGTTGTTCCATCTTCTTCTAACATCTGTGGTTGCAGGTGAGAACTTCAATGATGTTCTCATTTCTATTCCTTTTTAGTGACCTTTTCTCCCCTCTCCAAAAGCTTTTTACCCCAGGTTTTCTTCAATTTCACAATGACATGATGTGGATCCTTTATCATTCATTTATGGATCCTTTATCATTCATTTATCATTTAAGGGCCCTCCATAGCCCTTTCATTCTAATAACTCATACCCTTCAGTTCTGGGAAATTTCCTTTTATTATTTAGAAAAGTCTTCATCTGTGTTTTCTCAATTCTCTCTGGAACTCATATTATTTGAATGTTGGTTCTCTGGAACTGCTGTTATTTGGGTGTTGGTTCTCCTATTATTTGGAGTGATTCTTTTTTTTTTTTTTTTTTTCAGTATGCGAGCCTCTCGCTGTTGTGGCCTCTCCCGCTGCGGAGCCTGTGCTCCGGACGCACAGGCTCATTGGCCATGGCTCACGAGCCTAGCCGCTTCGCGGCATGTGGGATCCTCCCGGACTGGGGCACGAACCCGTGTCCCCTGCATTGGCAGGCGGACTCTCAACCACTGCGCCACCAGGGAAGCCCTTAAAGAGTAATTTCTGAAGACATTCTTCGTTTATTCTCTGCTAACATGTAACCCAGTCATGCCCTATGTTATTATATATGTTCAAGTGATTCTTTTATTTTTATATATTTCCCTACTATTTTCCTCCTTCTTGTCGCCTCTTTGTTCTGGGAGAATTTTCTCAATTTTTCTTTTTTTGTATTGATGTATTCATTCTTGCTGGCGTATTTTATTTTCAACCCTTTCTGTCCTCTGCTCTGGTGTGGGAGAGACAGTTATTTGGCTGTATGAAGGGGTGTCTAGGGAGGCTGTCTTCAGCCTCACTTGCACCTTCACGTTTGGAGATTGTTGCCTCCAATTCCTAAATCTTTCTGAGGTTCTGCAGTTTGACTTCTTTTGCTTCTGGGCTTTCATTTTTTTAAAATGAGTTTACATTTCATAGAGCATTTCTGATAAAATAATAAAATATTTACAAGATAGTCTTAGGTCAGCTTATCAATGTTTATTGTTGTTTTTAATGTATGCCTTTATTTGCAACTTAGTATACGCATTACAATAGCAAGACACAAGAATAAATAAGTCTTGCAGAATACATTTTGAGGTTCTTATTGTCTTTTGAGTCATGTCCAAAGTAAACTTCCTTTAATGTATTTGCTCCCAATTAGAAGAGTGTTTATTTAAAGCAATGTCTTCTTATAGTTAAAGCTTGTCTGAGATAATTGTTTTATTGTTTTTTACTCTTATTTATTTATTTGGCTGCACCCGGTCTTAGTTGCGGCACATGGGATCTTCGTTGCCACATGAGGGATTCGTTGTGGCATGTGGGAATCTTTTAGTTGCAGCACGTGAGATCTAGTTCCCTGACCAGGGATCGAACCCAGACCCCCTGAATTGTAAGAGCCGAGTCTTAACCACTGGAATACCAGGGAAGTCCCTTACTCCTTTTTTAAAATTGAAGTATGGTTAATTTACAATGTTATGTTAGTTTCTGGTGTACAACAAAGTGATTGTTATACATATACATTCTTTTTCATATTCTTTTCCATTATAGTTTATTACAAGATATTGAATATAGTTCCCTGTGCTATACAGTAGGACCATGTTGTCTATCTGTTTTATACATAGTAGTTTGTATCTGCTAATCCCAAACTCCTAAATTATTCCTCCGCCCCTTTCCCCCTTGGTAACCATAAGTTTGTTTTCTATGTCTGTGGGTCTATGTCTGTTTTTTATATAAGTTCAATTGTATCATTTTTTTTTTTAGATTCTACATATAAGTGATATTTGTCTTTGTCTGTCTGGCTTACTTCAATTAGTATGATAATCTCTAGGTCCATCCATGTTGTTGCAGATGGCATTATTTCATTCTTTTTTATGGCTGCGTAATATTCTATTGTGATATACATACACACACACACACACACACCACATCTTCATATCCATTTATCTGTCAATGGACATTTAGGTTGCTTCCATGTCTTCGCTGTTGTAAATAGTGCTTTTATGAGCACTGGGGTGCACGTATCTTTGCGAATTAGAGTTTTCTCTGGATATATGCCCAGGAGTGCGATTGCTGGATCATATGGTAACACTAATTTTAGTTTTTTAAGGAACCTCCATACTGTTCTCCATAGTGGCTGCACCAATTTACATTTCCACCAACAGTGTAGGAGGGTTTCCTTTTCTCTGCACCCTCTCCAGCAATTATTATTTGTAGACTTTTTAATGATGGCAATTCTGACTGGTGTGAGGTGATACCTCATTGTGGTTTTGATTTGCATTTCTCAACTAGCTATGTTGAGCATCTTTTCATGTACCTGTTGGCCACCTGTATGTCTTCTTTGGAGAAATGTCTATTTACGTTTTTTGCCCCTTTGTTAATTGGGTTGTTTGTTTTTTTGTTATTGAGTTGTATAAGCTGTTTGTATGTTTTGGAAATTAATCCCTTGTTGGTAGCATTGTTTGCAAATATTGTCTCCCATTATGTGGGTTATTTTTCCATTTTGTTTATGGTTTCCTTACCTTTGCAAAAGCTTGTAAGTTTGATTAGGTCCCATTTGTTTATTTTTGCTTTTATTTCTATTGCCTTGGGAGACTGACTTAAGAAAACATTGCTAGGATTTATGTCAGAAAATGTTTTGCCTATGTTCTTTTTTAGGAGTTTTATGGTGTCAGGTCTTATATTTAAGTCTTTAAGCGGTTTTAAGTTAATTTTTGTATATGGTGTGGGGGTGTGGTCTAACTTCATTGATTTACATGTGGCTGTCCAAGTTTTCCAGCACCACTTGCTGAAGAGCCTGTCTTTTCTCCATTGTGTATTCTTGCCTCCTTTGTTAAAGATTAATTGACTATAGATGTGTGGATTTATTTCTGGGCTCTCTATTCTGTTGCACTGATCCCCATGTCTGTTTTTGTGCCAATACCATGCCTTTTTTTTTTATATAAATGTATTTATTTTACTTATTGATTATTTTTGGCTGCATTGGGTCTTCGTTGCTGCACATGGGCTTTCTCTAGTTGCAGCAACTGGAGGCTACTCTTTGTTGTGGTGCACATGCTTCTCACTGTGGTGGCTTCTCCTGTTGCGGAGCATGGGCTCTAGGCACACAGGGTTCAGTAGTTGAGGCATGTGGGCTCTAGAGTGCAGGCTCAGTAGTTGTGGCACACGGGCTCAGTTGCTCCGTGGCATGTAGGATCTCCCTGGACCAGGCATCGAACCCATGTCCCCTGCATTGGCAGGCAGATTCTTAATCACTGTGCCACGAAGGAAGTCCCCTACCACGCTGTTTTGATTGCTGTAGCTTTATAGTATTGTCTGAAGTCTGGGAGGGTTCTGCCTCCTGCTTTGTTCTTTATCCTCAGGAGTGCTTTGGCAATTCTGGGTCTTTTATGGTTCCATATAAAGTTTAGGATTATTTGTTCTAGTTCTGTGAAAAATGTCACAGGTAATTTGATAGGGATTGCATTAAATCTGTAGATTGCTTTTAACAATATTAATTATTCCAATCCAAGAGCATAGGATATCTTTCCATTTCTTTGAATCATCTTCAGTTTCCTTTATCAGTGTTTAATAGTTCTCAGCATATAAGTCTTTCACCTCCTTGGTCAAATTTATTCCTAAATATTTTATTTTTTGATGCTATTTTAAAAGGGATTTTTTAAACTTTCCCTTTCTATTAGAAATGCAACAGATATCTGTCTGTTAATCTTGTGTCCTCCTACCTTGCTGAATTCATTTATCAGTTCCAGTAGTTTTTGTGTGGAGTCTTTAGGATTCTCTTTCTCTATAGTATCGTATCATTTGCATATAATGACCTTGTCCCTTCCAATGTGGATACCTTTTATTTCTTTTTCTTGTCTGATTGCTGTGGCTAAGACTTTCAATACTATGTTGAATAGAAGAGGTGAGAGTGGGCATCTTTGTCTTTTTCCAGATTTTAGTGGGAAGGCTTTCAGCTTTTCACCGTTGAGTATTGTGTTGGCTGTGGGTTTGTCATAAATGGCTTTTGTTATGTTGATATGTTCCGTCTATACCCACTTTGCTAAGAGTTTTTTTCATGAATGGATGTTGAATTTTACCAAATGCTTTTTCTGCATCTATTGAAATAATCATGTGGTTTTTGTCTTTTCTTTTATTGATGTGTTATATCACACTGATCTGCATATCTTGAACCATCCTTGTGACCTTGGGATGAATCCAACTTGATCATGGTGTATGATCTTTTTTACGTGTTGTTGGATTGTTTGCTAGTATTTTGTTGAGAATTTTTGCATGTATATTCATCAAAAATATTGGCCTGTAATTTTCTTTTTTGGTAGTTTCTTTGTCTGATTTTAGTATCAGGGTGTTGGTGGCTTCATAGAATAACTTTGGTTGTGTTCCCTCCTCTTCAGTCTTTTGGAGGAGTTTGAGAAGAATTGGTATAAGTTCTTCCTTGTATATTTGGTAGAATTCCCCAGTGAAGTCATCCAGTCCTGGACTGTTGTTTGCAAGGAGATTTTTGTTTGTTCATTTGTCTGTTTGTTTTTAATTACATTTTCTATTTCACTTCTAGTGATTGCTCTGTTCAAATTATCTATTTCTTCTTGATTCAGTTTTGGTGGGCTATATGTTTCTAGAAACTTGTCCACTTCTTCTAGGTTGTCCAATTTGTTGACATATAATGGTTCATAGTACTCTCTTATGGTTTTTTGTATTTCAGCAGTATCAGATGTTATTTCTCCTCTTTCATTTCTTATTTTGTTTATTTAGATCATCTCTCTTTTCTTGGTGGCCTGGCCAGAGGTTTGTTGATTTTGTTTACCCTTTCAAAAAATGAGCTCTTGGTTTTATTGATTTTTTTCCATCTCTATTTATTTCCTCTCTGATCTTTATTATTTCCTTCCTTCTGCTGACTTTAGGTTTTGTTTGTTCTTTTTCTAATTCTTTTAGGTGGTAGTTTAGGTTGTTATTTGAGATTTTTCTTGTTGTTTGAGGAAGGCCTTATTGCTATGAACTTCCTTCTTAGGACTGCTTTTGCTGCATCCTATAGATTTTTGTATGGTTGTATTTTAGCACTCTCAGAAATATGGGTAAGTCAGGTATTTGAGTCATTAAAATTTTTTGTTTTCTAATTTATAGAGAATAAGGCTAGATTTTATAGTTGATTATAATCTATTAATGCTAATCTGGAGATTATGCTTTTCCATTTATCAACTTGTTCCTTAAATAATTTCTAAATCCATACTAAGTGTGTGATTTCATTACCCTGTGGATGGGTTTGGAAACTCTGTGAGTGAGTTGTTTTGGCTGCTCTTAGGGTGTGCCACTGACACCTATCACCCCCACCCCCACCTCACACCCTAGCTGTTTAAACCACTTTCATGTCTAGTGTAGCAGGCCTAGAGGTTTTGACATAAAGACTGGAAAAATAAGAATCATGGCCAAATACCACCCTTGAATTTTGATACTGTAAAGATGAATATTTATGATAAAACCTAAATGACAAATATGTTTATCTAAATTGAGAAACTGAATGGTACCCAGAAGAGCAAAGACTAAAAAAGAAAAAATACTCTTATGTATAAAGTGGATAGCTTCTCACATTAATTCTTCTATTTTCCATTTAACTTCTGCATTTTAAACTATTTCCAGCAGTTTAAAAATAAAACCTTGTGTTTTAATTTCTATATTGCTGCTTTGCTACCACACTATTAATATGAGTTATGTTATCTTGAATTTATAGAGTACGAACAGCCAACCAGGATTACTCTTTTATTCTAGAACTACCTTTGTGTCAATTTGAAGTAACCTTCCTTTTCTTTCAACTTTTTGCTGTATCTATAATGTAGGCATATCATATCCCTGTTCTAGATTTTTATTTTTCTAACAGCTCCTCCCAGGCTTATTCAGCATGACTCAGTATCATGCAGGGACCCAAAATACTTTGAACAGGAATCAACAAACAATAATGAAATAAGGCTATAGATTCCCAGGAAATGCAAAGATAAATATTAATCTGATACTACCACTACCCAATACCTACCATTACCCAATATTTGCAGGTATTCATAAGCTACTTTCCTACAAAGTCTTAACCACTGCTCTTAACTTCAGTTTGTTGTTGTTTTCTTTTAATATGAAAACTGTTGGAATGATAAATGTCATTATCACCTGGGTTTGTTGAATATGTTTGTCAAGTGTTCAGTGATGCCTGGAGCACGCTAAGCACTCAGTAATTCTTAGCTTTCATAGTTCATGGCACATTCTTTTGCCTATCTCTTGTCAAGTATCTAGCTTTTGAAGGTGGGTTAGATATTTTGGAAACAAGCAAATGTCATTTAAAGCAATGTGTTTCAAATAAAATGGGTGAACACTTTGGAGTAAAACCTTTCTGGGTCAAAAATCCAGGTGTAGCAATGAAAACAAAGACAATTTTTCTTTTGTGGATGGCAAACTGTCTTTGAAGGCAGTTTCAAAAGATATTCCAAAAATTATAGAATTAAGTATGGAACTTCCAAAATGGACTCCTTTAAAGTAGTTGGCAACCTTGAGAATGCAAAGAATGAAGTGTTGCCGAGCATTAATCCAATCATGAAACGTCTTTGAGTGGCCACTGTAAACAGATCACACCCTTATGATCTAGTGGAAGATACAGGCTTCAAACTCCAGCACAACTTTGCAAGCCACACGGTGCTAGGATCCCTTGTGATATGGGTAGATGAAATAGTCAGGGATGTCAGTGTGTGTGTATATGGATGAGAGTTTGATTTAAGAGGATTATCCTGACTGTAGTGTGGGGAATGAATGGCTGTGGTAGGAGGTGGTTAGATTGGTTGTGGGTTATAACAGTTAAGATGCTATGGTAGGGGTTCCAGAAATATTTATGCAGCAATTTAAGGATTTGGTGATGAACTGGATTTGGGAGGTGAGGGAGGGGAGAGATGTCAAAGATAGCTCCTCCTTTCTGCATATGCACTTTGGGGATGCCACTCTGGAGATGAGGAACACCAGAAAACAACCAGCTTCTTGAAATCTGTAAAGACGTAGAGGTGGATGATTCTAAAATCACATTCTAATCAGATAGAATGGCATAAATGCAAAATAGAAGTATAAGTAATGCATTGTGGGAACAATGAATTCTGAGTGAACATTCAAGGAGGAGAGATATTTCAATAAAAAATTGTTTTCAAAAGTTTTTGAAGGTTTGGAAACTTTCCAGTAAAAAAAAAAGAAAACCTCCTCCTCCCCCAAACCTCCCAAATGTCTTATTTATCTACATATGCTACATGGAAAGAACCACTGTAAGAGGGTATTCAGAAAGAAAATTCCTGACAGAGGGACAAACATAAGCAAGGGCACTGAACCAGGAAAGGACCCAGTGTATTTGGGAAACTATATCAGTATGAATGATTTGAACAATCTATAAAGAAAAATAAAACATTTACAGTCATACCTCGGAGATATTGCGGGTTCGTTCCAGACCATTGCAATAAAGTGAGTCACACAAATTTTTGAGTTTCCCAGTGAGTATAAAAGTTATGTTTACACTATAATGTAGTCTATTAAGTGTGTAGTAGCATTATGTCTAAAAAAGGTACACAGCTTAATTGAAAAATATTTTATTGCTAAAAAATGCTAACCATCATGTGAGTCTTCAGCGAGTTGTAATCTTTTTTGCAATAGTAATATCAAAGATCACTGATCACAGATCACGGTAAGAAATATAATAATGAAAATAGTTGGAAATATTGCAAGAATTACCAAAATATGACACAGAGACGCCAGGTGAGCAAATGCTGTTGGAAAAAATGGCACCGATAGACTTGCTTGATTCAGGGTTGCCACAAACCTTCAATTTGTAAAAAATGCATTATCTACAAAGTGCAATAAAGCAAAGTGCAATAAAACAAGGCATACCTGTATTGGTATGCTTCATGAATTGAAAATTATTTAATACATTGCTTGTCATTAAGTAGATTTTTTCACAGATATCAATTTTATAAAGTATCATTTTGATTAATAAAAATCTTGTCAAGTTTAAAGCAGAAGGGAAAAGTAGAGTGGTTGCTTAATTCTTTGACTTAAACTCCCAGTAAAGTTAATTCTGAGAGGAGATCCCAATTTCTCTTGTTTGTCACACAATACAGTATGTAGTGAGGTGATAAACGCAGTTTAACACATGTAACTCTACATAAGGAGATAGTTTGATTTCTTTTGTTGATATGTACCAACTCTTAAAAGTATTTGTTTTGTCTGAAATTTCAGAGTGAAAAATTCATTCCTTTGGTCTTCTTTAGAGATGCATTTTTCCCACGGAGTGGTGATTTCTTATTACTTATCAGTCATTTACATCAGGGGTCACCAAACTTCTCTGTAAAGTACTAGGTAGTAAATAGTTTAAGCTTTGTGCGCCAAGAGGCAAAATCAGGAATAGTAGGTAGGTACTCATATAATGAGAGAATACAAATTTCCAAAAATATTTATTGATGAAATTAAAAATGTTATTAATGGCCATTGAAATTTGAATTTCACATAATTTTCACGTCATGAAATATTTTTCTTTTGATTTTTAAAAGCCACTTAAAAATGTAAAAAATATTCTTAGCTCATGGACCAAACAAAAACAGGTGGCTGGCCAGATTTGGTAGGTGGGCCATCCTTTGCCAAATCTTGACTTACATTGTATTATGAAAACCTGTCATTTTATGTGATCAAGTTTTCCTCTGTTGAACAAAAGAGAGAACGCAAGGACCTTGGCCATTGTTTTTTTTTTTAATTAATTTATTTTCTTTCTTTTTTTTTGGCTGCGTTGGGTCACCATTGAGGCATGCAGACTCTCTCGTTGAGGCACATGAGCTCAATAGTTGTGGCTCACAGGCTTAGTTGCCCCGCAGCATGGGGGATCTTAGTTTCCTGGCCAGGAATCGAACCCGCATCCCCTGCATTGTAAGGCAGATGCTTTACCACTGCACCACCAGGGAAGTCCCTTGGCCGTTGTTATTTAAAAGTGTGTGTGAGCTGGTGGGACTTGCGGTTGGGGTTATTCTTGGTTTGGCTAATCTTGGCTTTCTGTTTTTAGAAAAGCCCTGGATAAGTAAAATATCTGAAAAAGTCTTTCACCTTCACTTTAGAAATGGATGTGAAGTGAAATGATTATGGAAACTCATGACATTTTTCAGAATATATCTATGCTTCCACTCTAAAATTTAGATCTTGGTCTCACAAAACTGTAATCGTTGAAGTATATGATTTTTTCTTTTGAAATATAAATTATATGATGATTAATTACCAAGATTTACATGTTGATTTCAAGTGTTAGTCTAAATCATCAGTTCTCTTACGTTTATCAAACTGAAACTTTTTTACTTTATTAGTTATGCCAATTGCTTCAGACATGAGTTCATGGTATTAACATACATAAAATTTTGAGAAAACAGTGTCATTTGTACCACTGTTGACTGTTTTAAAAAATCACAGAATTGCCATGATGAAAGTTAATGTGGAATTTTATCTTATGAGGGGGTCAGTTTCCCAAATCAACACTTAAGTTGAAAACGATGAACAGTCCTAACTACCCTTGAATATCTTGAAGGAAAAGGGGCCATATGAGACAGCCACACAGTCTCCAAGTAAGTTCAGGGGAGCTAGGCTGAGCCCAAGATGACCTGGCTGGTTATGTTTTGGGGCTGTACATGTCCTTAAAACCGGAATCATACTCCTTAGGTGTGATGTTCGTACTCTGAGGCTGTACCGGCAACTAAGGCAGCAGCTGAGTCAAGCTTGTCATCTCACGCACATGCAAGAGCCTTGATTTAAATAGCTTACTTCTTTTTCTTACCCTACTCCAGCATATATAGTTAAATATGTTGGAACCAAATGAATATGTAATTATAAAGCAATTTACAAACGAAATGAGTTCTAAATGTAAATTTGTTCTTCGATCGGCCCATCTATATTATGTTGTAACTTAGTAAGAACAGTGATTTCTAGTGTCCCAGGGAGTCCTGGAATCCTGTGGAGGTGGGCAGGAGGAATGAGTGGACAGGGCACTGGCCCTCCCAACACTCTCCATCAGCCCTCACCTAAGTGCAGGATTCCCTTGTATATAGATAGATTTTTTTTTAAGATTTATTTATTTTATTTATTTTTGGCAGCGTTGGGTCTTAGTTGCGGCACGCAGGATCTTCGTTGAGGCATGCGGGACTTTCGTTGCAGCTCGTGGGCTTCTCCCTAGTTGTGGCGTGTGGGTTTTCTCTTCTCTAGTTGTGGTGCGCGGGCTCCAGGGTGTGTGGGCTCCGTAGTTTGTGGCATGCAGGCTCTCCAGTTGAGGCACGCAAACTCAGTAGACATGGTGCGCCGGCTTAGTTGCCCGCAGCTTGTGGGATCTTAGTCCCCTGACCAGGGATCGAACCCATGTCCCCTGCATTGGAAGGCGGATTCTTTACCACTGAACCACCAGGGAAGTCCCAGGATTCCCTTTTGATCTACTTTACATGCTGGACCTTCAAGCATGAATTCGACAAAAAAAGATCTTGCTTTTAAACAAGTTATCCCTGGTTAGAGCAGGGGGATTGGGTTGGGGAGAAGGACTCTTCTTCATCCCTTAGCGAGATGTGTTAAGTTAATTAACTGTTTCATTGTTTATTTATAACACTCATCCCCCCAAACACATACCTACTATGAATCAGACATGAGTCCTGATGGGCTGGACGAGGAGACAAATTTGAGAGAATTGTCACCTCTCTCAGATCAAGGCTTTCTTGTGGGGTTCTGCTCATCATGGCTAGGTTTTTTATTCTTTGGGTTTTTTTCCACAAGTGACTCCATATTCATGCAGATGAGATTTTGGGAAGTCTGTCCCATCAGACTTTGCCAGACTGTCCAAACATATGTGAATTCCATTTAGACTCAAGAGAGCCTCCCTATATTTCAAAAACTTGAAGGTTATTTTTTTATTAATCTTTTCTTTTGATCTGTAAGGATATCCTTAAGGAATGGAGAATGAGAATTTAAAGAGAATATTCTTTTAAACCTTCTCCTTATTTCCACTGACTGTGTCTTAAGTTAGACCCTCATCAGCTTTCACATGGATCCTTTCAAGATCTTCAGTACCAACTGCTAGTTCTTACCCCCCACTAAGTTTATTTACCAGAAACTTGTTATTATGTTATTTCTGACTAAAAATTTGGCTGGATACCTGCTGATCACAGAATAGAGTCCAATTCCAAAGCATAGATAGCACAGAGCATCCTTCATGATTTAACCTTGCTAGCCTCATACTTTTCTCTTGCAATCTAATTTCAATCACCAGATGTATCAGTCAGCTAATGCTGTGTAACAAACAGCTCCCCAAATCTAGTGGCTTAAGACAGTATTATTATAGCTCTCACATCTGTGAATTGGCTCAAGTCAGTTGATCTAGGCTGGACTTGCACATGTGTCTGTGAGTTATTCAGCTTTTTCATGTATCAGTGGGTCAGCTGGAGACTTTAGCTGGGGCAATTCTGCCCTGTGTCTCCCCCCTGGGGCCAACATCTAGAGCAGGCACATCCATGCATGTTTTTACCCTGGAGCCATTGGTTTGACCAAACATGCCTTTCTCATGGTGACAGCAGAAGCTCAAGAGAGCAACATGCAAGACCCCTTGAACCCTAGGCTTGGAATTGGCACATCATTACTTGTGCCAAGTAATGGCACAATTGGTAAGGTTTCATTCAGAGCCATTGTGTCATGAGGAAGCCTGGCAAGTCTATTCTTGCTGAAACACTATTATGATGCTTCTGTCTTCTTGATTCTGTGACTCCTTTGGTCCTTCTCCCATTGATTCTGTGACTCTTGCCAGTCTTTCAATGTCTCCTGTATGACAAGAGTTTGTTTCTGATGCTCCCGACTGAGAATGTTGATTGAATCACTTGATGACTTGAGTAAGCTCCTTGCTTCCCCCCAGAGCTGAACTTTCTTGCTTCAGAAATTTGCAAAGTAGGAGGAGGGAAATGAAGGATATAGATAATCTGGTACAAGTTCTTACAACTTCATATAAACCAGATGAATAGAGTGATTTCCCTTTTGAATTGGATCCTGCTTGTCAGAAAAGCCATTTTAGAGAATCAGGTGAGCACACACAGCCAAAAGACTCATTACCATTCCTTGGAAATAGATGTGGGGGAAGTGAGGGAGCCAATATGAAGATCTTTTCCGTCCTCACCCTGCTTATCTTCAGTAAGTGACGTGTGTGCCTGCCCCCGAGGAAGAGAAAGGACCTAAAAATTTGCCCAAAGAGTCCTTCTCCACATGAAATGCCCTTTGTATGCCCCAGACACATTTAGACCCTACCTTTCTCTCATAGCCCATTTTAGGAAAATACTGCCTTCTATTCTAAAAATATTTAATTTGCCCCCTCCTTGCCCTAACTCCGTGGTACAAATTTACTTTCTGCCTCTCTTATGACACGTGTTATTGTTATTTACATACACACCAATATATGTGTTTGTCTAGGCTGTGAATACCCAAGTGGTCAGAATCGAGTCTTACTTGTCTTTCTATTTTTAGTAGGATGGATCAAATGAACGCCAAATCTGTCTTGTAAGACTGTAAATGACCTGGAGGCAACATGATTTATCTTTTGTCTTTTTATCCCTCACATCACCCCACATAATTCCTCGTACTTAGTAGTCATTATAAATACATATTTGTCGAATGTTGTAAATAAAAATAAGCTTACTCTTGGAGACTTGAATTTTATTATTGAAGTGTTTATGTTATTAAATCATGTGTGAGATGAGGAGGCTTCAAGAATATTCTTACGGATTCTTCTGAAAACTTACCATTTCCACTCCCAGATCCATATGAGAAAAGTTTGCAGGAGCTGGAGTTTAGTATGGGGAAGAGATAAATGAAATCTGATTATTAATTCTCCTTTATGGATGACATTAGTCATTCTTCATCTTAACTAAGGAAGGTGTATACATTGCCTAAAATATAAACATAGGTTGGATATTATTTATAGATTTGTGTTTCTCAGGGGAGTTACAGAATTTCCTTCATTGACTTTACCTAGTAATAGGACAAAGGACCATGTTCTTGGTGTTCTTGGTGTTGGTGTGTAAGCTCTTTTATTCTCTCTAATTCTGTGGTTTTCACAAATACTATAGTAATGGTGCATAGCATGTGTCTTTTAAAGTTGCTGACATATGTAATGAAATGTTAGATGATAATGTTTCGTGATGTACAGGATAATTATGTGGGACAAAGAACGGCGTGTTAAATATCACCCAGTATTTATTGCTAATGCACATACTTTTTGTATTGCTTAAAGATCTAGCACAAAATACTTAACTTTTTAATGGACTTTCTTAAACAATATATATCTTTTAAAAGGGCTAAGAAAAATTATGTAATTATAGGTAATAAGGAAGAAAACACATAATTACCTAAATAAAGAATTGTAATTGTTTTGAGATCTTGAGATCTTAGGTTCTCTAGGAAATGCCATGAAATATCTGAAGAGCTAGAGTTTTACCTTTAGTGCCTTTTTAAGTTGTTTATTTCTTTGTAACAAATCACCCCAAAGCTTAGCAGCTTAAAACAATGAATATGTATTATTTCACATAGTTTCTGTGGGTCAGGACTTCAGGTGCAGCTTAGCTGGATGATTCTGGCTCAAGGTCATGGGATTGTGGTCAAGATCTTGTTGGGGGCTGCCATTATTTGAAGACTTGATTGGGTCTGGAGGATCCACTTTCAGGGTACCTCAATCACAAGACTAGCTGTTAGGTGCTGGCTGTTTCCAGGAGACCTCAATTCCTTATCATGTGGACCTCTCCATAGGATTGCGTGAGTGTCCTCATGACATGGCAGCTGGCTTCCCCTAGAGCTAGTGTTCTAAGAGAGAGCAAGATTGGAGCTGCCGTATCTTACATGATAAAGCTACACACTGTCATTTCCCCTCTAGTTTACTAATGACACAGGTCCGCCGTATTCACTGAGTAGGGGACTACTGAAGGGCATGATTACCACCAGATGGAAATCACTGGGGACCATCTGGGACACTGGCTATCAGAGCCTTTTTGTAATAAGATCTGCAAATGGTACTACGAATGTTTTTGCTGAACATTAGAGATAGGTTAGCTGTGTAGTAACTTGCTGAGTTTTATTTTAGTTAAAAATTTTTGAATGATTTTACAATAGAAAACATTAAAGAAAATTAATTGAACTTATTATTTGATTTAGAACAGTGAAAACTGAAAGAAACCATAACAAATATGTTTTCATCCTTCTTCAGTTTGTGTCTTGAAAGTTCCAGTTTTATAGATTCCTGTTGACTAAGTAAACAAAAGAGGGATATAGGAACTTTCAAAACGAATTGACACAAGCACATATCTTCAGGCGGTCTTATATTAAGACATGAAATGAGAACCGCCATTGTCACTTCCCTCTTCCTCTGCCCTTCCAACCCAAGAACCCAGCTCTTCCCCAATTTTAGTTCCCAATGGCATAATTGGAACTGGTGCATTTTCTTGTATTTATACACTTATCCTCATCTCTCTATATAAACTGAATCCCTATTGAACTTGGAGCCTGTGCATAATAATTATGCTTGATTGAATACATTGCTTTGCATTTTAAAAAACATTGTTTCTAGTCCGTTATTTTCAGCTCTCTAACTAGATTGTAAACTTAAAAAAATTTAATTAATTTTTGGCTGGGTTGTGTCTTCACTACTGCATGCGGGCTTTCTCTAGTTGCGGGGAGCAGGGGCTACTCTTCACTTGTGGTGCGCGGGCTTCTCATTGCGGTGGCTTCTCTTTGTTGCAGAGCACAGGCTCTAGGTGTACAGGCTTCAGTAGTTGTGGCATGTGGGCTCAGTAATTGTGGCTTGCGGGCTCTAGAGAGCAGGCTCAGCAACTGTGGCGCACGGGCTTAGTTGCTCTGTGGCATGTGGGATCTTCCTGGACTGGGGCTCGAAGCCATGTCCCCTGCATTGGCAGGCAGATTCTTAACCACTGTGCCACCAGGGAAGTCCCTAGACTGTAAACTTCTTGAAGAAAAGCATCTTGCCTCATATTTCTCAGCTATTCCTAGCCTTGATGCTCTGTAGCATATAGCTGTCACATAGCTGGCTGTAACTCACTAAATAGTTGGTGCTTAATTCAAAGGAATGTCATATCTGATACAGCAGATACTATAAGCTAGAAGCAGGCATATTAACTAAAATTTATTTATAGGCTTCTGAAAGGAAAAGCCCAGATTTTGTGTTGTCTTCCCTAGTAAGAATGTCAGGGAGTAAAGGATAGTGTGTTACTTGACTGTAGGCTTTATCATATTCTGAAGATATTTTATTGATTGCCTCTGTTTTAGATGACCTGGATTAAACAAGCCTTTTATGAATACTTCAATAATTTTTTTCTAAAAACACTATATAATTTTATAGCACCTATCAGAAATGTGATATAAGAAGTGAAAATCCACTTGAAACACTGTATTCTGGAAATATATATTTTTGAACAGGCTTAAGTAATGGACATTATTCTGTTAGGACTTTGTGGAAAAGCTACCATACATATTTAGTTATAGATAGTGTCTGTAGCAATTTTGATGTTTACATTTATATGGCTGCCATTCCAGTTCAGTTTTTTTAAATCATATTTTTTAGAACTGACAGTTTACTGAATACAGGGGCCAGCCATCCAGAACAATCATATAAAATGTTTAATTAAAAAAAAAGTCAAATGTGGTTAAGAATGAATGCAAAGCAGCTCTGACACATTCTTGTGCCTGTAAGCAGGATTCTACAGGCCAATGCCGGCAGGGTTTTGCCTGCGGGAAGCAAGAGAAAGTCAATGCAAATCAGGGCAGTCTCTCAAGAAAATAACCTGTGTGGACAAGTATTTGCTTAGGGCCATAAAAATGTCTTTTCTTTCCTTCTTTCTGAAACTTGAACTTCATAGTGAGTTATTTAAAGGCCGTGCACCTTGAATAAGTGCTGACGAAACCATAAAAGAGTATGTGGTAGAAATACACTTTGGCCTCTATCTTAGCAGCAAGCGTCACTTGGGAGAACTGGATTGCTTGAGGAAGAGTAGGGGGAAGTTGCTCTCCCCATCACTTTTTTTTTTTTGTGGTATGCGGGCCTCTCACTGTTGTGGCCTCTCCCGTTGCGGAGCACAGGCCCCGGACGCGCAGGCTCAACTGCCATGGCTCACGGGCCCAGCCACTCCGCGGCATGTGGGATCTTCCCGGACCGGGCACGAACCCGTGTGCCCTGCATCGGCAGGCGGACTCTCAACCACTGCGCCACCAGGGAAGCCCTCCCCATCACTTTTAAACGATGATTGAAAAAATACTGGCCCTGCCTAACAGGCCAGCGGAACACTGCTGCTTCTGTTGCTGGTCCATCTGCTGGAAGCAGTTTAGGGGAAAGACCGCGGACTCTGTTTGTTTTGAATACTACCCAGCACGCTTTGGGGCTTAAAGCTCTGGTTTCAATGTCTGTGAAATTTGGGCTTCCTTCAGACTTTCCTAATCTTTCAAGTTCCTTCCGGCTCTGACATTTTGGATTGTAAGTTAGACACAACAGTTTGAAACTTCCTCGAGAAACACATGAAAAATGTATCTAGGATTGTGAAGCTGGACTGCTCATGGCTGTATACATTTTCAAATTTTAAAACATTTGTTCAACACTGTGCCAGACCCTGTGAAAGATGCAGAACAATGCTACTCGTTATAGTTTCTGACTCAGTTGGGGAGACAAAATAGAATTAATACATGTTAGGCAAAATACTAATTGCGTTTCTTTAAAGAATTATCTTTGCTTTTATTCTGAGTCCTAAATCCAAGATTTCTGATTCAAGGCAATTTTTATATCTCAGTAAAGTTTTTTAGTTTTCCTCACATTTGTTAAGGCACTGTTTTGGTAGTTTATATTTTTTGTTGCTTTTTGTGACTTTTGTTCCTTTTCTCGTTTTCTAAATTTGGTTTTTGTGAAATTGATTTTATGTCTAAATAACACTATTTCTAATACTTTCGCAATAGATTCTTTTGGGGGTTCTAGGCATATAGTCATAGCCTCTTTAAATCACAGTAATTTGGTTAAATTATTCTTATAATCTTATGTTTTATTTATTCCATATCTAGAATTTCCAGTATAATAACAAATGGTGATGGTGACAATAGGCATCCTTATTTTTTTTATTCCAATGTGAACAGTAATAGCTATTATTACATATAAGATTTTTTGTTTTCATGTATTATTTATTCCTCACAATAAGCATAAGAGATATGTACTCTTATTATCTCCATTTTACGAAACCAAGGCCTAGAGAGATTTAAGTAACTTGTTCAAGTCTGCCCTAAAGTGACTGAGTGAAGATTTGAATTGAAGCAGTTTGACTACAAAGCATGTGTACTCAATCATCTTATCACAGTGCCTTCCCATGTGATTCTCACTTGAGACTACCATGGTAGTAACTCTTACCTGATACCTCCACATTCATGTATGTTACTAAATTTATGTTAAAATTTCGATCTAACACTAACTAAATTGTTATCAATAAATCATTATTTTTTACATTACATGTCTTTTAAAAACGTCAAATGTGAATTTTATTTCTATAAATTTACTATAATACAGACAAGCAAAATAAGTTCTTTTGTTATTGGACAATGTCTTAGAATTATCAAGTATAAATTTTATTGCTATATAAGGAAGTGTTGAAGGAGCAGGGAATATTTTCAGGTGCTCATCAAACCCAATCACTTTTTTTTTCACATTGAGGTGAAATTCACATAACATAAAATTAACCACCTTAAAGTTCACAATTTAGTGGCATCTAGTACATTCACGATGTTGAGCAACTATCACCTCCATCTGGTTCCAAAATGATTTCATCATCCCCAAAGGATATCCCACATGCATTAAGCAGTCACTCTCCATCTACTGCCCCTCTCCAGCCCCTGGCAACCACAAGTTGGTTTTCTGTCTCAAGGGATTTACCTCTTCTGGATGTTTCATATAAATGGAATCATGCAATATATGACCTTTTGTGTCTGGTGTCTCAATTAACATAATAATTTTGAGGTTCATTTATGTTTTAGCATGTATTAGTACTTCACTTCTTTTTTTTTTGCTGAATAATATTCCATTGTCAGTTGATAGGCATTCAGGTTATTTCCACCCTTTGGCAATTGTGGATAGTGTTACTAAGAACACTGATGTACAAATGTCTGTTTGAATACCTGCTTTCAATTCTTTTGGGCATTTTTCTAAAAGTGGAAATGCTGGATCATATGGTAATTCTATGTTTAAGTTTTTGAGTAACCACCAAACTTTTTTATTGTAGCTGCACCCTTTACGTTCCCACCAGCAATGTATAAGAGTTCTAATTTCTCCACATCCTCACCAGCTTTTGTTGTTGTCTGTTTTTTCTTCCTATTATAGCATCCTATCTGGTGTGAAGTGCTGTTTCATTGTGATTTTTTTTTTTTTTTTTTTTGGCTGCACTGCATAGCATGCAGGATCTTAGTCCCCCAACCAGGGATCAAACCCGCACCTTGCAGAATCTTAACCACTGGCCTGCCAGGGAAGTCCCTGTATTTCACTGTGATTTTGATTTGTGTTTCCCTAATGAATATCTTTTCATATGCTTGTTGGCTGTTTGTATATCTTCTTTGGAGGAATGTCTATTCAAATCCTTCGCACATTTTTTTTTGACTGTATAAAAATGAAAATTTATTGGCTATTTTCTCTCCTGTGATTTCCTTCTCACTTTCACTAAATAAATCACAGGGTTTTGTAAAGCAGAGAGTTAGTGCTTCAACTCCCGGAATATTTTTATTGCATATTAGTGTCAAGATTGTGCCAAAGGAAAGAACACTAGACGGTTTTCTGTTGCATGGTAATATTATAATATTAATGATGAACAAGTGATTCTGAGAGGAAAAGCATACTTGTATGAGAAATGCTGAAGTCGTTGACACTAAAGAATGATTAGTATTAGGATTAAGGTCAGAGAGAGTGGGGTGGTCAGGAGAGTTACAATGGGTAGGAAGAGGGAGGGAGGGAAATTCTTAAGCTAAATAATCAGGACAGCTCCTTTGATTCCCTCCTTTTGCTTTTCCCCAACTTCAAAATTACTAGTGTTATTGCCAAAGAGTATTATTAACTTCAAAGCTGAGATCGTTTGCCCATTTTTTAATTGGGATTTTTTTTTGTTTTTGTTGAGTTCTAAGAGTTCTTTTTATATTCTGGATACATACCCTTATCAGATAAATGATTTGTAAATAGGTTGTTCTCCCATTCTATAGGGCCTCTCACTTTTGTGGCCCCTCCTGTCACGGAGCACAGGCTCTGGACAGGCAGGCTCAGCGGCCATGGCTCATGGGCCCAGCTGCTCCGTGGCACGTGGGATCTTCCTGGACCGGGGCACTAACCCGTGTCCCCTGCATCAGCAGGAGGACCCTCAACCACTGCGCCATCAGGGAAGCCCTCTTTTCACTTTTTGATGCATGAAAATTTTTGATTTTGATGAAGTCCAAATTTATTTTCTTATGCTTTTAGTGTCATTTCTGAAAATCTATTACTAAATCCAAGGTCATGAAGATTTACCCTTACGTTTTCTTCTAATAATTTTACAGTTCTTACACTTAGGTATTTGATCTATTTTGAGTTAATTTTTGTATAACATGTGAGATGGGGAGCCATGTTGATATCCAGTTGTCCTGGCACTATCTGAAGAGATGATTTATACCCCTTTGAATGATCTTGGGACCCTTGTAAACATTAACAGTTGGATAAGATTATTTCAGGACTTTCAGTCCTATTCCATTGATTTAGATGTCTGTCCTTATGCTAGCACCACAGTTTTTAATTACCATAGCTTGATAGTAAGTTTTGAAATAGGGAAGTGTGAGTGCACCAACTTTATTTTTCTTTTTCAAGATTGTTTTGCCAATTCAGGGGGTCCTTTTCAATTCAATTTGAATTTTTGGATCAGCTTTTCTATTTCTGCAAAAACAGGCCTTTAGGATTTTGATACAGATTGCATTGAATCTGTAGATTGCTATGGGGAATCTTGCCATCTTAATATTAAGTCTTCCCATCCATGAACCTGTGATGTCTTTTCTTTTATTTAGGTTTTCTTTAATTTCTTTCAGCAATGTTTTATAGAAGTCTTGTGTCTACTTGGTTAAATTTATTCCTAAGTATTTTATTCTCATCGACGCTATTGTAAATGGAAAGTTTTCTTAATTTCATTTTTAGATTGTTCATTGTTAGTGTATAGAAATTTAATACTTTAAAATATTTTTATATTGTACCTGCAACTTTAATGAATTTATTTATTAGCTCTAATAGTTTTTTGGTACTATTTATGGTTTTCTATATATAAGATCATATCATCTGTGAATAAAGATAATTTTACTTCTTCTTGTGCAATTTGGATGCCTTTTATTTCTTTTTCTTGCCTAATTCCTTCAACTAGAGTTTCCAGTACTATGTTGAATAGAAGTGGTGAAATTGAGCATCATTGTTCCTGATATTAGGGGGAAAACTTTCAGTCTTTTACCATTGAGTATAATGTTAGCTCTCGGTTTTTCATAAATATCCTTTGTCAAGTTGAGGAAGTTCCATTCTATTCCCAGTTTTTTGAGTGTTTTTTGTTTTTGTCCTAACCACAAAAGGGTTTTGGACTTTGTCAGATCCTTTTTCTGTAACAATTGAGGTGATCATGTTTTTTTTTTTCCCCCCTTCATTCTATTAATGGGGTGTATTACATTGATTGCTTTTTATGTTGACCCATTCTTGCACACTTGGGATATACCCCACTTGGTCATGTCTTATGATCATTAAAATTTGCTGCTGGTTCAGTTTGCCAGTAACTTGTTGAGGATTTTTGCATCTATATTCATAAGAAAAATTGTCTATAGTTTTCTTGTAATGTCTCTATCTGGCTTTGGTATCAGAGTTATGCTGGCCTCACAGAATGAGTCAGGAAGTGTTTCCTCTTCTTCTATTTTTTGAAAAGTTTGAGAAAGGTTGTTTGGTAGAATTCACTAGTGAAACCATCTGGTCCTGGACTTTAATTTGTTGGAAGGTTTTTATTTTTTTATTTTATTTATTTATTTTTTTGCGGTACGTGGGCCTCTCACTGTTGCGGCCTCTCCTGTTGCGGAGCACAGGCTCCGGACACGCAGGCTCAGCAGCCATGACTCACGGGCCTAGCTGCTCCGCGGCACATGGGATCTTCCCGGACCGGGGCACGAACCTGTGTCCCCTGCATCGGCAGGTGGACTCTCAACCACTGCGCCACCAGGGAAGCCCTGTTGGAAGGTTTTTGATTACTGATTCAATCTCTTGCTATAGGTCTGATCAAATTTTCTGCTTTCTCTTAGGTCGGTTTTAGTAGTTTTCTTGTATTTTAAAATGTAATTCTTGACATTTACACTCAGTTTTGTTAGCCATTTAAAACTTATTTAGACTATTATTTATGTTTAAAGTTTCATTGCATACCACTTTTACTCATCTATTTTTATACTTTAACTTTTTATTTTGGAGCACTTAATTGCATCTTCAAATAATTTTTCTAGAAGGTTATTTCATGTATGGTGGGTTTTCTGAGCTGAGTATATCTGTGATCCCCACTGCAAAGGAGACATGCAGAGTTCTGAGCCAAAAGGAGAGGATGTCTCTGTTCTCTCTTGTGTAGGCTCATTGTCAAGGAGTTCTTTGTGTGTCTCTTAGGTTCATGGAATCACCTGTGAAGTGTTCCTTTAGCTTCTGTCTGTAGAAGCTTCTAAGGACCAGGCACCAGTGTCTGAGACAGATTCCGCTGTTTTCCTAATCATCCAACCTTCCCACTGTTGTCTGCCTTAAACCCTCTCTGCATTTCCTGCCCAAATTGACCATTAGGAACTCTGCTGACAGGTCAGCATTTGCTTCCAGAATCTGTCAGAATATCTTTTTCTGGGCACAAACTTACACATCTGCTACGTTTCTAATTAAATATTTTATAGCATATGTTTAGGTGTGCTTTTATTTTCACTGATTTTTTTTCCCTGGAACATGACAACACAAACCCTTTTAACTTACCTATACCTTTTTAAAAAATCAGTTAAATCATTTTGTATCCAGCTACTCATTTTTGCTTTTATTTACTTTTACATTAAAGAAACATCATTTATCCTCACATTGTCTCTTCATTTTCTCTGATTTTATTACTATCTTCCCATTGCTTCCATCTCCATCCCCCCATCGCCCTTTGGTCATTTTCCTCTATATTTTGGAAGACCTTATAATTTGTCCTCTACCATCTGATTTGATTTTTTTCATTAACATATTTTAAAATCTGCTTTTTAAGATGTGTTTAAATATTTTAATACTATTATTGCATTTTATTTTTCTTCAAACCTTCTTAGTTGATTCAGTTTGTTTCATTTTTATCTTGCAGGTTTCAACTCAGTATCTTTACTCTGCATGGATTTCTATATTTTTTGGCAGAATTCATATCTTCTTGCATCTTTTGAGCACATTACACAATTTAAAAAAAATTATTCCTTTGGTATTTTAGAGTGTTGTCTCTTTTCCCTTATCCTGCAATGGTTTTCCATAGGCCTTAAGTTGCCTTTTTCTCTTTATTCATGAAATGAATATGTTCTTTAAATCTAGAAGTTTATTCTAATATAAAATAAAAAAATTTAAAAAATCATTAAAATTATATGACCTTAAAAAAAAAGTCTAGAAGTTTATGAACTGAATGCGTTTGTGGGCTTCTTTTACCCTGCACTGTTTTCCAGAGCCCTATCTATGGAGTAGGTTGACTTGCCAAGCTCTGAGTCTCACTTCCTGGTTCTAGTAAGCTTTCACTATGGAATCTCTATTTCACTGTAGTGTAATCTTCTTCAGTACCCATGGTATGGTTTTCTAAAATGTTGAACTAATGAAAAGTGTGAAAAGCTGTAGGTTTCTTTTTGTACTGTTTTTATCCCCTATTTATTTTACTTTATATATATATATATATATATATATTTTTTTTTTTTGTGGTACGCAGGCCTCTCACTGTTGTGGCCTCTCCCATTGCAGAGCACAGGCTCCGGACATGCAGGCTCAGCAACCATGGCTCACGGGCCTAGCCGCTCCGCGGCATGTGGGATCTTCCCGGACCGGGGCACGAACCCGTGTCCCCTGCATTGGCAGGCGGACTCTCAACCACTGTGCCACCAGGGAAGCCCCTACTTTATATTTTTAACTTATTTTCTTAATGGTTACCTTTGAAATTATAATTAACATCCCAACATAATAATCTGATTCAGGTTTATACAACTTAATTTCAATGATATAAAAAATTTGCTCCTGTATAGCTCTGTTCCCCACTCTTTGTGATGCTGTTGTCATGTAAATTATATTTTTAATGCAATATGTGTCCATCAACACATATTTATAATTATTGTTTTATTCATTTTTCTTTTAAATCAGATAGGAGGAGAGAAAAGTTACAAACAAAAATTTTATTTGTATTGTCTTATATATTTACCTATTTACTTTTACCAGTGCTCTTTATTTTTCATGTGTATTTGAGTTATTGTCTAGTGTCTTTTCATTTCAGCCTGAAGACTCACTTTAGTGTTTCTTGTAGGGCGATTATATTATTGACAAACTCTCTTAGTTTTGTTTATTTGGGAATATCTTCATTCCTCCTTCATTTTTGAAGGATAGTTTTGTTGGATTTAGAATTCTTGGTTGACTTTTTTTTTCTTTTAGCACTTTGAATATGTCATCCCACTGCCTTTTAACCACCATGGTTTCTGATGAGAAATCAGTTGTTGATCTTACTGAGGATTCCTTATAGGTGTTGAGTTGCTTTTCTCTTGCTGCTTTCAAGATTTTCTCTTTGTTTTTGAATAGTTTGACAGTTTGGTTATGGTGTGTTTAGCTTCTTTGATATGTAGATGATTTCACAAGGGAAATTTTCTGCCATTATTTCTTCCAATATCCTTTCTGCCTTCCCCTCTTCTTTTGGAACTCCCATTTTGCTTGATGGTGACCCACAGGTCTCTAGGGCTCTGTTCAGTTTTCTTCATTACTTTTTCTTTTTCTTTTTTTTCCTCAGACTGAATAACCTCAACTGACCTATTTTCATGTTCACCAATTTTTCTTCTCAGTCTGCTCAAATTTCTACTGAGCACCTCTATTGAATTTTTCATTTCAGTTAGTGAACTTTTCAGAATTTCTATTTGGTTCATTTTTATAACTTCTATTTCTTTATTGATATTGTCTGTTTGATGAGACATTATTGTCATACTTGCCTTCAGTTGTTTAGACATGGTGATTTAAAGTCTTTGTCCAACATCTGCGCTTCCCCAAGGATGGTTCTTTTGATTGTCTTGTTTCCTGTGTTGAGCCATACTTTCTTTGTTCTTTGCATATCTCATATTTTTTGTTATAAATCGGTCATTTAAAATAATATAATGTGATAATTGTGGAAATAAGGTCCTCCTTCTCCCCCACCAGGGTTTGTTGTTGTTTTGCTGTTGTAGTTCTTATTGTTATCATTTAAAAAATTTTAGTGGCTTTCTTGAACTAATTTTGTAAAGTCTGTATTTTTAGTCATGTATGGCCACTGAAGTCTCTGCTTGCTAAGCTTAGTGATCAGGTGATGACTGAATATAGATTTCCTTGAATGCCTGGAACCAATGTCTTTCAGTTTTTGCTAAGGGGCTCTTTTGTGTGTTGGGACACACCTTCAGTGCCCAGGTAGGCAGTTTAGAACTCTGCACTAGCCCTCACTTCCAGCTTAGCTAGAGCCTCAAGGTCAGTCAGATGTGAAAACTTAGGGCTTCTAGGTCTTTTCTGAGCATGTGCACAGCCCTTGGTATGTACTTCAGTGCAGTGTAAGCGCCTGACAATTAGCTTTTTTGGTTTTAATGTAATTGCCTAACATTAAACTTTTGATTCCTGAGGCATCCAATTCAAAGACATCCATCTTGAATAAACACATTGCCAGCTACACAACTAGATTAAGAGCCAGACCACCTCACCCATGAAGTTCCCCCTTTTGGAAATCTCTGGTTGATCTAGATAACTGACTGCTTGACTGAACACTTTGATTCCCACCCTTATGTTTTAAATTCATCAATAGCGAGTGAACCTGTAAAACCCTGGGCACCCCACCCTTTATACTAATAAAGTCAGAACGCCAGGTCCATTCTCCCTCCACCCCCTTCTCTCTATCTGCCTGTGATCTCACTGTGTGGCCCCAGGTATGCTGTGTATCTTTCAGGACTCATAAATAATAAGCCTGACTTTTCAAAGTTCCCAGATGGTTTTGCTGAGGTATACCTTGCAATCATAATGGTGCCTCCAGTCAGAGAAATGTCTGTGGGGCCTTGACACAAATAGTATGAGCCCAGTTGAGTGCTCACAAGCATTTCTAGGTGATAGCATCACTACTGATAGGCTGAGACTGACTCAGAACAATCAAACTACACATTTATATGGCCTAGTCACTCAAATATTTATTTTATTGTTATCTTTCTTTTTCAAGGCTACAGCTGAGCTGGACAGAAGAGTATGGGAATAGAAAGTTACAACAGTAAAAAACTAATTGTTCTTACTGAGATTCATTAGTCTTTGATGAACAAGTGCTCCTTAGGTTACTATAAGTCTTTCAACAATAAATTATGAGGCACAGAGATAAACAAGAAAATATGGCCCAGACACAGAAAAAAATTAATAGAAACTGACGTTGAAGAAGGACATTGGACTTATTAGACAAATACTTTAAATTTTCATATATTTTTGTCTTCATACTTATTTTATTGGGTAGTTTGGAGAGGCTATTTTTGGCCATTTTGATGCCCTTTTAACCTGGCCTTTTGTGCTCAACACAATGGTTTTGAGATTCATTCATTTCATTGCTTATATTAATAGCTAACGTTTATTTTGAGAAAGGGATCTTAACTTGTTATTGCTGGTATGAAATTTCATTTGTTGAATTTGTTAGACGTGCCTTTTACCTCTACTCTGGTCTGATAGTTTTTCAATTGATTTTCTTTTTTCCACCAAATATATGGTCTAATTAATATATTTCTAGTTACTTTTAACTCAGAAATAGGTTGAATTTTATTGATGATTTTTGTAAGCAATTATTGAAAGGATCATATGAATTTCCATGTTAATCTGTTAATCTCATAAATTGGCAATGAGTTATCCATCCATTCTGGGAAAAAATTTCCTTTGTCAAGATGCATTGTTTCTAAATATGCTGATTAGTTAGATTTGCAAATATTTTAATTGGGGATTTTTGCATTTATGTTTATAAGTGATGTAAGCTGTAGGTTTCTTTATTAAGATGTTTTTATCCATTTTTGACATTTTTATGTTACCTACATTAATATGTGGAGAAATATCTTTTTTTAATCATGATATATTTCAATTGCAGAACACATACTCTTCACTCAGATTTTTCAAAATTTATTTCTTTTTTTACCATATTCACTTCAGATTGTTTAAATAAATAGAAAATTACAAGTAAAGTAGAGGCCCCCTTCCTTTGTAGCTCTTTCCAGTAATTCTCTTCCACCTCAGATGTGAACAATATCCTGAATTTGGTGTTCATTGTTGTCATGTTTTTATACTTTAATGATGTATTTATAAAGCTAAAAGGTGGTGAAGAATTTTTTGTAGGATTTCACATTTAAAATTAGCTGTTTAGTTTTTATATTTGTAAAAAGTGTAGTCTCTGGAGCCAGATAGTCTTTGTTTGAAATATCTAACTATAATAGTGAATTTTTCTGCTTCTGTTTTCAGTTCTTTTAGTTTTTGTTTTATGCCCTTTGTAGCTTTGTTGTCAGTGCATACTATATGTCTTCTGAGGCACTTGACTCTTTTTTTTTATTATGCAGTGATCCGATTTTTCCTTCTAATACTTCATGTTTTGGAGTCTGCCTTGTCTGATATTAATATAGCCATGCCAGTTTTCTTATGCTAGTGTTTGCATGTTATATTTTCCTTCATCCTTTTACTTTTAACCTATTTGTGTCTTTATACTTAAAGTAGGTTTCCCATAGCAATCATATGGTAGGATCTTGTTTTTTCTGCAGTGTGACAATCTTTGTCTTTTAATTGGAGTGGTTAGCACCATTTACATGCAAGTATTGATATGGTTGGGTTTGTATTTATATCTTGCTATTTGCTTTCTGTTTGTCACATTTGTTCTTTGTCCCCTTTTTCCTCTCTACCTGCCTTCTTTTGATTAATTTTTAGCATTTCATGCTATTTCATACTGTTAGCTTATTTACCTTTTTCTTTTATTGTTTTAGTGAGTGCTATGGGGTTTACAATATGCATATTTTAACTTATCCCAGTAAATCATATATAGTATAAGAAACTTATAGCTGTATACTTCTTTTTCCCTTCTTCTGTTATTGTGATCTCATTTGTGTATACTTCATATCTATACAAGTTATAAATCTCAAAATATATCATTTTTAATTTAAACAGTCTATTTTCAAAAACTTCAAAAAGGGAAAAAGTCTTTTTTATTTACCCACTTTTTAAATCATTTTATCATTTATTTTCATTGTGTGCATTCAAGTTTTACTCCTTCTGCTTGAAGAATTTCCTTTAACATTTTTTGTAGGGCAAGTTTGATGGCAATAAATTTTTCACCTCGTGTTTGCTACAAAAGTATTTCACCTTCAGTTTTAAAAGATATTTTTTCTGGATATGGTATTCTATGTGGACAGTTGTTTTCTTTCAGTACAGGTACTCTAAATATGTTGCTTTATTGTCTTCTGTCTTGCACTGTTCTGACACGAAACCTGCAGTATTAATTTGTGGTAATTAGTTGCCAGTAATTCTTTATGTCTTTGTACTTATTGTTTCTCTGGATGCTACTAAGACTTTTTCCTGTATTACTGTTGTTTTTTTCTTTTCATTTTGATTATAATGTGCTTGGTGCAGTGTTTTTTGTGTGTTTTTGCTTGTGGTTCATGGAGCTTTTTGCACCAGGGGTTTATAGTTGTTATCAAATTTAGAAAAATGTTGGCTATTTTTTGTACAAATATTTTCTGCTCTCTTCACACCCTCCTTTCTGTGACTCTAATTCAATATATGTCAGTTTGACTGTTAATTTTGTTTCAATTTTTATTTCTGTAGGTGATTTATTTTGTATGGTTTCTATTGCTATGTCTTTAAATGATCTTTTCTTCTGCAGTGTTTTCTCTGATATTTATGCCACTCAGTGAAATTTTTATTTCAGATAGTGGACATTTTATCTGGACATTCCATTTGATTCTGTTTTTTATCTTACATTTGCTCCTCATTATGTTTACATCTTTGAAATTTATAATATTTATGTTAGAAGTTTCAAGATCCTTATTTCTTAATTCCAATGTCTCTGCCATTTCTGGGTCCTTTTCTGTTTTTTTCTTCTGGTTATGTGTTACATACTCATGCCTCTTCATATGACTAGTAACTTTGATTAGGTGCTGAACATTGCGAATTTTACATTGTAGAGTACTGGATTTTGTTGTCTTCCTTTACAAAGGGTCAGAGTTTGTTCTGTTAGGCAGTTAAGCTACTTGAAGATCAGCTTGATCTTTTTAAGTATTACTTTAAAGTATTGTCAATGTCCAGAGAAGCTATTACTCTAGGACTAATGTATGATCCATCTGAGGTTTGTAATGAATGTATTGGGTTGGCCAAAAAGTTCATTCGGTTTTTTCCATAAGATCTTACGGAAAAACCCAAACAAACTTTTTGGCCAACCCAATACCATGTATTAAGAATGTCTGGTGGGAGATCTAATGACTCCTAGCACTGTGTGAGCTCTGGGAATTGTGGCTTCGGCTCTTTGGTAATTGCTTTTTTTCCCCCGGCAGTTTTTCTTTGTCTGACCTCATGGGTTTCACCATTGTACAAGCAGATTGGTGTTCAGCCAAAGACTCAAGGATTCTATGCAGATTTCTGGAGCTCTTTCTCTATGCAGCTCCCTCCTCCCCATAATGGGCCCTACAAATTCTACCCTCTTTGTCTTTTCCTTACTCTAATTTCTGTCTCTTTAACTCAGTGAGATACCTGTGCTCTGTGTGATTTCTCTCTCCTTGTGCTGTGGTCTGGAAACTGTGTAAGGCAGAAATCTGGGGTGATTTAGCTCTTAGCCTTTTTTGTTTCCATTCTCTTAGTCGTTATAGTCTTGCACTGCCTGTTGTCCAACCCTAAAAGAGTTGTCCTTATATTTTGTCTAGTTTTATTGTTATTTTTGACAAGTGAGCAGAAGTAGAAGCTAGTAACCTCAGTTGAATCTTTTTAATTAAGCAAAGTTAGAAAAGCAGTATTTTAAAGTACAAGGAATGCTTATATTTTGCTACTGACATTACTAAAAGGCTAGAGGAGAAAGGGACCTTAAAAAGTCATGAGCATCCATTTTAAGGATGATAAAACTGAGGTAAAGGGAAGCAAGATAACTTGCCTGTTGCTGTCTGGTCTGTGACATTACAATTTGTGCAGGAGCTGGGTCTCTATTCCTATTCATTGTTGGACACTGTAGTGCACTGTCTTTTTACCACTGCAACTGAGTTGAGGATATATCATAGCAATTAGCATTAGTAATGATAAAAATGACACTAACAGTTCTACCCATTAACATTTTTTAAAAATATTTATTTATTTGGGTGCGCTGGGTCTAGTTGTGGCATGCAGTTTCTTGCCGCGTGCGGGATCTTCGTTTTGGTGTGTGGCATCTTTAGTTGTGGCATGTGGGCTCCTTTAGTTGTGGCATGCAGGCTCTTAGTTGTGGCATGTGGGATCTAGTTCCCTGACCAGGGATCGAACCCAGGCCCCCTGCACTGGGAGCACGGAGTCTTAACCACTGGACCACCAGGGAAGTCCCCTCCATTAACATTTAAAGTATATTTATATTCCTTCTCGCTCTTGGTTAGATTAAATTTTACTTTAGATTTTATCTTTCTTGTGCAGCCATTTAAAAGCAGTATTTTATGGTATCTGATTTAATATTACCTAATTGTCTTATTAAATCTGATGATATATCTATAGAGCCCAGTAATTAAAAAAGCCTTAAAATTGGAACAATAGGCACAATATTTTTATTGTATCTTTTGTTCTATATTTCTCATTTACTGCATCATATTGACTAGCATTTTACTGCATTGAAGAATATGTCTCAGTGCTTTTTAAAATTGACATTATTTTAATTGTTTTCTTTTTCTCCTTCAAGGATATTTCTTTAATGGGAAAAGTGTACTGGCCAAAAACACCGCAAGTGCAAGCAGAGCAAGGACTGCAGGTAAGTATTAAGGAACCTGAAATGGTAAAGTCTTTAATAAAAAATCCTCCTTGCCTATATTGAAGTAATAGTCTGCTTCTGTTGCTTGAATGTTTATCTAGAGAGTTAAAAAGATTCTCCTCTGCCTTATTTTAGAGGCGTGTTTAACTGTAAGCACATCTAATCTAATACCACATTGAGAGTCTTGGCGATTATGGCTCACCATTGCTGCCTATCATAGACCTTCGGAGCTAAGGCCCCAAACTCATTTCAGAAGGAAAAGATTTTAACAATTCTTCTCGTCTAAAGACATTTAGATCTAGAAGGTAGCTGGAGAATTAATTAAAAATTATTAGCTTCTAAGAAAGCATCACCTTATTCTTTATTTACCTAGAAGAATTGTGAAAAGCAATTGACAAGGGGCATATTTTGTAGAGAGATATGGACACTTGGTGACAGAAGTTTGTTTCAGAAATAGAACTTCCTTTTCATCCATCATTGGCAAAATACTTATGGGATTCAAAGCAATCTGGAACACATTCCTTGTGAATGGGAAGTGCCTCCCTGTGCGTAGAAATCCACATTTACATAAAACAAATGATGGCACGATGATCCTTCTTTTACAAAGGATTTGTAAAATGGTATCATTAAATAACAAGCTCCTTTATTTCCTGAAAATATGATTCCACACACATAAAAATTCAGATCACAATTCAGTTTTAGGATAATATATCATGTTTAGAAAATGTATTGAATCTTTTCTTTTCACAAAAATCGTGGATCCTGTAATGTTAGAGTTGCCACAAATGGTTGACTACTAGAGTTTGAGATGCTTCTGGGTTGAGATCATGTATTTTTCTCCTCTGTATTCTCATCATCTGTCTCAAGACCCAGGATATATGGTACAATATGTGGATAAATCAATTTTGAAGCCTTACCACATATGCTATGGGCTTAAAACTGATATCTAGGGTAGCTGCCTCTAGGTGACACCATTTACAGGTAGATATCAAAACCTCTGAACTGTAAGTTTCTAATAGGTATAGTAAACTGATAATACAAGATCAGTTAGGTTCAGAAAAATAGAAATCTTCATTACTAGGATAAACTTGACTTAATACCATTCACTGAATATTCATATGAAGTATTAAGAAAAGATTATTCCATTTTGAAGGAAACTATGAAAAGGCCAATTATCAGATACCTAGCTTATACATCATCTTGATTATTTAGAATAAACATTTAAGCAAAAATATAATTGCTTTGTAATTCTGTAGGAACCATACCCTCAGCTTTGACATTTACAAGCAATTACTGGACCTCTTCTGGTCACTGGCTTTTTAAGAGGAAGCTTCCCACTTCCGTACATGTATAATACTTTTTAAGCTGATACCTGGCCATGGTAAAAAAGCTCCTCTGTGGTATCTTTAATTCCAAACACATTTTTTGGGTACCTGCTCTGTGCCAGAGAACAGAACTCTATCTGTTCATTGTACCTATCCCTTAGATGCTTCCTGGACTGAGATTGGTCTGTGCAGCACTGGCCAGCAAGCACCCATCTGGAGAGGGCCTGCTCTTTCTAAGTGGTACCAGGCACCCTACCGTTACAGCATGGCAGCCTCAGCTGTGAGCATCTCAGTGCCACAGGCCAGAGTGCTCTTAGTTCTTTGATGTAATTTATTTTCTTTTAAAAAAGAAAAACATTCTTTTTTAAAAAAAAAAAACATTTAAAAACATGTTTTTCTTTTAAAAAAGAAAAACATTCTTTTTTTAAAAAAAAAAACATTTAAAAACATTCTTAATACAATATCTTTCCAAGTACCCACCATTTTAAATCTAATTGTTTTTGAATCACCATGGAGAATGATTTCCTCTCATACTTACCAAAAAAATCAAGGAATTCATTCATTCCTTTTCCTGTGATGTGGTGAGCATTGTTTTAGACATGGTTGATACAAAGATAGAAAATACAGCTCTTGCACTTGAGGAACTCACTGTATAGAGTAGGCCAGTATATAAAGAGACAAAGTACAATACTGTTTAATAAATATTCTAAATAGAGACTAATTACATAGTAGAGAAAAAATGTATATAATTTCCTTTCATTCATTCACAAATAATTGCACAAGTTCTACAATGTTCTAAGTGCTTGAGGTATAAAAGACAGGTGAGACACAATTTCTTTCTTAAGAAATTCTCAAACTTGAAGGTTTTGAAGTACTCAAAATTTTTGGTCTCAGGATGGCTTTAAACTCTTAAAAAATATTTTAAGGACCCAAAGGAGTTTTTGTTTGTGTGGATTCAATCAACCAATATTTACCATACTAGAAACTGAAACTGAGAAAAACAGAAATTATTTATTCATTCATTTAAAATAATAACCAGCCTGTTATGCATTAACATAAAACATATTTTTAGGAAAAGATAATGTGCAAAACAAAACAATTCAGTGAGAAGAGTAGGATTGTCTCACACTTTTTGCAAATGTCTTTAATATCTGGTTTAATAGAGAGCTAGATTCTCATATCTGCTTTTGCATTCAATCTGTTGTATGTGTTCTTTTGGTTGAAGTATATTAAGTAAGTCTAGTCTGATACAGATTAGAAGGGGCTCATTTTAATAACCTTTTTTTTACATAGTTATGGATGGTCGTCTTTGTTAATACACCAAAACTCCACAAGTGATAGTTTCTTAAAGATTAGTTGCAGTGGAGAATCTGAAACCAGATAAATGAACTTATTGTGTATCATTACTTTAAAATTAATTGATCTACCTTGCTCCTCGAACAGACCTTTAACTCCCTGCATGATTTTGTACCTCATGTGTTAATTACTTGAAAAGTATTGACTCACTGTTTTACTCCTCAGTACTTTTTCATCATCAATGTAAATGTCAACACAGTGAAAAAGGAAAATAAGCCTTAATATTGTTATGAAAATAGTTCTGACATTGTAGATTCCCTGAAAGGGCCTAAACTGTCAGGAGTCTGTGGAGCACATTTTGAGAACCAGTAGTCTACTGTGTGGGCTAAAAAAAGGGTAAGAGAGTACAATTTGGATTCAGGTTGTTTAGGTTCAAACACTGTCCTGCTACTTAGTCTCAGTATGACCTTGGGCAGGTTACTTAACTAAGCCTCAGTTTCTTCATCCATAAAATGGGATTACAGAGAGTTCCTCTACTTCATGGAGTAGTGGTGAAGATTAAAATTAAATGAGATAATGCTCATATATGTTGACAATTATAGTGATGATTACTTAGATGAATGTAATATAGTGTGATATATGCTAAAATAGAGCAGGCCACAGGGTAGTGATAAGATCACTAATGGCTTTCTGGGTAGGCAAGGCTGGCAGAGTTTTGAGAGGGTCAGTTGAAGCTGGAGGATTACCCTTTCCCTCTCAAGTTTTTGAAGGGTGGAACCTTCATCTATTCAGTCTCCCCAGCTAGACCCTGGTAGAGTGTGTTGAGGAAGCCAGGAGCAGACGGGGTCAAAAGAAAGGGAGTGATGAACAGTTCCAAAAGCTATGGAACATAAAATGAATGAGTTTGTCATAGGTAGACAATATAGGCTCATAACACATGTTACCCTTGTGTAGCTATTCTGCCATTTTATGGAAGGACTTTTTTTAACCCCTGTTTTACCAATGAGGAAAATGAGACTAAAAAGGGTTTAAAGTAACTTGACCAAGATTACACATCTATTGATAAGACACATCCAGGATTTGTATTAAGTCCTGTCTTGTTACAAAGCTCTTACTCTTTCCCCAGCACCATTGAGTAGCTTTATAAAAACACGAGCTCTAGATTAAAGTTATGTTTTACAAAAGTATATTTCTTGGTTTAGCCATGCTTTCCTACATAATAAAGAAACTTAAATAGTATTTGGAACTACTATATGCCATCTTTACCCTTTATTTTACTTATTAGCAAATGAGTGTGCCAGAGAGCAAAGTGATACAATTGCATTTTCAAGTCATTCTATAAAATTCAGATTCTATGTAAATCAGACTGGTTTTCTCATCTCTTAATTTGAGGCAGTGCTCATAATCCCAAATAATCTTGGTTTAAAATTGGGTAATACCCAAAATATGTCTATAAAGATACTTTCTTAAAGGCTTGGTGAGATGCACATTAAGTCAGTGAGACCTTTTTTTTTTTTTTTTTTGTGGTACGCAGGCCTCTCACTCTTGTGAGATGCTCCTCTCCCATTGCTGAGCACAGGCTCCGGATGCGCAGGCTCAGCGGCCATGGCTTATGGGCCCAGCCGCTCCGCGGCATGTGGGATCTTCCCGGACCGGGGCACGAACCCGTGTCCCCTGCATCGGCAGGCGGACTCTCAACCACTGTGCCACCAGGGAAGCCCGTCAGTGAGACCTTTTTAAGAAACACAAAACAGGTGTTGGAGTGATATATTGTGAGAATTTTTCATTAGGGCTTGGCACAGAGCTGGGGTGTCTGGGTGGTCTTCTTGGGGCCTCTGTGTCAGCTCTTCTCTGAGGGACTGAAATCATGCTTCTGGAATAGCATTTGGCTAGCAGGCATCTCATTGCTTAGGACCAAAGAACCTCAGGTTGGGCAGAGGTCATATATTTCAGTGGGCCTTGATTCTGTGTGAGTGTGGGTGAGAATCAGGGTAAGATTGGAGTCTTGTTATTTCCTTAGAGTTGTTGCATAATACAGGGGGGTAGCAGTATTTTCTGAGACAAGGGCCAAGGAAAATAATTTGCCACGCTTCATGTTTTTCTTAAGTCAATTTGAGTTTCTTTTTCTAAATCTTCACTTACTACCTCTGCTTAATTTCAGTCACCCATTTTCATAGTCATTTGTTGTCAGAGAGAAAACATTGCATAACTTAAAACTTTGGAAGGACCAATAAAAAGAGCGTATTTGTACATTTACATTTCCCAACAGAATGTGCTTGAGAAGCTTCCTGAAGCTGTATCAAGTACTTTCCAGATTGAACAAGAGGACGTATCGGAACGGGGAGTCTCAGATGCAGAAAGCATGTTATTTAAGCCTCAGGAAACTTTGGAAGTTCAGTCAGCAGATGAATCAAGTACACCTTTGGAAGGTGAACAGCCCACTGGTGATTCAAAAACAACCAAGCGGCTGTCTTTAAAGGTAAAACACTACTTATGTTGGAAACAGAGTTATGAGAGATGAGGATGTGTAGGTGTGAAGATATGGCCCAGAAAGGGCCAAGGCCTGTGGGAGGGTTCACCCTGAAAAAAGGGCCTTATATGTGAAAGCTGCTCATTTGGGAAAAGGGGACTTCTGTTTTCTCAGAGCTTTTAGTCTCAAACCTAATTGCAACTCCGGGGAGAGAATAAAGATTTTTAAGGAGTGAGGGAACCTCAGGGCTTTCAGAAATTGACCAAGACTCTTCCTGTTACCATCTTGAGAGAGTCAGGAACCTGTAGCCCAGGGACCTGGACTGGGTGAACTTTGTAGCCTTTGCCCCATTTAGGTTTATCCTACTTCCTGAGTTTTTTCCTACTATGAGAATTTTATTTTATTTATAATTTTATTCCACTTTATTTATGCATAATTTTCATAATTTTACCATATTTGTATATTGCCTTACTATTATTTACTTAGTACATTTCTTTAATTTGAGTCACTTTTTGACTTGAATAAATGAGTTTATTTAAAAATAGATATATTATTATTAGGATTTTTTAAAAAGGCACTTTTTCCTGAACCACAGCTTACTATCTTGGTATTATCTCCAGCAGCCTATTCTGACAGATTTAGATGGATACCCCTTCTTGCATAAACAACGTTTCTAGTCAGTCCCTCTCCTTCTGGGTTTCCCTCTCCCCACCAATGACCATGATCCTACTACTGTGCTTTGCCCAAGTGAACTAGCCATTAACAGTTCTTCAACTTTTGCCCCAAAATCCCAACTCTGAAACCTTAGATTTATCCATGACCTTATTGTTTTCTTGCCTCTCACAAAATAATCAGCCTCCAAGGCCAGATTCCTCCTAAATATTATTGCTTATCATTTTTTTCTTCATTTTACAGTTGACCTTATGTCTGGATTAGTACAGTTGCCTCCTGGTTTTTATTCATTTCTCAAGTCCTACTTTCTTAGGTTCATCCTGCATGACACTAGCATACGGATCTTCCTGCAATAATAGATCATAAGGAAGATCTACAAGTAACAGGTGACACCACTGCTGTCGGGGGAAGGGACTTATGCTGTGATTGGTGAATGACTTCATCAGAAGTCATGCTGTCTTCCTAAAGCTCACATTTGGGGTATGAAGTGAAGCTTGCCAAGGCTGAGTAACCCCACTCATTGCTAACTACTGCAGGTGCAGCCTGTGTGTTAGGCTGACACCTTCTAGGTGTGGAGAACTTAGAAGGCATCTTTTAAAACAATGGCATCTTGAAAGAGTGTTAGGTTTGTGGGCACAGGTAGTGTTTTTATCTATTCTCCTACCTGAGCATTGGGACTTTGGAAATAAAATGAGGGGCAAATGGTTAGCTACTAAATGTGTCAAAGAAGGAAATGGATTTTCTGGACAGTGATTAACCACAATGGCCTGTCAGGAATTTGAATCCCTCATTGAAAAAGTCCCATAGTGTTCATTCTTTTGGTTTGCTGTGGCTGATATTAAATATTATTAAGAAATATGCAAAATTATTTATTTTTGCTAAAAACAGTCACTTCCTAAGGTAACTAGAATTTATTGAGTGCTTACCACGTTTCAGCCACTTTGCTAAGTATTTTACATATATTATCTTTTTTTTCCCCCTGATAACAGCCCTATTATTACTTTCATTTTATAGTTAAAAAATATGAGTCATGAAGAAGATAACTAATTTGCACAGGTACAACCTGTGCAACTTGAACTGAGGCGGTCTAATTCTGGATCCTTCACTCTTTGCCGCTTTGCAGCACTGCCCTTTTATAACAACAATGAACAGGTATCTGGTTAAGTACAAGACTCACAGTGGCAAAAATGACTATGGATGGAGTGTTCCTCACTTAACTAGGGGGAATGGTTTGATGAGAGAGACTTAGAGAACAGATTAAGAGGATTCTAAACTGAAACCAGAAGTGTTTCAAAAGGAGGAGAAGAGAATGTCTGATAAGACTTTATGGTTTGTAGTTGTGGGATATTGTGGGACACATCAGAAATGCCAGAGAAAATAGTGCTGGAAGTTTTCTGACTCATCCCACCAAATCTTCACCTTGGATTTCTTTTATTTTTGGTAACATCTCAAGATCAGTCATTATCCGTGAGTTTTACCCTGTTTGGACATTTGAGGCCATAACGTTAGTCTCTAGCATCTCTGGCACAGGAATGAGGAACAGTATACTCCAGCAAGCCAGGCCAGACTGGGGGGACAAGAAAACTTCTGACATCACTCAGAGAAGTGTCACAGAGGTGTGATAAAGGAGAAATGCAGGAGAAATCACTGCTCAGATACATGCCAGACAGTCTCATTCAGCAAAAAAAGTAGAGAATTTAATCAGTTGTTACTTTATTGACCATTTCTATCCTTAGAAGCTCATTAGTATGATAAAGGTTATCAGGTCTCTGGTCTAAGTCATGACCAACAAAAGGAGAAATTAGATAATAGCGACTCTGTGAAGAAATGACTGACAGAAGAACCGATGAGAGGATTGTTGAGCATATTAGGAGGGAAAAAGTCTGTAAAAAAAATATATAGCTAGCACATGTCCTGAGATTCTAAGTAGAAGGAAGTTTCAGAGATGTGGGATACCCCAACCCCCCCACCAACCCCGCAAATTTTCATGAAACAATTTTGAGTGATCTATTGCATTCAGAGTTTTAAAAGTATACAGAAGATGAAAGAAGAAACACATATCCATAGATAAACATAAAAGTGGCATGTGGCTATAACAATTATATCAGGAGAGCTAAGATCCAAAATGGGTTGAGGCCTGTGAATAATGCTAAGAATAAGAAAGTATTTTTTGGTGTTAGTTTTGGAGCAAAGAGAGAAAAAAGGAAGGATAACCCTGTCATTATGGATGAATAGTGTGATGACAACGGATGACAGAATGGTCTTAATTTATTTTTGGAGAAAGGTTGAGGTTTTAAATAAACAGAACTATGACAAAGAGAAAGGGAAGCTGATAAAATGGTACTTTGCTTCTCTTAAATCTGACAAGGAGGATGATCCTTAGTTTAGAAAGAAGAGAAAAGAATTGAAAAAAGAAACTTGAAGCCCGAGATTGGTAAAAGATTTTAAGAGTTAACTTAGATATCTGATCCTGTTGGCTCAGATAGATAGGTTTAAGCCTGCTGTGCCCCTGTCAGCAGCGGCTTTGAGGAGCTGCTGCCATGGGAGAGGTGCTAGGAGCCTGGAGACTGGCAACTGCAAATCTGAGTTGTTTTTTTTTTTTTTTTTTTTCAGTACGCAGGCCTCTCACCGTTGTGGCCTCTCCCGTTGCGGAGCACAGTCTCCGGACGCGCAGGCTCAGTGGCCATGGCTCACGGGCCCAGCCGCTCCGCGGCATGTGGGATCTTCCCGGACCGGGGCACGAACCCACGTCCCCTGCATCGGCAGGCGGACTCTCAACCACTGCGCCACCAGGGAAGCCCTGCAAATCTGAGTTTTATTTTTTCTTTTAAGAGTAAGAGTTATGGTTTCTGTAATGTGTGCACTGACCTTGGACAAAACTCTGGAATGATTAAATGAATCATTAAAATAATTGTGTTTGAACCCTTATAAAAGGAAGGAGTAATCACCTGGAGCCAGCATGGGTTCCCTAAGGGCAAGCCATGGAAGACCAACCTTATTATTTATTTACTTTTTTGAGAATTACTAGAACGAACATAAGAAGAGTGTCAGACCTGGGGGTCAACACATGAGTATCATGGGGAAGAGCCTGGCATACCAGAAAACTTAATAAATATTAGTTATTGTTATTATCTTTTGGATTTCAGCAATCCATTTATGAAAGCCTCCTGATGACAGTTTTGTAGACAAGACTACAATCAGGTGAAGTGCCAGGTGGATTTATAACTAGTTATGCAAAGGACAATTAGTCATGAAAGTCCCTAGTGGACTGTTATAGGGCTGTGTCCAATTCCGCTTATTTTCTGATAATTTGGTTGAGAATATGGAAGATTTACTGATTGGATTTGCAGGTAATGTCCAAAATGTGACTGGTAAGATTTGCTTGGTCAGACCTCAGATGAAATTTAATTGGGATAAATGTATGTATGGTTCTTTCTTTGGTTCCACAAACTAAGTGCACAGATACGGGATGGCATGACTTAGAGCAAATGTGGACAAGACTTCACGGTTTTAAGTTATAATTTAGATTTGTGATAGGAAGATATGTGCAATCATAATTTGCATTGATTGATGATTACCGTAAAAGAGGATCATCTTTCTCCTGGTGGACCTGATCACATCACACCTCAAATATTGTGTTCAGATCTGGGTGTCCAACCCCAGGAGAGACACTGACAAATTGGAGACTGGAAGAGAGTGCTCAGGATGACAAGAGTATTTCAAAACCATGTCATGTAAGGTAGAGTTGAAAGGACTGGGGATGCTTATGTGGGGGAAAAGAACGCCCAGGGGAGTCAACTGTATTCGAATATTTGTCTGTCAAATGGAAGAGAACCAGATCATTCCTGTATGATCCTGATGTTTGAATTGAGACTGGTGGATGAAAGTTGTTAGGCTCAGTAATAAACAAACAAAAATTCTAACAACTGGAAAGATTTCAAAGAGAAAGTGGCTACCTTTGGATTTATCCAGGTCCTCTGTTTCTGATCATGTTCAAGTCGGGATGGATGGCCTTTGGTGGAGATAATATAGAGGAAATTCAGACATGAACTGGATGGTGAGACGGAACACTCATACTCTGAGCTTTCCTTATTCATCATCACTTCCTTACCGAAGACATTGCAATAGCTCTCTGCTTACAGCTGCATCGAGCCCAAACCCTCTACCTAATTTAGAAGAACCTCCCTTTATCTGGCCTCCTTCTATTTACTCAGTCATTCTCTGCTTTCCCCAAGGAACACCTCCCTGCTTTCTTCCTTAAATCTAGTCTCAAAAAAGGACAGAGCAACCCACAGAGAAAAATATCTTTGGATGAACTATTGCCATGAATTCTGCAAATTTCCTAAGGAATCTAGGAAAACAATACTCCTAGTACCTATAATGATTAAAAGGCAATTATTTAAGAGACTAAAATGCATTTGGTTTTTCCCAAGCAGTGGAAATAGAAAACAGTAAAACTGTAAGAGGCATAAATTGGTAAACATTGTTCAAAATAGTTCTATAAAGCATTAAAGTTCATTTTGGCTTGTGCTTGCAACCAGCAGTCATGCCAGACTTTAAGTAGCTAAAGGTAAGTTCTATTAGAAATACCAATCAAGAATAGTAGATTTATGGAGGGAAAAAAATCTTATATTTTTCTTTAATAGTTTTAAGGTAGTAAATAGAATATTATGAATAAATATGGTACTAATATTTTTATTGCTATGAAGGTGTATATGGTAGAATTTAGGAAAAAATTTAGAAGAACATATCAACTCCACCTTTAGGATTTATATTGTTATAAAATACACATAGAAATTAGGAGTTTAAAAATACCATGCACCGTTAAATAGAGAGAAAGATCTAACGCTTGGCTACAGCTTTCCTTAATGGCGCATTTTATGTTTTTTCCAAGGTGAAATCATCAGAATTGTTGCAAATCAAAGGAAAAGAAGTTAAGCGAAGGCGGAAAAGTAAATTAGGAATTACACAACAGAGACAAAGAAAGGCTTCCAAGCCCCTGTGTGATCAAAACCTACCTAAAAAAAAGTAACTTCCTTAACTTTATAAATTTAAGTGTCTGAAGAGAAGTTATTCAGTAGTAGCATTGGTACCTGAAAGAGTGTTTTTAAAGGAAAACTAAATGTTTCAGGAATTCGTGTCTGAGATCCAACTTAAACCTTCTCGCAGGAAGAGTTGGTGGCAGATAGTACAGTTAGGGATATGTATGTTGTACTCCACACTTTTTTTTTTTCTGGCCACGCCACGTGGCACGTGGGATCTTAGTTTCCTGACTGGGGATGGAACCCGCGCCCCCTGCATTGGTAGTGTGGAGTCTTAACCACTGGACCCCCAGGGAAGTCCTTCACACTTCTTTCTACTCTTTTCTTTTTTTTTTTTTGACCAATATACTTAGTTTAATGACATAGCAATAGCTAGAATAAAAATATTAACATGTTAGATTTGATATTTTTGGTCACTGAAGTGCCTGATTTGGATTAACTGCTCATTATATTCATTAATTTTGTTATGATAAAATAAAAGACAACCCAGCACAAAATGTCCATAGGCCAGTCGATTTGGAAATTTAGACGGCCTTATTTTTCTCTGCTATCATTTCATGTTTCATTCCCATCCCCCCCCACATATTTTCAATAGGGTTTCTTTTTACACAGGGGTGCAACCATAATTTTGAATAATACTGTGTAAATGCAGTTTAGGTTTATGGTCTATCTTTTGCCAGTCATCTTGTTGAAACTTATTTTCTCCTTATTTTTCCACTAGGTTTTTATGGGTTGGTTTATTCTAGATTCTTCTTCATTTAACTCTTTATGGGGGCTTAAAGAAGCTTTAATTATTAGCTTTTGTTGTTGCTTAGGGCACTGAAAAGTGTGCAGGATGTGGAAGGCAACCTTTTTATGGCCAGCCTAAACTTTGTAAATGGATATGACTCACAATTTAGTAGCTGAGAGTAGACTCATGGGAAAAGAATGCCAAAGTTTATGAAAGAGTCAAATTGGCATTTAAGTGACCCTGTACATGCCATTGCTTATCTGCATTGCTTTAAGCTCATTTAGTTAGCAAGATTATGTATTAAAACAAATAGTGACAGCAGACAACAAGTATTTTACCTTCAATAAATAGTTACTGTCAGATTATCAATGAAGCAGAAACTTCTTGATTTTTTTTCCCTAAAAAACCTTGCATTTAGTGCATTAGGCAAAGTAGTGTGGCCACACACAGAGAGAGTCTTTTCTTTTTTATGTCTTAGTGTTTCAAAGAATGACAAATAGTCCTGTTTAAGGAGAGTGTGCTATAAAAACACACAGCCTTTCTTAAGCATGCCAAAAATATTTGTAGATCTTCTTGATATATATAGTACTGTGTTAATTCATTTACTGTGTTAATTCATTAAAACTGAAATCAGAAATCACCATTATAAAGAAATAAGAATGAGGTGCAGAGGAATAAAAATCTGATATTTAAAAAATTTATATGATAAAAGAGAAGTTTGGAAAATCTTTTATTCACTTCTCCTTTTTCTTAATCAATTTTTAACCTAGCTTTTCTCACCAGTGACTAGCTTCCAAATTAAATTGTTTCCTTAGGAATTCAGCCATCCCTTGAAAACACAGTGTTATTTAGCTCAACCAAGGGAGATTCACTTGCAGATCTATATTATTAGAGTATGATGGGAACATAGGAATTCAGATTGGTTCTGATGCTTTTTTAAGGAAAAAAGAAAATCTGTAGTGTAATCTCAAGAACATTCCACTAGCCAGGACCTGTCCCAGATAGAACGAAGATGTAGGTGAGCTTGACATCAGAACTCACCTTTTTCTCTCCTCTTTTTCTTCCCAGTCCGTTCTTAGGAACCCTGAGTGCCTGGGGTCTTTGGCTTCCTGGAGACCCATTTTCACTCCCCGAGTTATGTCTCTTTGTCTCAGACATTTTCAAACGCTTTAGATTTACCTCTCTTTTCCTCCTCCACTTAAACATGTTCAAATTTCCTGTCCTGTATTTTTTGGGGGCCCTATGCTGTTTTGGAAATGACATAAACCACTCTCTATTAGTGATTCAATGATGTACATATTGTGCCTAGCAATGGGTTAGATGTTATGCAGTGCAAATAAATAACAACAACAATAAAAATAAACAGGCATTTCTTGAGAGTTCCAGAGACCAGGAACTGTTATTGTTATCAATTTTTATAAGGCAAGGGTTAAGAATTTTTGTTCTCATTTTGCAGAAGACCTTTAGAGAGACCAGTAATAGAGTTTGCAAGTGTTAGAATTAGGATTCTGATCCAGGCCCAGCTAACTCCAAAGTCTATATTTATACTATGCAAAGTCTATATTTATACTTTGCTTTATACTAGCATACTTATACTAGGCTTCTATCCAGGTACGTGGAGTGGTCAGTGGACGGATCTGCATTAACCCATTAGATAAAGGGTCAGAATGGGTGGGACAAGAATAGGGGAATGTATGAAAAGAGATTTGTAAGAAAGAAAAAAAAGTAAAGTTTGCAGAGAAGTTTGTCCTTGAGTTATTGTTCGGAGAGTGTTTAGACATGGACAAAAAGATAAGCAACATATCCATAACTTAAAGAACTGAGAGGTCTTTCTGGCCCTGTGAATTGTCCTGCAGACAGCACCTGCCATGTGAGAGACACTGTTTTAAATGCATTCATTCCTTTCTTTCTTAAAGCAACTTTACCCAGGATGCACTAATGTTGTAATTCCCAGCTTACCAAACGTTGTTATTCTTAACTTACTGAGGTATAAAGAAATTAATTACTTGCTTATTGCCAAGTGATAATTTTAAACAGGATTTGAACAGAGGAAGTCTGACTGCAGAGTCTACATTCTTAAACTCTATGCTAGAAGTAGGGCCAGATGCTAAGAGCCTTGAAGCTTAGAAAGAGGAAGTTAGATGCATGCAGCAAGCAACAAAAAAACATTGTGCTGGAGAGAGGAGTATTTGAAGATCGGTGTGATAGAATTTTGCAGGATGTATGGAAGGGGGAAGAGACAGGGTGCAGTGCTCAATCCGACTGGAAGACCTTTGCTCTGCAAGCTGAGGTGATGAGGACTCTGACTGGCGTGTGGTAGAAGTGAGCGGGGAGAAGGAGCACACCTGAACAGCTCTGTCCAAGGGAGAAGCTCAGCTTTTCATTGGATAAGCAGGCGAAGGACAGAGGAGACAAAGATGACCCCAATGTTTTGTATCTGGAAGATGAGGCATCTAGGTGAGATAGTGATACCAGACATGGGATTTGGGAGCCCTCAGCACAGAGGAAAGAGCTGAAACACTGAAGATGATTTTTCTAATGTGGAAAGAGTAGCTCAACCTTGGAAGCCCCATACCAGTTGGGAAGATGGTGAAAGAAAAACCGGTGACTAAGTCAAATTATGATGACCTTGAAAGGTAGATGGAGAGCTGGGATAGTGCAGGCTGACAAAAGCTCGTGGAGGAAGAGCAATTTCAAGAAGGGTCAACAGTATTGCCAGCTGTGGCTTGGAGGTCACAGAGACCACGATCTAAAGATCTAAAGTTCATTTGATTTGATTTGATGAAAAGGTCATTTGGTTAATGTAAGAATATAGCTTTAGTAGGGAGGTGGGGATGGAGTAGTACTGGCTAAGGGCCAATAGACATTAATAGGAAAGACATTTGACTTAGAGTTAGCAGCATTGTGTGTAGATCCTAGTAGCCACTCCCTAATTTTGTGACCTATGTAAAATAAGCCTGCTCCAAAATAAGGATAATAATACCTCCCAGGTAGTTTCATTGTGGAAGTTAGAGACCATGTGTGTGGATTGCCTAGCACAAAGTCTGGTACATAATATATGCTCAAAAAGTATTTGTTGATTGGATGGCATGACAAGTGTGACAGTGGGGATTAAGAAAGCAGATCGTCATGCCCTCTTCTCTATTTTGGAAAGGCAGGAAAGAGGCAAGTTCTAGCATGGTGGGAAGGAAGGTGCTACGTTAACTTAGAGAGACCCAGGTTTCTACTGATGCTAGTTAATGGATAATGTACTGTATTGTTGTGCTTCTTCAGGGACACGAGCATTTGTGCAGAGTAGCAAAGAAGTAATGAATGATTGCTGGTTATGGTGTCACTGACTGAGTTACAGAGTTCCGGAGAGAAGAGGTTTGGGTGGGGTGGGATGATAATGAGTTTGCTTTTAGACCTGTTGATTCTGAGATATCTGTAGGATACATAGGTTGAGATCTTCAGCAGGCAATTGTATATATGGCTGAAGATCTGGTCAATGGCCTGAGATTGTAATATTAGATTTTTTAGAAACTACTGTACTAGTTTTAAATGTGATCTCTCCAACATTTAGACCTCTTTTTTTAGAGCCTGAACTAAACTGTCATTGTGAATGTATTTTGCGTCTAAAGAGCACAAAATGATAAAAAGAGGCCCGCTTTCTTATCTCTGTGGCAGAATTCCACGAGACTACTCCACTCGGACCCTTCACGATCTGTGCGCCACTATCCCAGCCCAAGAGCTGCCCATTGACTTGCGCCTGGCTTCTCGAGTGTATCATACAGCCGACAAGAAAGGCCACAATACTGTACTTGGAGTATGTGGAACCTCTTTCTTAGATGATCGCTATACAGATGAAGAGCAAAGAGATAGGTAAGAGTTCCACTGGTAATTTTGTTTTAAACTAGATTTAAACTGCCAAAGAATTTCTGCCTTTGAGGCTTAAATTTTGAAGACTTGCTTCTGAAAGGAGCAGTTTTGGTCCTTTCCATTCCTTCCGGGTACATACACAGTCTAGGTCAGTGTCTTCATTTCCTGCCATTATTGACATGAACCATGCCCTATCGTATAAGGTAACTTTAGTTTAGTGGTTTATGGTTCCCAAAGAGTGTCACATACATGATCTCATTTGTTCTTTGTAACAACTCTGTGGAGTACAGATGTGGAAATTGAAGCTTATAAGAACCAAGCAACTTTGCCAGGCTTATACAACTAAGAACATCACAGATTTGGGAGTTGAAGCCAGTTTTTAGATTTCAGCATCATTGGGCATGCTTGGGTCCAGGGATCATGTATAAGTGTCATTTCCTCTGGACCTTTTTCCATTTCTCCTTGTGTCTCACTTCCCTTCAGAATGTGAGTATTCTTTTATGGAGAGTATATAATTTATAGCATCCTCAAATGAGAGGAGAAAAGGGAAGGGGGCTAACGTTTATTTAGCAGGAACTGTATTCCTTGCACTGTGCTGTGTGCTTTGCATCTTTCCTGTTTAAATCTTCAATCATAAGGGAGAAGTCATAATTTCCATTTTATTCATGGAGAACCTTAGGCTTTATAATATCGGGTAACCTGCCCAAGTTTTATCTCTAGATAGTGATTAGAATCCAGATTTGTGGGACTTCCCTGGTGGTCTAGTGGTAGAGAATCCGCCTTCCAATGCAGGGGATGCGGGTTCGATCCCTGGTCAGGGAATTAAGATCCCACATGCCGCGGGGCAACTAAGCCCACATGCCACAACTACTGAGCTCATGCACCTCAACTGGAGAGCCCGTGTGCCGCAAACTACAGAGCGCATGTGTGTTGAAGCCTGTGCGCCGCAACTAGAGAGAGAAAACCCGCACGCGAGAGAGAAGCCCACGAGCTACAACGAAAGATCCTGCATGTCTCAACGAAGATCCCGCATGCCGCAACTAAGACCTGACACAGCCAAAAAAAAAAAAAAAAAAGAATCCAGATTTGTTTAACTTTTTTTTTTTTTTGCGGTACGCGGGCCTCTGACTGCTGTGGCCTCTCCCGATGCAGAGCACAGGCTCCGGACGCGCAGGCTCAGCAGCCGTGGCTCACGGGCCCAGACGCTCTGCGGCATGTGGGATCTTCCCGGACCGGGGCATGAACCCGTGTCCCCTGCATCGGCAGGCGGACTCTCAACCACTGCGCCACCAGGGAAGCCCCTAACTTAACTTTTCTCAAACTTTTTTTTTCATTATCACCCCAGTAAGAAGGCTTTTTAGACTCCCCCACCCAATTTCCCCTCTCCATTATATTGTAGTGCTCTAGATATACTGTATATCTGTTTATGGTACTGTATGTATATCTGTGCCTTACTTATACATAAAAAGAGTAAACTTTTTCACCCCCTGCCCTCCCCAGTCACTAATTTTCACTCCCTTGGGGGTGATATCACCTGCGCATAGAGAATGCATACTCTAAAGTTTCTTGTCTTTCAGAAGACCTGGTAGGAATCCTGAAAAATCATCTATAACAGGTTTTTAAAATACTCAAATATTAAATGTTAAGTTAAATTTAAGTAGATGTATGTTTAGTGTTATATTTGAGCTATTCTAGATATATAAGAATAATAGTTTAAAAGATCACTTTTAATTAACACTATCAAAAAATTGTAAGTAACTGACCCACACTTTTCATGCTATATTCTGATCCCATTTCCTCCAACTTTACTTTTAGTAAAAATTGTAGCACCTTACTGCGTTCTTTTAAGGCTTAAAGTCATGGTTTCCCTGTGTTTAGTAATCAAAATGCCATTCAGTATGAATCCCCAAAAGAAGTTCATTCTCATGTTTATTTTCTGTTAGGCAAAAAGATTTTTTAAAGGGACTTATGTGTTATTCATAATTTTATGAATAAAATTATATGTGAAGAATTTTAGAAATTTCAGAATTGCTCCAGTATCTCTGGTAGATTATAGAAGTTCCATATGACTTCTTTGGAATGTCTTTGAAAAGCCTAAAGCTGAGAGTGGACATAAAGACATAAACATAATCCAGTAGTTATGAAACTACTATATTGAGTCATTTCTGTTAGCACTCTGCAAGCCAGGCATCCTTGGCTTACAGCTTCTATTATTCAGGCAAAGTGTTAAAAATACTGATTTCTTTCCAATTCTAAATTTTTTTTTCAAGTAGGTCTCACTTTCTTTTTCCAAGAGAGTCAATAAATGTTCTATTTGATGATGATAATTCTTGGCAATTTGTTCCTAAGTACCAAATAAGAAGTTAATTTAAGTACTGAATATTTAATTCTCTGGCATCCATCTCTTGAGGATTACCTTGCTAAACATAGCTTAACCTTTTCAAAAATATATCTGTCTGCTGAGCCTACAAGTTCAGAGAAATGTATAATTTTTTCTGCACTAATAAGTTGTCTCAAGAAAGGTAACTGTGAATAAAAAATGAATACCCTTTCACTTGGTGGCTTTTTGGTTTTTCTGTGCAATGAACAGTTCCACAAAGCATAATACTTGTGGTTATATAGTTTTAATGCTTTCCTAATTTTGCACATAGAAACTGTTATTTGTGGGAAACACCAAGGATATTTTAATGGGATAGTGTGGGTACATAAGTTTATTTAAAATAGCAATGTACTGTTCAAACATGTTTATTTTGCTAAATAGCAGTTTTGATTAGAACTATAAAATATTCCATATTGATCATATTTTTGCTTTTAAAGTTTCTGTATTGTAAAGAGAAGTTTATAGACATCTAAGAATTAGAACTCTTACCATGGAATTTTAGATTTTGGGTTTTAAAATAAGGGAAATTATTAAAAGTGTTTAAACACTTAGATTAGTGTTAACAGTTTGGTGAGTAGCCTTCTGAACATCTCTGTGTAAACATGTGTTTAAACCATAGATGGCATTCTATAGACATATTTTCCACTCAAGGTTATGTGTGAACATTTAAATTATTTCATAATATTTGCTAACTTAACCATGCTGCAGTGTAAGAAAATTCCTAGGTGTGGAATTATTTATTAAAATTTTTGGTTTAAAAATTTTGATGCACATTGCTGAACTTCTCTCCAGAAAAATCACACCAGTTTATATGCTTACCAACAATTTATGATATTGTTCATTTCCTTTCAACCTGGCCAAACCACTAACTGTCAGTCTTCTGGATCTTTTCCTAATCTGATGAAGAAAAATATCTCTTTATTTATTGTTTTATTCATTTCTAATAAGATTGAGCATATTTTTGGATGTCTCTTGGTTATTTGTTTTTCTCCTTTTGAGAATTACCAATTCATATTCTGTTATCATTCATCTTTTTCTTATTGATTTATAAGTGATCTTTTTATATTAAAGATTTTTATCATATATAATGTAGACTTTAAAAAATTGTTTTGCTTGCTTTTCAGTTTTGTTATGTTGTTTTATGCTATCCGGAAGTTGTATGCTAATACAGAAGTAGTGAAAACTGGCAATAGTTTCCTTTATGTGTTCTAGTCTTGGTGTCATTCTTGGTGTCTCTAGTCTTCTAGTCATTCTTAGAAAAGGCTTTTCTACACTTCAATTTAAATATATTCTGTTGGGGCTTCCCTGGTGGCACAGTGGTTAAGAATCTGCCTGCCAATGTGAGGTACACGGGTTTGATACCTGGTCCGGGAAGATCCCACATGCTGCGGAGCAACTAAGCCCGCAAGCCACAACTACTGAGCCCACGTGACACAACTACTAAAGCCTGTGCGCCTAGAGCCCATGCTTCGCAACAAAAGAAGCCACGACAATGAGAAGCCTGCGCACTGTAATGAAGAGTAGCCCCTGCTCACCGCAACTAGAGAAAGCCAGCACACAGCAACGAAGACCCAACACAGCCAAAAATAAAAACAAATAAATTTAAATAAATATATTCTGTCATATTTTCTTCTAGTAATTTTATGGCTTTCTGTTAAAAAATTAAATCTTTGATTCATCTTTAATTAGTTTGATAAGAAGAATAAGCATTAATGTTTCTTTCCCAAATGACTAGCCAATTGCACAATATCGTTTATTCAATAAACCCTCTTTTTCTCACTAATTTGAAATGCCAACTTTTCATACCTTAAATTTGAATGTGTTATCAAGACTATTTATGGACTTACGTTCTATTTCACTGATTTTTCTATGTAAAATGGCTTGTGTATTTTGTTGATCCACCATCAAGAAAGAGCGAGCTGGTGGCAAAAATGCTGTCTTGGCAAAAATGGCTGACCTTCTCAAGCCAGGTACCCTTATAGCCAGCTTCTGGTGGTAAGCAGTGCTTAGACCATAGATCCCAGATTTAGCCCTCAACTCAACTTCAAATTACAAGGGAAATTCCTAGTCACATTTTAGAAAAACATGTACAGACTGTTAGTTTTATACATTAAAACAGCAGTGACTACAACAACAAAAATTAGAAAAGCAAAAGTTAAATGTCAGAATTCAAAGCTTAATTTCATTTATTATTTTGCTACAAAATAATAATAGTAATACAAATATGCAAGAAAATACAAAAAAGGAAAACAATTACTCAAAATCCTGCCATCCAGAGATAATACTATTCTTAAGTATATGATTCCAGACTTATCTGTATGCAAATAAATCATATGGAACAAAACTTGGATAATGCTATGTAAAAAATGTTTTGTAACCTGATTTTTAAAACTTATTATGTTGTAATTATCTTTCTATGTCACGAAGTACAGATCTGAATAATCATTTAAATTGATCAGTAAATATTTTTTGTGTACCTACTGTGTGGCAGGCATTGAGTTAGGCACTAGGTAAGCATCTGCAAACAAGAGAAACATAATCCCTGCCCTCAGGGAATTTGGAGATTAGCAGAGAAGAAAGGTGGTGAATTAATTATTGTGAATGTGACAATTAATATGCAGATGTGCAGTGTATGGAAGCATGTAAGGAGAGTTCCCAATTATCTGGGGGAGATTGAGGAAATGATACTTAAATTGAAATCTGAGGAATAAATAGAAGATAGCTAGGAAGAGGGGAAAGAAGTTTTTTAGTTTCTTGCTACTCAAAAGCATAGTTCACAGACCAGCAGCATCACCATCACCTGGAAGCTTGTTAAAAATACAGGTGATTAGTATGCACATTGAAGTTTGAGAGTCCGTGCTGTGGACAGTTGGAACCCATTTGAGAATTGGAAAGATGTCAAGCAGTAGTGAATAGGAAGAGCAGTGATGCAGTTGATGCTGGAGAGGTCACAAGAGTCAGATTATGTAGGATTTATAGATGCTCTCTTTGTGTATGTGAGAGCATGTCTGTGAGGACTTGGGGGAGAGATTTTTATTCACAGTATATGGAGACACCGCTGATAGGAGTTTTTGAGGAAGAATGACATGATCAAATTTGCTTTAAGATATCACAGTCCTCATTGTGACTTCTCAGTAACACTTAACACAGTTAATCACTTGCTTTTCCATACAACGCCTTTATCCCTTGGCCTCAGGACTGCATTCTCTCTTGGTTCTATTCCTGCCTCCTTTGCTATGTCTTCTTAGTCTCTCTTGCTGGTATCTCCTCATCTCTTGACTTCAAAATATTGGAGTGCCCAAAGCTTATCCTTGGACCTCGGATTTTCTCCTCTAACTATACTCTCAAGGTGATCTTATTCAGGACCATGGCTTTAAATATGATCTATATACTGATAACTGTTATTAACTAAGATAAATGATTAAGGACTGTAATTGTCCTTATAATAACTAAAAACTGAAAACAACTTAAGTGTCCATCAATGGAAGACATTTTATAGTGCATCCAATGATGGGATGTATTGGAATTGCAGTAAAGAATAAGGTAGAGTGTGCTGAAATGAGTTAGAACTAAGTATATAAACAGATATGTGATTATGTACAACAAATTTTTTACATGGAAGAAAATTCAGGAAACTGTTAACTGTGATCCTTCTGTTTTCCTTGTAGATTGTACACCAAATGGATGAAAAGTGAAACTCAACTTATTTTTTGCTTTATGTATATGGTATATGTTTGCCCTTTCTTTTATTTTAATTTTTCTTAGTTGTGTCCCTTGTAGATTGCATAGTATTGAACATTTTTTTAAGCCAATCAGAAATGAATTCTCTTATAGTAGGTTGGATCACCCCATATTCATTTATTGTCATATCAGATGCATTTGGTATTATTCTTGTCATCTTATTTTGTAGTTTCTTTCTCTTTTGCTTCTTTGCTCTTTCCTATAATCTGACATATTTGTCAACATTTGTCTATGTGTTTTTTGTTTGTATCATTGTCTTATATCTAATGTTGTGAGACAGAAATCTGAAATTTAAATCTTAGCTTAATCTTAGCATATAATTTATTTCTTCTCCACTCCTAGATGCTTATAGGGTTTAAATTTTGCTTTAAATTAAATAATTTCACTAGCATATGTTTGGGAGTGGATTGTTTTCTAATTACTTTTTCCTGGTACATGGAAAGCCCTTTTGATATGCAAATACAGCTCTTCAGTTTAGGGCATTTTCCTGTTTTATTTCAAGTAGTGTTTTCATTCTGTTTATTTGGTACATTTCTTCAGGAGTATCAATTAGCTATATGTTGCATCTACACTACCTGTCACCTACATTTATCATCTCCTTGCCTACATTCATCTCTCAAACCTATGTTCTATATCAATGGTTTCATTTTCTGAGATGTAAATTTGTTCTAATTACCACTTTTTATCACTATAGCATTTTTCTTATTTGTTCTTAATTCTATCAGACTCTTAAGAAAAATCCAAGTCTTTTGTTTTATCTGAACTTTTACCTGTTTTATGAAAGCATTAAAAAAATTTATTTTCACAGCACAGAGCAGACCCTTTCAAAATATTTTTTGATTTGTATAATAAAACTCTTCTAAAAGAATGTTCTTCATATAACTTTTTGAATACTATATTTCTTTCCTATGCTTTGCAGACTCTCTTCATAGAACTGATATTGGATTTTCCAGTGTACTCATCTTTGAATGAAGATAGGCCATTTCTGGCTGCCCAAAGTTAATATCAGATAGCTTTACCTGGCAATTCTTTTCTTTTTAAATTAATTATTTTTTGACATCTGTATTGGAGTATAGTTGCTTTACAGTTGTGTGTTAGTTTCTGCTGTGTAACAAAGTGAATCAGCTATACATATACATATATCCCCATATCTCCTCCCTCTTGTGTCTCCCTCCCACCCTCCCTATCCCACCCATCTAGGTGGACACAAAGCACCGAGCTGATCTCCCTGTGCTATGCGGCTGCTTCCCACTAGCTATCTATTTTACATTTGGTAGTGTATATATGTCCATGCCAATCTCTCACTTCGTCCCAGCTTCCCCTTCCCCCTCCCTGTGTCCTCAAGTCCATTCTCTATATCTGCATCTTTATTCCTGTCCTGCCCCTAGGTTCTTCATGACCTTTTTTTTTTTTTAGATTCCATATATATGCGTTAGCGTACGTCATTTATTTTTCTCTTTCTGACTTACTTCACTCTGTATGACAGACTCTAGGTCCATCCACCTCACTACAAATAACTCAATTTCGTTTCTTTATATGGCTGAGTAATATTTATGTGCCACATCTTCTTTATCCATTCATCTGTTGATGGACACTTAGGTTGCTTCCATGTCCTGGCTATTGTAAATAGTACTGCAGTGAACATTGTGGTACATTTCTCTTTTTGAATTATGGTTTTCTCAGGGTATATGCCTAATAGTGGGATTGCTGGGTCATATGGTAGTTCTATTTGTAGTTTTTTAAGGAACCTCTATACTGTTCTCCATAGTAGCTGTATCAATTTACATTCCCACCAACAGAGCAGGAGGGTTCCCTTTCTCTACACCCTCTCCAGCATTTATTGTTCGTAGATTTTTTGATGATGGCCATTCTGACTGGTGTGAGGTGATACCTCATTGTAGTTTTGATTTGCATTTCTCTAATGATTAGTGATATTGAGCATCCTTTCATGTGTTTGTTGGCAATCTGTATATCTTCTTTGGAGAAATGTCTATTTAGGTCTTCTGCCCATTTTTGGGTTGGGTTGGCTTGTTTGTTTTTTTGATATTGAGCTGCATGAGCTGCTTGTATATTTTGGAGATTAATTCTTTGTCAGTTGCTTCATTTGCAAATATTTTCTCCCATTCTGAGGATTGTCTTTTCATCTTGTTTAGGTTTTCCTTTGCTGTGCAAATGCTTTTAAGTTTCATTAGGTCTCATTTGTTTATTTTTGTTTTTATTTCCGTTTCTCTAGGAGGTTGATCAAAAAGGATCTTGCTGTGATTTATGTCACAGAGTGTTCTTCCTATGTTTTCCTCTAAGAGTTTTATAGTGTCTGGACTTACTTTTAGGTCTTTAATCCGTTTTGAGTTTATTTTTGTGTATGGTGTTAGGGAGTGTTCTAATTTCATTCTTTTACATGTAGCTGTTTTCTCAGCACTGCTTATTGAAGAGACTGTCTTTTCTCCATTGTATATTCTTGCCTCCTTTATAAAAAATAAGGTGACCATATGTGTGTGGGTTTATCTCTGGGCTTTCTATCCTGTTCCATTGGTATATATTTCTGTTTTTGTGCCAGTAACATACTGTGTTGATTACTGTAGCTTTGTAGTGTAGTCTGAAGTCTGGGAGCCTGATTCCTCCAGCTCCATTTTTCTTTCTCAAGTTTGCTTTGGCTATGTGGGGTCTTTTGTGTTTCCATAGAAATTGTGAAATTTTTTGTTCTAGTTCTGTGAAAAATGCAACTGGTAGTTTGATAGGGATTGTATTGAATCTGTAGATTACTTTGGGTGGTATAGTCATTTTTCACAATATTGATTCTTCCAATCGAAGAACCTGGTATATCTCTCCATCTGTTTTTATCATCTTTAATTTCTTTCATCATTGTCTTATAGTTTTCTGCATACAGGTCTTTTGTCTCCTTAGGTAGGTTTATTCCCAGGTACTTTATTCTTTTGTTGCAATCGTATATGGGAGTGTTTCCTCAATTTCTCTTTCATATTTTCCATCACTAGTGTATAGGAATGCAAGAGTTCTGTGCATTAATTTTGTATCCTGCAACTTTACCAAATTCATTGATTAGCTCTAGTCATTTTCTGGTAGCATCTTTAAGATTCTCTATGTATAGTATCATGTCATCTGCAAACAGTGACAGTTTTACTTCTTTTCTGATTTGGATTCCTTTTATTCCTTTTTCTTCTTTGATTGCTGTGGCTAAAACTTCCAAAACTATGTTGAATACTAGTGGTGAGAGTGGGCAACCTTGTCTTGTTCCTGATCCTTAGTGGAAATGGTTTCAGTTTTCACCATTGAGAACAATGTTGGCTGTGGCTTTGTCATATATGGCCTTTATTTTGTTGAGGTTAAGTTCCCTCTATGCCTACTTTCTGGAGAGCTTTTATCATAAATGGATGTTGAATTTTGTTGAAAGCTTTTTCTGCATCTATTGAGACGATCATATGGTTTTTCTCCTTCAATTTGTTAATATGGTTTATCACATTGATTGATTTGCATATACTGAAGAATCCTTGCATTCCTGGGATAAATCCCACTTGATCATGGTGTATGATCCTTTTAATGTGCTGCTGGATTCTGTTTGCTAGTGTTTTGTTGAGGATTTTTGCATCTGTGATATTGGCCTGTAGTTATCTTTCTTTGTGACATCTTTGTCTGGTTTTGGTATCAGGGTGATGGTGGCCTCGTAGAATGAGTTTGGGATTGTTCCTCCCTCTGCTATGTTTTGGAAGAGTTTAGAGGGATAGGTGTTAGCTCTTGTCTAAATGTTTCATAGAATTCGCCTGTGAAGCCATCAGGTCCTGGGCTTTTGTTTGCTGGAGGAGTTTTAATCACAGTTTCAATTTCAGTGCTTGTGATTGGTCTGTTTATATTTTCTATTTCTTCCTGGTTTAGTCTCAGAATGTTGTGCTTTTCTAAGAATTTGTCTATTTCTTCCAGGTTGTCCATTTTATTGGCGTATAGTTGCCTGTAGTAATCTCTCATGATCCTTTGTATTTCTGCATTGTCAGTTGTTCTTTTTCATTTCTAATTCTATTGATTTGAGTCTTTTCACTTCTTTTCATGATGAGTCTGGATAATGGTTTATCAATTCTCAAAGAACCAGCTTTTAGTTGTATTGATCTTTGCTATCGTTTCCTTCATTTCTTTTTCATTTATTTCTGATCTGATCTTCATGATTCCTTTCCTTTTGCTAACTTTGGGATTTTTTGCTCTTCTTTCTCTTATTGCTTTAGGTGTAAGGTTATGTTGTTTATTTGAGATTTTTATGGTTTCTTAAGGTAAGATTGTATTGCTGTAAACTTCCCTCTTGGAACTGCTTTTGCTGCATCCTATAGGTTTTGGGTCGTCGTGTTTACATTGTCATTTTTTTCTAGGTATTTTTTGACCTCCTCTTTGATTTCTTCAGTGATCTTTTGGTTGTTTAGTAGTGTATTGTTTAGCCTCTATGTGTTTGTATTTTTTACAGGTTTTTTCCTGTAATTGATATCTAGTCTCATAGCATTGTGGTCAGAAAAGATACTTGATACGATTTCAATTTTCTTAAATTTACCAAGGCTTGATTTGTGACCCAAGATATGATTTACCCTGGAGAATGTTCCATGAGCACTTGAGAAGAAAGTGTATTCTGTTGTGTTTGGATGGAAAGTTCTGTAAATATCAATTAAGTCCATCTTGTTTAATGTATCATTTAAAGCCTGTGTTTCCTTATTTATTTTCATTTTGGATGATCTGTCTATTGGTGAAAGTGAGGTGTTAAAGTCCCCTACTATGACTGTGTTACTGTCGATTTACCCTTTTATCGCTGTTAGCATTTACCTTATGTATTGAGGTGCTGTTATGTTGGGTGCATAAATATTTACAATCATTATATCTTCTTCTTGGATTGATCCCTTGATCATTATGTAGTGTCCTTCTTTGTCTCTTGTAATAGTCTTTTTTTCAAAGTCTATTTCATCTGATATGAGAATTGCTACTCCACCTTTCTTTTGATTTCCATTTACATGGAATATCTTTTTCCATCCCCTCACTTTCAGTCTGTATGTGTCCCTAGATCTGAAATGGATCTCTTGTAGACAGCATATATACAGGTCTTGTTTTTGTATCCATTCAGCCAGTCTGTGTCTTTTGGTTGGAGCATTTAATCCATTTACGTTTAAGGTAGTTATCGATATGTATGTTCTTATTACCATTTTCTTAATTGTTTTGGGTTTGTTTTTTTAGGTCTTATCCTTCTCTGGCTTTCCTGCCTAGAGAAGTTCCTTTAGAATTTGTTGTAAAGCTGGTTTGGTGGTGCTGAATTCTCTTAGCTTTTGCTTGTCTGTAAAGATTTTAATTTCTCTGTTGAATCTAAATCAGATCTTTGCTGGGTAGAGTAATCTTGGTAGTAGGTTTTTCCCCTTCATCACTTTAAATATGTCCTGCCACTCCCTTCTGGCTTTCAGAGTTTCTGCTGAAAGATCAGCTGTTAACCCAATGTGGCTTCTTTTGTATGTTATTTGTTCCTTTTCCCTTGCTGCTTTTAATATTTTTTCTTTGTATTTAGTTTTTGATAGTTTGATTAATCTGTGTCTTGGTGTGTTTCTCCTTGGATTTATCCTGTATGGGACTGTCTGTGCTTCCTGGACTTGATTGACTGTTTCCTTCCCCATATTAGGGAAGTTTTCAACTATAATCTTTTCAAATATTTTCTCAGTCCCTTTCTTTTTCTCTTCTTCTTCTGAGACTCCTATAATTCACGTGTTGGTGCGTTTAATGTTGTCCCAGAGGTATCTGAGACTGTCCTCAATTCTTTTCATTCTTTTTTCTTTATTCTGCTCTGTGGTAGTTATTTACACTATTTTGTCTTCCAGGTCACTTATCTGTTCTTCTGCCTCAGTTATTCTGCTATTGATTCCTTCTAGAGAATTTTTAATTTCATTTATTGTGTTGTTCATCATTGTTTGTTTGCTCTTTAGTTCTTCTAGGTCCTTGTTAAATGTTTCTTGTATTTTCTCTATTCTATTTCCAAGATTTTGGATCATCTTTACTATCATTACTCTGAATTCTTTTCAGGTAGACTGCCTATTTCCTCTTCATTTGTTTGGTCTGGTGGGTTTTTACCTTGCTCCTTCATCTGCTGTGTATTTCTCTGTCTTCTTATTTTGCTTAACTTACTGTGTTTGGGGTCTCCTGTTCGCAGGCTTCAGGTTTGTAATTCCCGTTGTTTTTGGTGTCTGCCCCCAGTTGGCAAGGTTAGTTCAGTAGGCCTCCTGGTGGAGGGGCCTGGTGCCTGTGTTCTGGTGGATGAGGCTGGATCTAGTCTTTCTGGTGGGCAGGACTGCATCCAGTGGTGTGTTTTGGGGTGTCTGTGAAGTTAAGATTTTAGGCAGCCTCTCTGCTAGTGGGTGGGGTTGTGTTCCTATCTTGCTAGTTGTTTGGCATGGGGTGTCCAGCACTGTCACTTGCTGGTCATTGAGTGGAGCTGGGTCTTAGTATTGAGATGGAGAACTCTGGGAGAGCTTTTACTGTTTGACATTACATGGAGCCAGGAGGTCTCTGGTGGAGCAATGTCCTCAGTGTTGGCTCTCCCACCTCAGTGGCTCAGGCCTGACACCCGGCTGGAGCACCAAGACCCTGTCAGTCACATGGCTCATGAGCAACTGCAAGTATCGGAAGTGCTATTTGATCAAGTAGGTTGTCCAGCAATTCTCAGGGATTCTTTTTGCAGTGACCTGTCTGAAGTGCTGAACAAGCCAGGAAAACGCCCTTGGCAGATGTCAGATTGGGGTCCCAGGTTCACCTCCAGAAGGCCACTTCGCTGCATGTAAGTCTTTGGCCTCTTAGATGGCCCCTGGGGCAAGGCACTGTTCCAGTGTGCCTCTGAGCAGGGAGAGAAGCAGATCTTCCACGAGGGGTGAGGCCTGCCTACCTGGCAATTCTTGATTGTTCATTTTGGAAGCATTAGAGTATTACTTTTAGATCTTAAGTAGGAGAACCAGGAGATGCAGGTTTATATTACTATGGTAAAGATTATTCTAGGTTTTTTTTCCTGTGCATGTACATATATTACATATACATACATTTTACAAAAATGACATTAAAGATGTTGTTTTGACAGGTTATAATCCTTTGAGGATTTTTATGTTAAAACTGAAGGCCAGACATACGGGTAATTATTTTGACTTATTATCTTTACTATTTATAGTTTACAAATCAACTATATAAAATGAGCTTCCATTAGAAAGATTTTATCTGGCTCCCTTCCCAAATAGCAATATTTGAATAGGAAAGCAGAAAATTATCTAATAGAAAATATATTGTTGTGTATTTATTGCATAATCTAGTGTTAACAACAACTCTATCTAATAGATAAAATCATTCTATTTCCCAAATGAAGAAAATGTGGTTCAGAGGTTGACTAGTTCATATTTATATAACTGGTAAAAGCTGGAATTCAGACCCAGGTCTCTCTGTTTCTAAATGTGATTTCCATTATATCCCACTGTTTTGTGAACTTGTGAAAGTGCCTCCTATTTTTTTCTCTTTATGTTTCATTCCAAATACTCATTCTCATCTTGTTTTCAGAACCAATGCTGATACAAACTAGGAAGAATCATATTTTACTCACCGTTGATGTTTTGTATTTTGTCTATTGTGACCCAATTTTGGAAGCAAGGTTTCTGCTTATTTGGGTGAGGGTTTTATCTTGTATTGTTTGTTCCCTGTTAGGAACTGAAATCTTGTTTCTGAGTCCTGGGCCAGGGCTGGGGCCTTGCAAACTGAGGGAGACTGTCCTGACATCAATTACTTAATTATTAAAAGCTCTCACTGACTACTGCCTTTATTTGCATTCTCTGTCACTGGTCGCTCCCCACTACAATGTGCCATCATCCCATGTTAGCCCTTTCTGATGCTGCTTGCAGTGCACCACCACCCATGTTCTGTAGCTCTGTCTTTGGAATAGTGTGTTCTGTCTTCTGCTTCACATTTCCTTCCACTGTGGGTATCTGGGACTGACTTTCCCCCACTGTCCCTGTTTCCTGCATTGTCTGCCGTTGCTTAATGGTCAGGTCTAATCCTAGCCCCAGCACACCCCCACCCCTTACTTGGCCTTGTTCCTTGCTGCATGATCCTGACAATGATACCAATGAGTATAGGACTTAATTCCTGTTTGAGGTCTAGCTGCTGATACGTGTGACAGAGCACATATATCAGAGCTGTAAGAGATCTTAGCCTTCCCCTAGCCTAACCATCTCATATTATGAAGAAACAGAGGCAAAACTATGCACCTCACGTCAGTTTTGGCAGAGTTAGGACTAGAATCAACGGTAACCTCAATTAGATTATTTTTATATTCATTTTCAACAAATAGCCCCTATACCTAAGTAAGCCTTAAGCATACTTTAAAAAATACAAATTGGGATGACAAATTTATATTAGTATGTACTATCAGTATTTGATAAGATATTAGATTAGTATGTTTTTGTTTTATATGGAAACACCAAAAAAAAAGGAATTATTTGGAAATTTGTTTGATTTCATAACTGCCAATATCTGAAAGTTGGAATATATTTTTTTAAGCAAAGCAATGTCATTCCACCAGATGTCACTGTTTGCATGTAGCAATGAAGTTACAATGATTAAAAATAAAATTACCCCCTCTCTATTCATATTTTGTAAAAAAAAAATTCTGTATAATTGCATTCTTATCCTTCTTTAGATTTATTATTTATTAAGACTATATTCCCTGAATTTTTTCAAGTATTGAAAGTATTCATTACTTCTGCTGTAGATTTTAAAGACTTTACTAAAAAAAATTATTTGTAGATTAGCATCTTCAAGAAGATGAACTCCTAAAGTCTTTTCTAGGCCTAGGAGTTTGCTTTTCAAACAACGTGCTTTTAAGTTACTGTTTTCTAAATTGTCAATTGTGACCCAATAAGTGGATTGTGCACTAATGGCTTGCTATGAGTCCCTTAAAGAAATGATGTCTGGGATAGAATATTGCATGTAAGTATTACTTTGGCAAAGCTTTTTACATGAACACTTTAAATTTTTTTTTTATATTTATTTATTTATTTATTGGCTGCATTGGGTCTTAGCTGCAGCATGCGGGATCTTTCGTTGCAGCACACCGGCTCTTTGTTGTGGTGTGTGGGCTTCTCTCTAGTTGTGGCGTGAGGGCTCCAGAGCATGCGGGCTTATTGGTTGCGGCCTGTGGGCTCTCTAGTTGTGGTGCGCAGGGGCTTAGTTGCCCCACGGCATGTGGGATCTTAGTTTCCTGACCAGGGATCAAACCAGCGTCCCGTGCATTGCAAGACGGATTTTCAACCACTGGACCACCAGGGAAGTCCCTGAACACTCTTAAAATATCCCTGAACACATCTTTTCTGAGTTGCGTAAAAGTGACTGTGAGCTTTATCCTGCCAAGGCTCCCTCAGGTTTAGTACCCCAAGGAGCACAGTACATTTTCTAAGGAAGGGATAGGGAAGGTGTGGTGGGGGAACTTCTCTGTTAGAGTCACACCAGGGAGGGGAGAGGGTTGCAGGAGGAAGAACCCTTCCCTACGCTTCACAGGATGGAGTCCACAGTCACATTTGTGTAACTCATAAAAGATGTGGGCGGAGATTTTTAAGAGTGCTCACAGCCTGGAGCAAATGTTCTCCAATCTTCTTTGACACAACCTATAATAAGAAGAACATTTTATATCTCTGGCCCCATGGGAGACCAGTGTTGACTGGGAAGGCGGTTTAACTCACTCTGAGAGAGATGGGCTTGTTAACTTCATTCAGTCTCTTCAGTCATAATAACAAAAATGATTGTAATATCAACCACTTACTGGTTTTTTTTGTAATTTGTGCAAACTCTTCACATATATTATTTCTAAGCGTTAGACCCTGAAAAATCCCGTTGCTGTTGCTATTCACAGATGAGGAAACTGAGACTTGAGAAGGAAAAGTGACTTATCCAACACAGCACATCAAGCGGCCAAACTAAGGCTAAAATCCTGGTTTTTAACCTCATTCCAAAGGCTAGCTCTTCTCACTATAGCGGTGCTTTATAGGCTTCCCCTGAGTATAAGGGCCATCTGGGTTGTTTAAGTGTATCAGTTCTTAGGCTTTATCCCAAACCAACTGAACTAGAATCTCCAGAGGAGATATCTGGGAAGCTATAGATTTGATAAGTATCCCAGGATATTCTTATGATCAGGCTCTTTTAGGAAAGATTGCAGCACATCAGTGGTTCTCAAACTTCATTGTGCATCAGAATTAACAGTAAGGCTGGTTAAAACACAGAAGGCTGGGTTCCTCCCCAGAGCTTCTGATTCATTAAGTGTGATGGGGCTCAAGAATTTTTATTTCTAGCAAGTTCCTATGTGATACTAATGATGCTGGTTAGGAAACACACTTTGAGAAGCAGTGCAGTACATCATGCTAACCCATGAATCTAGTTTCTCAGGACAGGGTCTGGGCTAACTTTGGCTGTGGGATTTTTCAAGCACAGTGTTAAACAATACATATTCAGTATCTACTATATTCACATTCAAGGGAGACAGAAAATGAATAAGAATCATGCCTCTCCCACCCCAACCAGCCTGTAATCTACTATGAAAAATATACAGAATAAAATGTAATATATTCTATAATGAACTTGCAGATCAAATGCACCAGAGAAACTAGGGAGCAAAGATGAATTTTGGCTGGCCAGAGGGACATTTGTAAAGGCTTCGTGGAACAGTTGAGGTCTGAAAGTCTTATTTTCAACACTTTCATAGCCACACTGCCTTGTAGTTCGGTTTGCCTGTCTCCCCTATTGCACCTATAGTAATCTCAGCACCTAGAGCATCTTTTGTGCAGTGAATATAGGTTGGGCCAGGTGTTGGGGAGGGAAGTAGGATTGGTAAGGTAGATGGTTCCCAGACTGTGGAGGACCCTGATGGCCAGGCTTAGGAGCTTGGGTTTTACCCTGTGTGTGTAGTCACTAAAGTATTTGGAAGGGGGTAGCTGATGAGAACTCTGTCAGGGATCTGTAACATGGATTGGAGGTGGGAAAGTCTGGAGGTGAGGGACAGCAAAGATGTTATCATAGGACTTAGCTGAGAGGAAATGCAACAGGATGGAGAAACACTGGAGGGAGAAGGATCAGGACAAGTGATTACTGTTGGGGGTGAGGGAGAAGTTGGAGATGAAGAGATTTTCATTCTGAACCACTGAGATGGTGGTGGTCTCCAAAGGGGAGATCTCTAAAAAGGATTGGTTCTTTTCTCTGGAAATAAAGAAGGAAGCAGGGAAAATCTGGACAAAAATTTCAAGCAAGTGATTCATCTTTGTCAGACAGGAACAGTTGCTAACCTTGGGTAGCCTTTCCACTAAGGCCCCCAGTTTATGTCTACCAGAGCTATGCACTCTAAAGTGGCCAGTGACTTCTTTCACTTTCCTTCCAACCAAATAGAATTTCTATTTCTTTGATGCACATTTGGGATGTGAAAAGACAATAATATGTGAATGACTCTGACTACTTTGTTTTTGGCTTCTGAACAGATAAAAATATAGCAGTGCCTCAAGATAGCTTCTTAAGTCACCCCTCTCCTCCTTGATCTTGATATCTGTATTCTCTCGCTCATTATTCTAGACAATAGAATACCCTGCTCTTTTGTTTTTCCTGGATATATCAGTCAGGATTCAGTTGCAGAAAACAGAAATAGTTTTAGCTATTTTAAGCATAAAGGGATCTATAATAATGGGAATGTGATGCTTTTAAAGTCAATGGAAAGATTGGAAGAATGGGCTCTAGGCAGGGAGGGTTTTCCAGAGCTGACTCATACAGCACGTTTAACTGGCTGCCAAAGCTGCTGCTCCTTCTGGCACAGTCAGGAAGGTGGGAAATCTGGAGGCCAACACTGGCAACAAACCACCTTAGCTGAAATTCAGGGATCGTGTGGCCTCTAGTGTCACAGCTTTTGTCTCTGGAGCCTTGCTGTGTCTGTTTGAATGCTCACTGGCAAAAAAGTCTACCCACAAAAGAAGTAACTGGAACCCTGCCACAGAAGAACTCAACGTCACCATGACTGCTTGCCAGCAGGAACATCAGAACCTTCTTCGTTCCAAATTGTACGTGAGTGCACGTGGTTAGTAGATCCTAAAACACATCCAGGACACTGGCTGCAGGAGGGTCTTCACCTCCCCATCCTCAGCAGTTGGAGAAAGTGTATTGGAGGGAGGATGGACTGGATGTCGAATGGCAATCTGTTATGTCCACTGTGCTGGGAGTTGAGCTTTATCTTCTCTTTGAATTCAAATATTTGACTGGATGAGATAGGAAGCTTTTCCCTGTGAACCTACTTTGGCAAAGCCCTGTCTTCTCCAGCCTAGCTTTGGGTGGGCCTGATTTTTAAGAGGTGGTTTGATGGAATCTAGGGATTTCAGCATATCGTTAAGTAGTCAGTTTGATATGTGTGTGCTTTGCCTTCACATTTGGTGGCTCATAAACTGGTTGTCTATTCATATAATGGTATAACAAAAAGTTAGAGGGAACAGTGGCTCTACTTCCAAGCGAAATTGAAATATGGCTATAGTCTGTGTAGGTCTACTTTATACTCATTTTATATTTCTTTTACAGTAAGTGCTGCAATACAAAAGCTAATGTCTTTTCAAGGAGTCTGTAAGTCAGCCATTAATGACACATTTTGCCTTCAGATTTTGATTTACCTCATCTCTTGGTTTAATTTAGGATTTTGTTGATAAGTTTTTTTGTTTTGTTTTGTTTTGTTTTTTGTGGTACGTGGGACTCTCACTGTTGTGGCCTCTCCCATCGTGGAGTACAGGCTCCGGACGCACAGGCTCAGCGGCCATGGCTTACGGGCCCAGCCACCCCGCGGCATGTGGGATCTTCCCGGACGGGGGCACAAACCCGTGTCCCCTGCATTGGCAGGCGGACTCTCAACCACTGCGCCACCAGGGAAGCCCCCTGTTGATAAGTTTTAAACCTCCTGTGTATATTCTTATGTATTTGTAGTTTGTAGCCTAGAAATAAAGACCTAATACCGTAACAGTTTTCTGTTCATCTTGGCAAGATATGAATCAGGAAGGGAAAACCTTAATGTGAGAAGGCAGTTCTGCTTAGGCTGATGCTTTGCCTCAGTCTAAGAAATGAAACTATTTCCTGTGACTTGGAGTGAGGAACAGGTTAGGGATCAGAAGGCAGAGAACTTTTTACCTCTCTTATCATGAGGCTTTCATAGAGTGAATTTATTATTCCAATATTATAAAACAAAACCACCGAAAGATTACTACTAAAATGCATTCAGAAGCCAACAATTATTCTTGAATTATTTCCCATTTTGGATTATCTGACTTCTGCATAATATCTATTTAGTACAAATATCAAACGTTTATTTTGGTAGAGATATAAAATGAGAGAAAACACCCTTTGACTTATCAATGGCTTAAAGAACAATTTTTTTTTGTTATTAAAAACCCTGTAGACTACTGCAAGGAATTCCTGTTATGGGTGACAATCAAGAATATGTTGCCGTCCTTCCAACAAGACCAGGGATACCACCTGAATTGGCACCAGGAACTGGACGGAGTGCTCACAAACCACACCTACAACTCTCGGGAGAGGAAGTAAGGAGTTCCTTTAATATTAGTTTTCTCTATCTTACAAGCTGTCAGACTTTTTGGTTTCAGGACCCTTTTTATACTCTTAAATATTTTTGAGGACTTCAATAATTATTTATGTGGGTTATATCTATTGACATTTACAGTGTTGGAAATTAAAACTGGGAAAATGCTTAAATGTTTATTTTTTAAAATTAAAAATAACAGTAATAAAGTCATATATGTTAACATAATGTATTTTTATGAAAAATAGTTATATTTTTTAAAACAGAAAAGTAGTATAAAACTAGGATTGTATTTTTTTTTGCAAATCTCTTTAATGTCTGGCTTAATAGATGATAGCTGGGTTCTTATGTTTGCTTCTGCATTCAATTTTGTGGTAGGTTGTTTTGGTTGAAATATATGAGGAAAATTCTGGCTTCATGAAGATATATAGTTGGAAAGGAAGAGATTATTTTAATAGACTTTTAACATAATTATGGATATTCTCCTTTAATAATATACCAAAACTTTACAAGTGGTAGTTTCTTGAAACTTAGTTGTGAGACTTCCACTTCTGGGGATGATGCAGTAGAAGTACTTTTTCCTATTCCTCCTGCTAAGTACAGGTAAAAACCTGCGTGTTACAAACAGGACAGATCTAAAAGGTGGAGAGACTAAGGCACTAACTAGGAACTTTGGGACCCAACAAATGGCACAGTGGCGAGTTAGTTCCTTGGGTTTTCTTTTTTGCTTCACATATTCTAGACTTAGAGTTGAAAAAATTGGTAACCTAGAAAGAAAACTAGGTAAAGACAGAAGAAAAAAAAAAAGTCCAAACAAAAGCCTGCTCCCTCTAGCCAAAGAACCAGGAAAGGGACAGCCTAGCAAGACAAAACTTTTCAACAATAACTACTCTACCCTAGCCAAACACCACAGAAAAAATGGTGGCCCTGGTCCTTTCCTCACCTCTGCCAGCAAAGGCCTAGAAGGAAAACTAGACTTTTGCTCTTGCCCAGAGTATAAGAAGGCACTATAATACCCCTGCCAGGGTGGTATCAATGAAGGCTGTTTGGGGCTGGAACTTTCAGCTTAATAAAGTGGTAATGAGGTTTCCCCTCTTACTGTGTTAGTTGAGACCACATGGGGATCGTGGACTTGCATCCCCACCTAGTAGTAATGAGCCACTCCTCTCCCTCCCCACTGTGGTGGTACCAGAGGAAGCCTAGCAGAGTGTCAGTTAAAACAGAAGGTTTAAATAAGATCCAGAGCCTCAGAGCAAAATACCCCAGATATCCAAATTTCAACTGAAAATCACTAATCATACCAAGAACCAGGAAAGTCTCAAACTGAACGTAAGAAGATAATCAATAGATGCTATTGCTTAGATAACAGAGATGTTAGAATTATCTGACAATAATTTTAAAGCTACCATCCTAAAAATGCTTCAGTGATAATTATGAACACACCTGAAACAAATTTTTAAAAAATAGAAAGATTCAGAAAAGAAATAGAAAGTCTTAGTATAGACATTGAAGATACATAGTAAAGAAATTGAAGACATTTTAGAATTGAAAAAATATAGTAACTAAAATAAAATGCTCAGCAGGTGGGCTCAAAAGTAGCATGGATGAAACAGGAAATGAACTTGAAGATAAAACAATAGAATTTATCCAGTTTGAGCAACAAAGAGAAACAGACTGAAAAAAAAAATTAACAGACCCTCAGGGACTTGTGGGAGTAAAACAAAAGATCTAACATTTGTGTTATCACAGTCCTGGAAGGAGAAGAGGAAGAGGGGTGACTGAAAACGCATAGGAAGAAATAATGACTGGAAACTTCCCCAGTTTAGCAAAAGACTTAAACCTACATATTCAGGAAGCTGAGCAAACTCCAAGTAAGAAAAATCCAAAGAAATCTGTACCAAGTCACTTACTAGTGAAACTTATGAAAACTAATAACAAAGAAAAAAATCTTGAAAGCATCAAGAGAGAAGTAATATGTTACCTACAGGAGAAAAACAATTTTAATGGCAGTGGATTTCTCATCAGAAACCATGGAGGCCAGAAGTAAGTGATGGAACATTTTTCAAATGCTGAAAGGAAAGAACTGTAAGCCCTGAGTCCTATATCCAGAGAAGATATCCTTCAGGGATGAAAGGGAATCAAGACATTTTCAGATGAAAGGAAACTAAGAGAATTTGTCACCCAGCAGACTTACACTACAAGAAAGACTAGAAGATGTTCTCTAAACAGGAAAAAAAAAAATGATGAAAGAAAAAATCTCGGAATATCTAAAAGGAACAAAAACATGTAAAACAAAAACACAGGTAAATGCAATAGAGTTTCCTTCTCCTTTTGAGTTTTCTAAATTATGTCTGTCAGTTGAAAAAAAATTATACTGTTGAATGTATATAGAGGAAATGTTTAAGACAACTGTATTATAAATGGAGAAGAATAAGGAGACATAAAGGGAGGTAAGGTTTCTACACACCACCTGAACTGGTAAATTGGAGACATCAGTAGACTTTGATAAGTTATGTTTATTATGTTTATATAATGTAATACCTAGAGCAAAACTAAAAAGCTATACAAAGAAATATATACTCAAAAATACCATAGATAAATAAAAGTGGAATTCTAAAATATGTCCATGTAACAGGAAAGCAGGAAATAGAAAACAGAGAAACAAAAGAAACCAGAGAAAACAAGGAGAAAACAAAAATGAAATGGCAGACAAAATCCCTAACTTAAATACATCAGCCACTATGGAGAACAGTATGGAGGTTCCTTAAAAAACTAAAAATAGAAATACCATATGACCCAGCAATTCCACTACTGGGCATATACCCTGAGGAAACCATAATTCAAAAAGGGACATGTACCACAATGTTCATTGCAGTACTATTTACAATAGCCAGGACATGGAAGCAACCTAAGTGTCCATCAACAGATGAATGGATAAAGAAGATGTGGCACATATATACAATGGAATATTACTCAGCCATAAAAAGAAATGAAATTGAGTTATTTGTAGTGAGGTGGATGGACCTAGAGTCTGTCATACAGAATGAAGTAAGTCAGAAAGAGAAAAACAAATACCATACACTAATACATATATATGGAATCTAAAAAAAAAATGTTACTGAACCTAGCAGTAGGACAGGAACAAAGATGCAGATGTATAGAATGGACTTGAGGACACCATGTTGTGGGGAAGGGGAAGCTGGGACGAAGTGAGAGAGTAGCATTGACGTATATACACTACCAAATATAAAATAGATAGCTAGGGAGATCATAGCATGGGGAGATAGCACAGGGAGATCAACTCAGCGCTTAGCATAGCACAGGGAGATCAACTCAGTGCTTTGTGACCACCTAGAGGGGTGGGATAGGGAAGGTGGGAGGGAGGCTCAAGAGGGAGGGGATATGGGGATATATGTATACATATAACTGATTCACTTTGTTATACAGCAGAAACTGACACAACATTGTAAAGCAATTATACTCCAATAAAGATATAAAAAATATATATATATATGATCTAAATACACCAGTTAAGTTACAGAGCTTGCAGAGTGGGTTAAAAGACATGACCAACTATTTAGTGTCCACAAGAAACTGACTTCAAATATAATGACTTAGAAAAGTTGAAAGTAAAAGGGTAAAAAAAGATAAGTCGTGCAAACACTAATCAAAGAAAGGCAGGAGTGGCTATATTAATATCAGATAAAGTAGACTTCCCAGCAAAGAAAGTTATCAGAGACAGAGAGAGGCATTATATTATGATAAAAAGGTCAATCCACCAGGAAGACATAGTAGTCTTAAAGAGTGTGTGCACAAAACAGCTGCAAAATATGTGAAGCAAAAACTGGTAGAACTAAAAGGACAAATAGGCCATTCCACAATTATACTTGGAGACTTCAACACCCCTCTCTAAATAGTTGGTAGAACACTTAGAAAATCAGCAAGGATGGAGAAAAATCAATAACTCCATCAACCAACAGGATCTAATTGAAGTGTACAGAACAATACACCCAACAAGAGCAGAATACATATTCTTTTCACGTTCCTGCAGGACATATACCAAGATAAAACAAATCCATAATGAAATCAAACTAGAGATTAATAACAAAGGTAACAGAAAAATCTCCAAACTGTTGGAATCTAAACAATACAGGTATAAGTAATCCATGTGTTAATCCAGGGAGTCTCAAGGGATTTAAAAAATACATTGAAAATCAATTGAACTGAATTAAAATGAAAATACAACACATCAAAATTTGTGGAACACAGATAATGCAGTGCCGAGAGGGAAAATTATAGCACTAAATGCTTATAGTAAAAAAGAGAAAGTCTCAAATCAATAATTTAACGTCCCGTCTCAAGAGCCTAGAAAAAGAAGAGCAAAATAAACCCAAAGCAAGCAGTGGGAAGGAATAATGAAGAGCAGAAATCAATAAGGTTGAAAACATGAAAACAATAGAGAAAATCCGTGAAACAAAGAGGTAGTTCTTAGAAAAAATTGACCTCTAGCAAGACTGATACGGAAAAACCAGAAAATACACAAATTACCAATATTAGAAGTGAAACAGGAGATATCACTGCAGACCCTCCAGACATCAAAATAATAATAAGGGAATACTATAAACAACTCTACACACATAAATTTGACAACTTAGACAAAACAGAGCAGTTCCTCAAAAAACACAAACTACCACAACTCACTCAATATGAAATAAATACTTTGAATAGCTCTATAATGTTAAGGAAAGTGTATGCTTAATTAACAAAACTCCTTTCTCAGAACCCTGAAAAATAGTTTGGCAGTTAAAAAACCAAAATAAACATGCAACTACTATTAAGCATGTTGCAGAATGAATATATAAACTCTATAAGGATAAGTCTTCAGAGAATTATGCTGGTAAAAACCAATTCCAAAACACTACACACTGGCTGATTTTATTATATAACATTCATGAAATGACAAAATTACAGAAATGGAGAACAGATTAGTGGTTTTCAGGGTTTCAGAATGAGAGTGGGTGGGAATGGGTGGAGTGTGTCTATACAGGACAATATGAGGGATCACTTACAGTGATGGAAATGTTCTGCATCTTAACTATATGAATGTCAATATTTTGTTATTCTGTACTACAGTTTTGCAAGATGTTACCTTTGAGGTAAACTGAGTAAAGGATAGATAGGGTCTCTCTGTATTATTTCTTAAAACTGTCTGTGAATCTATAATTATCTCAAAGTTAAAAGTTTAATACAAGAATTGTGGTTGTTGGACCAGTACCAAAAAATTAAACTTAGCTGAAAAGAAAATGTATTAAATGATAATTTGTACAGGTAAAAAAGTTTGTTGCAATTGAAATCTGAAACCATGTCAATGACTTTTTTATACCTTATAACATGAAAATCTATTGCCTCATTTTGTACTTTGAATGGCTCTTTTACCCATGCATGATTTTGTAACATTTTGCATTGGTCATTTAGAAAGTACTATTCATCAAGTTATGTAGATCTTCAAATGTTGACACATTTCACTAATATATAATGTCAAAATATCTCAATTTTAATATTATCAGAAAAGTCTTTTAGCACTGGGAACCTGGCAAGCTCATGGTGAGGGACACAATTTTTCCAAAATTCTGATTTTTGCTAAAAGCTTAAATTTTTTCTCTTGACACAAATATTCTAAATTATTTTATTTGAAATGACTGATTTTCTCATTTTCAAGAAAATGCTTACCACAAACCGAAGTCTGAATAAAGGTAGTTTGATATTTGTCCTCTCAAGTAAAAATGGTAGCTAGTTCAGTTCAGAACTCAAACAATAGCACACATGTTTTTCCTCAAAACCACCATCCTACTGCACTATGGCCACAGAAGAACTTCATGTGTACTTATCATTTTGTTACACTGAATATTAAAAAGATATTCACTTAAAAGTTGAGATTTAATAAAATGAACATTTTTTTCCTGCTTTGTGGGGGTATTTTTAAGATCCTGCTGCCTTAATTCACACTAAGGTCCACCAATTTTACTCTCTCTTTTTTTTTTTTAACACAAGGTGCAAATTTCAACACAGTGAAAAAGGCAAATGACCTCTTTGTATTTTTAGTGTGGAAAGGTCTTGAAAAGACCCCTGAAAGGTCTTGAGGCTCTCCAGAGCTCAGACCACATTTTAGAAACTGTTGTTCGTCCTTATATTTCATTTATATGAAGCTCAACTTACCCCTGAAGCTAATTTGCATGTCTCTCTCCCTTTATTATAGTGAATATAATATTCTGACATTGAGTCTTCAGTATGAACATGAGTTATTGTATTGGGTTGTAACATATGTAGTAACCTTAGGGGCTGTGCAGGTGCTGTTTTACTAAATTAACCTAGCTTGCTTTATAGTTAGTGCAATCTTTACCCTCCTGTCAAGTTCTAGCAGCCACCAACCTGGCTGTTTTTAACCATTTTCCTCATTTCCTCTTAGAAAGTTCTGAGCATTGCTGGGGAAACCAGTTTACCATGATGAGTGTTTCTTTGCTAGTTTAATTTGACACATTCTCTCCTGAAAGTGCATCTGTGTTTTTCCTTGAGAGCAAAATCGTGCTGTTTAGTGATAGATTTTCCTCTCTTCCCACTTAGAGGCTTGTATTCTGCCTTCTTCTAGGGGAATAATTGTATTCTGGATGCTTAAGCTGCTGAAAGTCTACCTACTACAAGGGAAGATTTACCATATTGTATGTGACATATCATTTGAATATCTGAAATCTTAATTTCTAGGTGATCTTTGGAAAAAGAATTGTCAGCTGATTTTGGAAGAGTTTATTCATCTTTTGTCAAGGAATTCCTGGCTCTAGGTCTATACAGCATAAAGTGATGCAGTGTGCCCACCAAATAGAGGATGAGTGAGATGGAAACAATTTTGAATTTCTGTGGTGGACAAATTAACATGGCAACTGCAAAATCTACCTTTCTCTAAATAAATACTCTGTTGGTAGAGAGGAAATGTGATCAAAGAATAGTTGACTAGAAATAAAAGTGCTGAAGACTCAGTATCAGCTTATAATTGTGAATCTTTATTTACTGTGTTTGGGTCTTTGGATATTACTGTCAGAAGTCTGTATAGCAACCATGCTCCAGGAGATGGTCACTCTTAAGGTTTCATAGTTAATGTTAGAGTAATGCTTGTAAGTTGATGCTTTAAAATCATCTGTGCTCATTTTTTTCTGGTGAAAGACAAATCTTGTTGGGGAAAGTGCTTGGTCCAATTAAATATTATTCAAAGTCAATGAAAGTTAAGGAAAACACAATTACCAATAATACCATGGATTCAGATAGCTATTATTTTAAAAAATCTTGCCACATTTTCTTCAAATCTTGTCATGAATGCCTGATTAAGTTTTTCACTTCCAGCTATTTTTTAAAATTATTTTTCTTTTACTGTTTGTTTTATTATTATTATTTTATTGATAGTAAACTTTATTTTTTAGAATAGTCTTAGACTTCCAGAAAAATTACAAAGACAGTGTGGAGATTTCCCACACTCTGTTTCCCCTATTATTAACATGATAATGGTGGGTTAATAGTGGCCCCCAAAAGATATATCCAAGTCCTAACCCATGGTACCTGTGAATGTGACCTTATTTGGAAATAGGGTCTTTACAGATGTAATTAAGAATCTTGGAATGAGATCACCTTGGATTTAGGGTTAGCCCTAAACCCAAGGGTAAGCCCTAAATCCAATATAACTGGTGTCCTTATAAGAAGAGAATGCTCTGTGAACACACAGACACACAGGGAAGACGCCTTGGACTGATGGAAGCAAATTGGAATGATGCCGCTGCAAGCCAAGGAATGCCAAGGGTTGCCGGCAACCACTAGAAGCTAGGAAGAGGCACAGGAGAATTCTCTATAGCATTCAGAGGGAGCATGGCCCTGTTGACACCTTGACGGACTTCTTGTTTCCAGAACTCTGAGAGAATAAATTTCTGTTGTTTTAAGCCACCGAATTGTATTTGCTACAGTAGCCCTAAGAAACTACCAATACATCTTAGAGCAGTATGGTACATTTGTTAAAATCAGTGAACTGCTATTTATACGTCATTATTAACTAAGGTCCGTACTTCATTCAGATTTCCTAAGTTTTAATGTAATGCCCATTTTCTGTTCCAGGATCCCCTCCAGGATACCACATTACATTTAGTTGTTATGTCTCCTTAGGCTTCTCTTGGCTGTGACAGTTTCTGAGACTTCCCTTGTTTTTGTTGACCTTGACAGTTTGGGAGAGTACTGGTCAGGTATCTTGTAGACTGTCCCTAATTGGGATTGGCTGATGTGTTTTTGATTTGATTGTGTTATGTGATTTTGGGAGGAAGACCACTGAGGTAAGGTGCCATTTTCATCATATCATATTGAGAGTACGTATTATCAATATGACTTATCATTGTTGATGTTAACTTTAATCACCTGGCTGAGGTAGTGTCTGCCAGGTTTTCTTTATTGTCAATTTTCTCTTTTTGCCTCCTTTCCGTTCTGTACTCTGGAAAGAAGTCACTATGTGCAGCCCACACTTAAGGAATGTGGAGCTATGCTCCACCTCTTTCAGAGCAGAGTACCTACAAAGATTAATTTGAATTCATCTGGACAGGATGTTTGTCTGTTCTTCCCATTTATTTATTTATTCAGTCATTTACTTATATCAGTATGACCCATGGATGTTTATGCTATACTTTGAGTTATATTACAATACTACTTTATTATTATCGTTATTATTTTGCTAAAATTGTTTGAGCTTTGGTCATTGAGAGCTCCTTCAGTTGTCTCCTATGTCCCTTTGACAGACCCCATCACTGTGGGATTTTTTTTTTTAACACTTAATTACTGGTAGTACAGATGCTCCAGGTTTATCTTGCGTATTTCCTGCCCCAGTCCATAGAATCAGCCATTTCTACAGGGAGCCTCAGTTCCCTTTATTGGAGAATGTAGTTAGAAACTAAGATCAGAGCATTGGATGTGCTTGTTGCTGCTGGGGCTTTGTTGCTTCTAGGCCTTCTCACCTCACACAAATATATGTCTGTATACTAACTCCTTCCTATAAATACACATATTTATAATACACATAATAAATATAATAAATATATATAATATTTCTATCTGTAACCATCTTTTTTTAAGTTTTGAATTTTATTTATTTTTTTATACAGCAGGTTCTTATTAGTCATCAGTTTTATACACATCAGTGTATACATGTCAATCCCAATCGCCCAGTTCAGCACACCACCATCCCCACCCCCTCACAACTTTCCCCCCTTGGTGCCCATACATTTGTTCTCTACATCTGTGTATCAACTTCTGCCCTGCAAACCGGTTCATCTGTACCATTTTTCTAGGTTCCACATACATGCGATAATATATGATATTTGTTTTTCTCTTTCTGACTTACTTCACTCTGTATGACAGTCTAGATCCATCCATGTCTCAACAAATGACTCAATTTCGTTCCTTTTTATGGCCGAGTAATATTCCATTGTATATACGTACCACAACTTCTTTATCCATTCGTCTGTTGATGGGCATTTAGGTTGCTTCCATGACCTGGCTATTGTAAATAGTGCTGCAGTGAACATTGGGGGGCATGTGCCTTATGGTTTTCTCTGGGTATATGCCCAGTAGTGGGATTGCTGGATCATATGGTAATTGTATTTTTAGTTTTTTAAGGAAACTCCATGCTGTTCTCCATAGTGGCTGTATCAATTTACATTCCCACCAACAGTGCAAGAGGGTTCCCTTTTCTCCATACCCTTTCCAGCATTTGTTTGTAGATTTTCTGATGATGCCCATTCTAACTGGTGTGAGGTGATACCTCATTGTAGTTTTGATTTGCATTTCTCTAATAATTAGTGATGTTGAGTAGCTTTTCATGTGCTTCTTGGCCATCTGTATGTCCTCTTTGGAGAAATGTCTATTTAGGTTTTCTGCCCATTTTTGGATTGGGTTGTTTGTTTCTTTAACATTGAGCTGCATGAGCTGTTTATATATTTTGGAGATTAATCCTTTGTCCATTGATTCGTTTGCAAATATTTTCTCCCATTCTGAGGATTGTCTTTTCGTCTTGTTTATGGTTTCCTTTGCTGTGCAAAAACTTTTAAGTTTCATTAGGTCCCATTTATTTTTGTTTTTATTCCCATAACTGTAGGAGGTGGATCAAAAAAGATCTTGCTGTGATTTATGTCAAAGAGTGTTCTTCCTATGTTTTCCTCTAAGAGTTTTATAGTTTCTGGTCTTACATTTAGGTCTCAAATCCATTTTTAGTTTATTTTTATGTATGGTGTTAGAGAGTGTTCTAATTTCATTCTTTTACATGTAGCTGTCCAGTTTTCCCAGCACCACTTATTGAAGAGACTGTCTTTTCTCCATTGTATATCCTTGCCTCCTTTGTCATAGACTAGTTGACCATAGGTGCATGGATTTATCTCTGGGCTTTCTATCTTGTTCCATTGATCTATGTTTCTGTTTTTGTGCCAGTACCATATTGTCTTGATTACTGTAGCTTTGTAGTATAGTCTGAAGCCCGGGAGTCTGATTCCTCTAGCTCTGTTTTTTTCCCTCAAGACTGCTTTGGCTATTTGAGGTCTTTTGTGTCTCCATACAAATTTTAAGATTATTTTGTTCTAGTTCCATAAAAAATGCCATTGGTAATTTGATAGGGATTGCATTGAATCTGTAGATTGCTTTGGGTAGTAGAGTCATTTTCACAATATTGATTCTTCCAATCCAAGAACATGGTATATCTCTCCATTTGTTGGTATCATCTTCAATTTCTTTCATCAGTGTCTTATAGTTTTCTGCATGCAGGTCTTTTGTCTCCCTAGGTAGGTTTATTCCTAGGTATTTTATTCTTTTTGTTGCAATGGTAAACGGGAGTGTTTCCTTCATTTCTCTTTCAGGTTTTTCATCATTAGTGTATAGGAATGCAAGAGATTTCTGTGCATTAATTTTGTATCCTGCAACTTCACCAAATTCATTGATTAGCTCTAGTAGTTTTCTGGTGGCATTTTTAGGATTCTCTATGTATAGTATCATATCACCTGCAAACAGTGACAGTTTTACTTCTTCTTTTCCAGTTTGTATTCCTTTTATTTCTTTTTCTTCTCTGACTGCCGTGGCTAGGACTTCCAAAACTATGTTGAATAATAGTGGTTAGAGTGGACATCCTTGTCTTGTTCCTGATCTTAGAGGAAATGCTTTCAATTTTTCACCATCGAGAATGATGTTTGCTGTGGGTTTTTCATATATGGCCTTTATTATGTTGAGGTAGGTTCCCTCTATGCCCACTTTCTGGAGAGTTTTTTTCATAAATGGGTGTTGAATTTTGTAAAAAGCTTTTTCTGCATCTACTGAGGTGATCATATGGTTTTTATTCTTCAATTTGTTAATATGGTGTATCACATTGATTGATTTGCATATATTGAAGAATCCTTGCATCCCTGGGATAAATCCCACTTGATCATGGTGTAAGATCCTTTTAATGTGTTGTTGGATTCTGTTTGCTAGTATTTTGTTGAGGATTTTTGCATCTATTTTCATCAGTGATATTGGTCTGTAATTTTCTTTTTTTGTAGTGTCTTTGTCTGGTTTTGGTATCACGGTGATGGTGGCCTCATAGAATGAGTTTGGGAATGTGCCTTCCTCTGCAATTTTTTGGAAGAGTTTGAGAAGGATGGGTGTTAGTTCTTCTCCAAATGTTTGATAGAATTCACCTGTGAAGCCATCTGGTCTTGGACTTTTGTTTGTTGGAAGATTTTTAATCACAGTTTTACTTTCATTACTTGTGATTGGTCTGTTCATATTTTCTATTTCTTCCTGGTTCAGTCTTGGAAGGTTATACCTTTCTAAGAATTTGTCCATTTCTTCCAGGTTGTCTATTTTGTTGGCATAGAGTTGCTTGTAGTAGTCTCTTAGGGTGCTTTGTATTTCTGCGGTGTCTGTTGTAACTTCTCCTTTGTCATTTCTAATTTTATTGATTTGAGTCCTCTCCCACTTTTTCTTGATGAGTCTGGCTAATGGTTTATTAATTTTGATTATCTTCTCAAAGAACCAGCTTTTAGTTTTATTGATCTTTACTGTTGTTTTCTTTGTTTCTATTTCATTTATTTCTGCTCTGATCTTTATGCTTTCTTTCCTTCTGCTAACTTTGCGTTTTGTTTGTTCTTTTTTCTCTAGTTCCTTTAGGTGTAAGGTTAGACTGTTTATTTGAGATTTTTCTTGTTTCTTGAGGTAGGCTTGTATAGCAATAAACTTCTCTCTTAGAACTGCCTTTGCCACATCCCACAGGTTTTGGATTGTCGTATATGTAACCATCTTTGTCTAACTTAAGCTAAGCATGAGTTCATACTGATGTCTACAACTCTAATTCATGACCACATGTATCATTCTAACCTCCTCCCTTACTTATCTTTAAGCTCCCTACAGTGAGTGACAAACCTGGCTCCCACCATCCTCCATCCATTTACTTAATTGTTCAATTCCAGTATAGAAATATCAGAATTATTAACCCATATTCCTGTGGGAAACAACTTTATCAACTAAAGTGTAGTGCTACATACAGTTTCTTTTGCCTTTAGTCTTATATACCCTACTCATCTCCAAGGTTACTATCCTGGGATTCCTCTTGACCTCCTAAATGATTTTTTTAAAATTTGCATACATTGTGTCACTCTTTGTGCTGTAAAGTTCGGTGGTTTTGAGAACTGAATGTCATTTAGCCACAATTCTAGTATCATGCAGGATAGTTTCACCTCCCTAAAAATTCTTCTATGCCTGATTAAATTTTATTTGAAAAGGTTTAAAGAAACAAATAAATACAGAAACCAAACTAACAAACACATTGGTACATGTTATCAAAAATTTGTAAGTAATATTTTGTTATACTTGTTCCAGATTTTTTAAAAGACATTTTAAAAACAAATTAAGTCCTCTTGTACTTCTTCGTAATTCCATTTCTCTTCCTTTTTACTCAAGGACAGTTATTGTTACAATTATCTTTTTTTCCAGTCCATGATTTTATACATTATTAGATGTACTTATGACCCTAAACAATAAATACTATAGTTCTGTGTGTTCTAGGTACATTTATATAAATGACACGATTTTGTATGTATCTTTCTAAAAGTTACTTATTTTACTGTTAACACTGTGCTTCTAAGATCCATCTATGGTTTGTAATTTTTGTGCTGGAATGGCTTTACAGTGTTTAGTTATATGAATACACCACATTTTATTCATCTGTTTCTCTATAATTAACATTTAAATTGGGCTTTGTTTTTTGCTATTTCGTATGCTGTATCAGCATCCTTGTACATATCTCTTCATGAATATGTGGAAGAATTTCCTTAGAATATGTAGCTGGAAGTGAAATTATTGGATTATGTGGCATGTACATTTTCTATTTTACTAGAAATGGCCAGTTTGCCTCTAGTGTGGTTCTACTAATTTCCCACATCCTTGGCATCACTTGAAATTGCTGACTATATTTTTGCTAATCTGATGGGTATGATAAATTGTCTTTCCCAGATTTGCAGACACTGTGGAACCAATCACCTCATTTTCTCAGCAGCTAGAACTAATTTTGATAGGAGCTTGGGTATTTACCCTAGGGACCATTTGTTAGTTTCTAATAGCCTTTTATGTTATTTTCAAAGGTGTCTGCTTATCCAGGATTTACCAAGTTGTTTTGGAATCTGACTTCGCCCAAATTCTCTGTTCCAGTATCTGTCATAAAGGAAACCGTATATCCAAAATATGAGGTAAAATACTGAATGACCTTTCTCTATTGTTGTTTAATAATTAGACTGTATAATTGACTATGACATTAAATTTTACTGGACAGTTGTTATGTAAATTGTTGGTAAAGATTGACATAATTGAATGATTGGATGGCACTATAGAAATTATACATATAAAATAAATAATTTTTATATGTATGTGTTATATGTGTATACATACATACACACATAACCCCTAACTATATGTACACTTATGCACATACACTTATATGTATATTTCTTAAAAAAAATGTTGTACTTATCCATGTTAATTTACCCAGTCAAAAAGAGTATTCTCTTTTCTTTCTGAATGAATCATTTTTTTGACTGACAAGATATAAAGCTTCTTGGGTTGTTTAGAAGATCTTTATGATATTTTCATTTGCTTTTAAAAGTGCATTTTTAGTTAATGTTTAAGAAAGTTTAAAACTACCCAATACAATTATTAATCTATTTTCTTCTTCCCTTAAAGTGTTTGCTTGCTCTTATTTTATGTTATACAGCTTATTTTAAAAATTAGAAAAATGAAGAGAAGAAAACCAAAATCATCTGTTATTTTTCTCCCTCAAGACAATCACTGCCCACTTTCTCGTCCATTTTCTTTCATTGTTAAAAATTCTGTTTCTTTCTCCTCCTCTTCTTTTATTCTCCTTCCCCCCCCGCCCCTTTCTTCTTCCTACTTATATTTTCCTCTTAAAATAATTCTGTGATGGACATCATGGTGTATGCATTTTTAATGGTATTTAGAATTAGGTTATTTGCATAGGATCCTAGATAGCTTACTGATAACACATATATCAGGAAAGAATAAGACAAAAAAGTTAATCATGGGGAAAGCATACCAGAGTATTAGCATAATAAATTCAGAGATAAGATTAAATCAAAGAAATTCTGTCCATATATGCTCTTGTTTGAAATGGTCATCAACATCATTGTTGATATTGAAACATCTTTGTATTCCTTGATTATGATGTATTATTTTTAAATATTGTATTGAATTCTGTTAGGCAATATTTTATTGTATTGTTAAAATATATACTCATGAGTGAAATATGTATTTAGTGTATTTTTTTGTTGGACTCTGTTATCAAAGTCATTCTTGCTTTATAAAGTTAATTGGGTAGCATTTCTTCTTTTTTAATATTCTGGAATTAAAATAGCTTAGGAATAACCTTGAAAATGTGGAAGAATTCACTGTCTTGAAACATTTGAACTGTTTGGGAAGGTAATTTTTTGACAGTTAAAACTTTTTATTTTCTAATTCTTGGGTTATTCATGTTTAATATCTTTTCTGAAGTCAATTGGTAACATATTCTTACAGAAAGCCATGTATTCAGTTGAAATTTATATGCAGAGTTTGTATATATTCTCTCTTTAGTTTTAATCTCCATTTCTAAAGTTGCATTGTTTTCTTTCCCATTTCTAATGATATTTGGGGAATTTTTTTCTTCCCTAGAATGAATTTTCTAGAAATTAGTTTAGTATTTTTTTTTTGGTCTTTTCTCATTTATTTTCAATTACAAGTGCTTTATTCTCTACTTGTCAAATTACTATACCCACACTAGTGTAAAACCATCTCTTTAATTTTTTTAGCAAGGTTTATGGTGTATGATTCCGTAGCTATTAGATATCATGACCAGTCATCCAGAAAAACAAATGAGTCCAACCTACCATATTTGACCAAAAAACTTTTGGATTAGTTATAAATTCAGTTTTTGCCCCTCTGAGTTTTTGTTGTTTCTTTTTTTCAAAATGTTTTGTTTATTTGTTTCCTGTTTCCACAGAAGGTTGACATCTCTATTTGGGCATTTTCCTAATTTCTTGTTGAAAATTTAATTTCTTTACCTTTCATATTTTTAACAAATATAAGTATTTTGACCTTATTTCATACATTTTTATTTATGGTGTGTTCATTTATTTTCTAAATAATTTCTATTGCAGTTTTCTTTATCTTATTGATACACAACTTATGGGGGAAAGTGTTTTTTTAACTTGTTGAAATTATTTTGTTTAATTTTTATTGTTTATCCTTATTAACATAAGAAAATATGTTCTTTAGAGTAACAGTTTCTTGGAATTTATTGATATTTGCTTTGTGGTTTACTAGCTATCCCAATAGTATCTACAATACTAATTCAGTGCTATTATATGCAGTGACTTATATTGTAGCCGCACTAAGTGGTGTGCAGGCTTTGTAATCAGACAATCTTGGATTTGAATCCCACTTGTTTTCTGGATACCCTTGTATTAGTATCTTAACTTCTTTTTAAAAATTTTTATTTTTTTATTGAAGTATAGTTGATTTACCATGTTTCAGGTGTACAGCAAAGTGATTCAGTTATACACACACACACACACACACACACACACACACATTATATATATGTATGTATATGTGTTTTCTTTTCCAGATTCTTTTCCATTATAGGTTATTACAAGATATTGAATATAGTTCCCTATGCTATACAGTACGTCCTTGTTGTTTATCTATAATATTTTATATATAGTAGTATGTATCTGTTAATTCCAAATTTCCAATTTATCTCTCTCCGCTTTCCTCTTTGGTAACCATAAGTTTTTCTTAAGTATCTTAACTTTGTTTTCATAAGTGTCTTAACTTCTTGAAGTCTCAGAGTTTTGTATGTAATTTGGGTGTTCTGGGGATTTAATAAGAGACTGTATAGTGTGTTGCCTGTTGAATGGTAAGTGCTCAGTTAATAATAGGTAGGGCTGTTATATTGTTCTGTTATTGCATTCTTCTGTGGCATAGTTCTTTCACTTGATCAAAAAAATACTTTTTGAGATTTTCAATGCACCTGTGTTTTGTCCATTTCTCCATATGTTACTAATAGCTTTTACTTTATGTGAGTAGAAGCTGTTTATCTTTATTATGAATTTGGCAGTGTTTTACTTTCTTATGAATTCTGTCTCTTATCAGTTTTGAATGACCTACTTTGGCCTATTTAATGCTGCAATTCTACTCTAATATGGCCAGCCCTGTGTTGTTATCTGTTTGTGTTCAGGAATATTTTCATTTTAATCATCACTTTGTTGTTTGTTTTGTTTTATATGAGCCATATAAGTGGCATGTGGTTAATTTGGTGTTACTAACATTATTCTATTTTGTGGTTTCTTTTCAAAATTTTCTTTCTAGTTTGTCTTTTGTTAAACCATTATTTTCTTTAGCAATATTGTTGTCTGTGCTGTTTTCAGAGTGGTAAGACCTATTAAAATTACTTAAGAACTTGCACAAGTAGCAGAAAAAATTCAAATACAAAGATGTGTATAGCATAAAGAGCACTCCCCATCTTGAATGCTGTCCTCCCCAGTCCTCTTCTCCCTGAGATCAGCTATTGTCAAATACATTGTATGTATCTATTCGGACATTTTCATTTTTATTTATGTCATGCAGGTTTGTGCGGATTAATGTTTTTACATATGTGGAATAAGGTAATCTATATCGTTCTGCATCTTGATTTTTTTTCTCTTAAAACATACTTGCACGTATCTTTGCATACGTATGTGTATTTTTTCTATTTGAAATTCCTGGCCAAAGTGTATGTGTAATTTAAATTGGAAGATTATTGTGTATATTTGCACTTCCTTTTTTTAAGTGTAATCTAAACTTTTCATTTACTTAAGAAAATAATAATTATATTTTTTTGGGAAACGATGCCATGAACTAAAAAGAGAAGATTAATAACAAATTATATAAAAGATTCTTTAATGTAAAAGATGGGTGAATATTAATTGTGTAAGTAGGTGTGGCATTCACAAAAAAAGATGTGATGCTCACATTTCCTTCAAGAGAATCTGATGGAAGAGCATACTTGGCCAGCCTCCAGCTGCTGTCCTGTAGATCTACCGTGGCATTCACTCCAGGGCCATTCTTCCTCTGGACTGCTCCCAGACAGTGACTAAGCACAGGGGCTTTCTGAAGCTGACCCTTTCCAGTTCAATGTGGGACTGTTTTATCAGGTGCTTTGGCTCAGAGACTTTCCATCTGCCTGGCTGACTCTTTCTCAGAACTGGTCCATAATCTGAAGCTCTTCCTACCGAGTCCTTCCTCTCTTTTCCCCTTCCACAGTTGTCAGATCTACATCATGGTCTGAAGGCTCCCCGTGCATGTTGCTCCCTCTCTCTTTATCCTCCACTGATAGCATCTGATTCTAAATGAACTGACACAATAGGGGGGGGTCTGCAATATGAGTACAATGTTGTCTAAACTGTGTGTTTATAAAGTATGAGCATGTATTCTTCTGTCTTTGTATATAGAAAAGTGTGAATATAGGGAATTGAGAGTAGGCAGAATTGTCTGAACAGAAGTAGGAATTGTAGCAATTATAAGAAGCGTTGGTTAGAACTGGTGATGATGGATTAATGTATTAGAAAGGTAGTCCAGAAGTAAATTGGTACTGGTGGTTGTTCACACCCAATGACCAGAAGGAAAAGGATCCAACAGGACTTTCTGGTACAAAAAGAGGGCCCAGAACACTTTCCATTCACCGGAACTGTAATCAGACCTTTGTTCAGAGACTCCTGGTTTCTTTGAATGGGAAATGATATTTAGATACAAAGATCTGTGTGTCTCATTTCTTTTAAAAGCAAATTTTACCTGTTTATATATATTATGATTACTGATATTTTTTGTTTTATCCTGCCATTTGATTTTTGTTTTCATAGATGCTGCCTTTTGTTTGTTTTATGTTCTCCTTTTATTTCCTATCTTAAATTTATCTTTTTTATTATTCCTTTAAAAAAATGTCAGTGGTCTGCATATAATATATTCTGATTTAATTTTTAAAATTTTTATTTATTTATTTTTTATTGAAGTAGAGTTGATTTACAATGTTGTGCCAATCTCTGCTGTGCAGCAAAGTGACTCAGTTACACACATACAGACATTTAAACAATTCTTTTCCATTATGGTTTATCACAGGATATTGAATATACTTCCCTGTGCTCTACAGTAGGACCTTGTTGTTTATCCATCCTATATATGTAGTTTAAATTTGCTCATCCCACACTCCCAGTCCTTCGCTCCCCTACCACCCTCCCCCTTGGCAACCACGAGTCTGTTCTCTATGTCTGTGAGTCTGTTTTTTCTTTTTTTCTTTGCGGTACGCGGGCCTCTCACTGTTGTGGCCTCTCCCATTGTGGAGCACAGGCTCCGGACGTGCAGGCTCAGTGGCCATGGCTCACGGGCCTAGCCACCCCGCAGCATGTGGGATCTTCCCGGACCAAGGCACGAACCCGTGTCCTCTGCATCGGCAGGCGGACTCTCAACCATTGCGCCACCAGGGAAGCCCTGTGAGTCTGTTTTGTAGATAGGTTCATTTGTGCCATATTTTAGAATCCACATATAAGTAATATCATATGGTATTTGTCTTTCTCTTTCTGACTTACTTCACTTAGTATGATAGTCTCTAGTTGCATCCATGTTGCTGCAAATGGCATTATTTCATTCCTTTTTATGACTGAATAGTATTCCATTGTGTATATGTACCACATCTTCTTTAACCATTCATCTGTCGATGGACATTTAGGTTGTGTCCACGTTTGGCTATTGTGAATAGTGCTGCTATGAACACAGGGGTGCATGTATCTTTTTGAATTATAGTTTTGTCTGGGTATATGCCCAGGAGTGGGATTGCTGGATCATATGGTAATTCTATTTTTAGTTTTCTGAGGAACCTCCATACCGTAACGTTTTCCATAGTGGCTGCACCAACTTACATTCCCACCAACAGTGTAGGAGGGTTCCCTTTTCTTCACACCCTCTCCAACATTTGTTATTTGTAGACTTTTTAATGATGGCCATTCTGAGCGGTGTGAGATGGTACCTTACTGTAGTTTTGATTTGCATTTCTCTAATAATTAGTGATGCCGAGCATCTTTTCACGTGCCTACTGGCCATCTGTATGTCTTTGGAGAAATGTCTGTTAAGGTCTTCTGCCCTTATTTCCATTTTTTAACTATTTGGGTAAATTGTGTTTTATCATGCCTACTTTGGAAGTTATATATATTGTTTCTTATTCCTATGATGGTTTCCATAGAATATATATGTTTAACTTATCAGTAGCTAATGTTTTTTTTTTGTTGTTGTTGTTTTAAATTTTTGGCTGCACCATGCAGCATATGGGATCTTAGTTCCCCAACCAGGGATTAAACTTGTGCTCCCTGCAGTGGAACCATGGAGTCTTAACCACTAGACCAGGGAAGTCCCTCAATATCTAATATTAATCAATACCTTTATCCTCTTCCAGGAAACTACAATGACTTTAAACTTTTTATTCCATTTACTCCTTTTTGATTTAATATGCTCTAACTTTGATACATTTTTAGATCCTTATCTTTTAAAATTCCAGAGACATTATTCTTATCATTTTATGCAATATTCCTTATGTTTTACCCATGTATTTATCTCTCTGTCTTTGCCTTTCTATTTTTTTTTTGTGGGCAAAAATTATTTTTTAACACAGATTTTCATCTATTCACTTTTGCTTACAACACTAAATTACTTATATAACATTATACTATAAAAATGAACCTTTCTATTTTTTGAGCATCTCAGACCATCCTGTCTGGAATCATTTTGCCCTCTGCTAAAGTATATCTTTTAGAGCTTGCTTTAAGGGAAGTGGTAAAATCCTGTTTTTTCTTTGTTTCAAATGTCTTTATATTCATGCTTGTGGGATATTTTACTTGGGGATAATACTATTGCAAATATTTACTTTTAGCACACTAATGATGTTCCACAATTTTCTGGTGTCCACTATAGCTGTTGAGAATTGAGTCTTAAGTATGAATCCTTTGAAGATAATCAATTCTCTGCATCCTCCCCTAACTTTTTAGTTATTCTCTTTTCTTCTATACAGTTTCAGTATGATGTGTCTAGTTGTACATTTCTTCTTATTTATTGTATTTAGGAAAGATTGGGATTTTTGAATCTGTGGTTTGATATCTTTCATCAGCTATGTCAAATTTTTAGTCACTATTTCTTCATATTTTGCCTCTGTCCATTCTCTCTTTCATTTTCTGGGACTTTAATCGCATGTATTAGCTACATTTTTTTCTCTTGAAACTGGATCCTGGACAATTTCTTCTAATCTGTCTTTAGTTCAGGTTCATAAATTCTTTCTTCTGTTATTTCTAATATATTGTTAAACTTGTTCTCTGTATTTTTAAATTTGGTTTTGTATTTTTCTTTTTAGAATTTATATATTTCCTCCAAACCTATTATGTTCTGGTGTTTTGTTTCTCTGTGTACCTGTCTGTCTTTAAATATTTATCATTGTATTTAAAACATTATTTTTAGTAAGTATTTGAGACCTGGAATGGCAGTTCCTCCTCTAGAGAAAAAAATTTTTTTCCAGAACCTGAGATCTGTACCACTCAACCTAAACTTAAGATTGAGGCTTGAGTTTCTATGAACACCTTGTGACAGAACCTAGGCTGAAAGTATACACAAATGTTGATTTACTTCCATTCACTCCTAATCTGAGGATATAGCCCTGTAATATCCCTGTAGCCTTGGATACTTGTATATTATATATATATAAAATCAGTTTCCAAACCTCAGGAAGATTCTGGGCTTGGATTTCTGTCATTCTTGCCCTAAAAAGTTGCAGATGTGCAGCTCAGCTTTGCAACGGTTTTGGCAAATATCTTGCAAACAAAATCATCTTTGAAAACTGGGTTTACATTTTCAGGTTTTTGCTTTTTCCTATATTTTTACTCAGTATTTCTTCATCATCTTGTTAGCTTTTTGATGCTTTGAAGATTATCTTGGACATAATACATACTTTCTTAGCTGTTCTCAGCAGTTGTTCTCAGTAGAAGTACCTAGCATGTCATAATTGGAAGCAGAAGTCATAACTGACTTTTAAGGCAGCAAAACTGTTTCCCTTTCCATCTGCATCCCAGCTTTTATTACATGCATACTAATTTTAGCAATATCCCTGTAGTAGAGGAGGAGAATTTTTACATCATGTATCAGGTAAGCAATGCTATAATTGCGCTGGGCCATATCCTGACAGGTTCAAGGATATGAAACACATTCTCTCTCTCTCTTTTTTTTTCTTAACATCTTTATTGGAGTATAATTGCTTTAAAATGGTGTGTTACTTTCTGCTTTATAACAAAGTGAATCAGCTATACATATACATATATCCCCATATCTCCTCCCCTTTACATCTCCCTCCCACCCTCCATATCCCACCCCTCTAAGTGGTCACGGAGTACCAAGCTGATCTCCCTGTGCTATGTGGCTGCTTCCCACTAGCTATCTATTTTACATTTGGTAATATATATAAGTACATGCCACTCTCTCACCTCGTCCCAGCTTACCCTTCCCCCTCCCGTGTGTCCTCAAGTCCATTCTCTACATCTCCATCATTATTCCTGTCCTGCCCCTAGGTTCTTCAGAACCATTTTTTTTTTCAGATTCCGTATATATGCGTTAGCATACGATATTTGTTTTTCTCTTTCTGACTTAATTTCAGTCTGTATGACAGACTCTAGGTCCATCCACCTCACTACAAATAACTCAATTTCGTTTCTTTTATGGCTGAGTAATATTCCATTGTATATATGTGCCACATCTTCTTTATCAGTTCATCTGTCGATGGACCCTTTGGTTGCTTCCATGTCCTGCTATTGTGAATAGTGCTGCAATGAACATTGTGGCAGATGACTCTTTTTCTTTTTTCTTTTTTTGGCTGTACGCGGGCCTCTCACTGTTGTGGCCTCTCCCGTTGCGGAGCACAGGCTCTGGATGCGCAGGCTCAGGGGCCATGGCTCACGGGCCCAGCTGCTCCGCGGCATGTGGGATCTTCCCAGACCGGGGCATGAACCCGTGTCCCCTGCATCGGCAGGCAGACTCTCAACCACTGCGCCACCAGGAAAGCCCCAACTCTTTTTGAATTATGGTTTTCTCAGGGTATATGCCCAGTAGTGGGATTCCTGGGTCATATGGTAGTTCCATTTTTAGTTTTATAAAGAAATTCCATACTGTTCTCCATAGTGGCTGTATCAATTTACATTCCCACCAACAGCGCTAGAGGGTTCCCTTTTCTCCACACCCTCACCAGCATTTATTATTTGTTGATTTTTTTATGATGGCCATTCTGACTGGTGTGAAGTGATACTTCATTGTAGTTTTGAGTTGCATTTCTCTCATGATTAGTGATGTTGAGTATCCTTTCCTGTGTTTGTTGGCAATCTGTATACCTTCTTTGGAGAAATGTCTATTTAGGTCTTCTGCCCAGTTTTGGGTTTGGTTGTTTGTTTTTTGATATTGAGCTGCTTGTAAATTTTGGAGATTAATCCTTTGTCAGTTGCTTCGTTTGCAAATATTTTCTCCCATTCTGAGGGTTGTCTCTTCGTCTTGTTTGTGTTTTCCTTTGCTGTGCAAAACCTTTTAAGTTTCATTAGGTCCCATTTGTTTATTTTGTTTTTATTCCTATTTCTCTAGGAGGTGGGTCAAAAAGGATCTTGCTGTGATTTATGTTATAGAGTGTTCTGCCTATGTTTTACTCTAAGAGTTTTATAGTGTCTGGCCTTACATTTAAGTCTTTAATCCATTTTGAGTTTCTTTTTGTGTATGGTGTTAGGGAGTGTTCTAATTTCATTCTTTTATGTGTAGCTGTCCAGTTTTCCCAGCACCACTTATTGAGGAGGCTGTTTTTTCTCCATTGTATATTCTTGCTTCTGTTATCAAAAATAAGGTGACCATATGTATGTGGGTTTCTCTCTGGGCTTTCTATCCTGTTCCATTGGTCTATATTTCTGTTTTTGTGCCAGTACCATACTGTATTGATTACTGTAGATTTGTAGTATAGTCTGAAGTCAGGGAGCCTGATTCCTCCAGCTCCTTTTTTCTTTCTCAAGATTGCTTTGGCTATTTGGGGTCTTTTGTGTTTCCATACAAATTGTGAAATTTTTTTACTAGTTCTGTGAAAAATGCCATTGGTAGTCTGATAGGGATTGCATTGAATCTGTAGATTGCTTTGGGTAGTATAGTCATTTTCACATTGTTGATTCTTCCAATCCAAGAACATGGTATATCTCTCCATCTGTTTGTATCATCTTTAATTCCTTTCATCAGTGTCTTATAGTTTTCTGCATACAGGTCTTTTGTCTCCTTAGGTAGGTTTATTCCTAGGTATTTTATTCTTTTTGTTTCAGTGGTAAATGGGAGTGTTTCCTTAATTTCTCTTTCAGATTTTTCATCATTAGTGTATAGGAATGCCAGAGATTTCTGTGCATTAATTTTGTGTCCTGCTATTTTACCACATTCATTGATTAGCTCTAGTAGTTTTCTGGTAGCATCTTTAGGATTCTCCATGAAGAGTAACTTGTCATCTGCAAACAGTGACAGTTTTACTGCTTCTTTTCCGATTTGGATTCCTTTTATTTCTTTTCCTTCTCTGATTGCTGTGGCTAAAACTTCCAAAACTATGTTGCATAACAGTGGTGAGAGTGGACACCCTTGTCTGTTCCTGATGTTAGAGGAAATGGTTTCAGTTTTTCATCATTGAGAACGATGTTGGCTGTGGGCTTGTCATATATGTCCTTTATTATGTTGAGGTAAGTTCCCTCTATGCCTACTTTCTGGCGGATTTTTATCATAAATGGGTGTTAAATTTCGTTGAAAGCTTTTTCTGTATCTATTGAGATTATCATGTGGTTTTTATCCTTCAGTTTCTTAATATAGTGTATCACATTGATTGATTTGTGTATATTGAAGAATCCTTGCATTCCTGGGATAAACCCCACTTGATCATGGTGTATGATCCTTTTAATATGCTGCTGGATTCTGTGTGCTAGTATTTTGTTGAGGATTTTTGCATCTACGTTCATCATTGATATTGGTCTGTAGTTTTCTTTTTTTGTGACCTCCTTGTCTGGTTTTGTTATCAGGGTGATAGTGGCCTCATAGAATGAGTTTTGGAGTGTTCCTTCCTCTGTTATGTTTTGGAAGAGTTTGAGAATGATAGGTGTTAGCTCTTCTCTAAATGTTTGATAGAATTCACCTGTGAAGCCATCTGGTCCTGAACATTTGTTTGTTGGAAGATTTTTAATCACAGTTTCCATTTCAGTGCTTGTGATTGGTCTGTTTATATTTTCTATTTCTTCCTGGTCAGTCTCAGAAGCTTGTGCTTTTCTAAGAATTTGTCCATTTCTTCCACATTGTCCATTTTATTGGCATATAGTTGTGTGTAGTAATCTCTCATGATCCTTTGTATTTCTCCAGTGTCAGTTGTTACTTCTCCTTTTTCATTTCTAATTCTATCGATTTGAGTCTTCTCCCTTTTTTTCTTGATGAATCTGGCTAATTCTTTGTCAATTTTGTTTATCTTCTCAAAGAACCAGCTTTTAGTTTTATTGATCTTTGCTATTTTTTCCTTCATTTCTTTTTCCTTTATTTCTGATCTTATTTTTATGACTTCTTTCCTTCTGCTAACTTTGGGGTTTTTTTGTTCTTCTTTCTCTAATTGCTTTAGGTGTAAGGTTATGTTGTTTATTTGAGATGTTTCTTGTTTCTTAAGGTAGGATTGTATTGCTATAAACTTCCCTCTTAGAACTGCTTTTGCTGTATCCCATAGGTTTTGGGTCATCGTGTTTTCATTGTCATTTGTTTCTAGGTATGTTTTGATTTCCTCTTTGATTTCTTCAGTGATCTCTTTGTTATTTAGTAGCGTATTGTTTAGCTCCATGTGTTTGTATTTTTTACAAATTTTTTTCCCATAATTGTTATCTAGTCTCATAGAGTTGTGGTCGGAAAAGATACTTGACATGATTTTAATTTTGTTAAATTTACCAAGGCTTGATTTGTGACCCAAGATATGATCTCTCCTGGAGAATGTTCCATGAGCACTCGAGAAGAAAGTGTATTCTGTTGTTTTTGGATGGAATGTCTTATAAATATCAATTAAGTCCATCTTGTTTAATGAATCATTTAAAGCTTGTGTTTCTTTAAATATTTTCATTTTGGATGATCTGTGCATTGGTGAAAGTGGAGTGTTAAAGTCCCCTACTATGATTGTGTTACTGTCGATTTCCCCCTTTATGGCTGTTAGCATTTGCCTTATGTATTGAGGTGCTCCTATGTTGGGTGCATAAATATTTACAATTTTTATATCTTCTTCTTCGATTGATCCCTTGATCATTATGTAGTGTCCTTCTTTGTCACTTGTAATAGTCTTTATTTTAAAGTCTATTTTGTCTGAAATGAGAATTGCTACTCCAGCTTTCTTTTGATTTCTGTTTGCATGGAATATCTTTTTCCATCCCCTCATTTTCACTCTGTATGTGTCCCTAGGTCTGAAGTGGGTCTCTTGTAGACAGCATATATACAGGTCTTGTTTTTGTATCCATTCAGCCAGCCTATGTCCTTTGGTTGGAGCATTTAATCCATTTACATTGAAGGTAGTTATCACTATGTATGTTCCTGTTACCATTTTCTTAATTGTTTTGGGTTTGTTATTGTAGGTCTTTTCCTTCTCTTGTGCTTCCTGCCTAGAGAAGTTCCTTTAGCATTTGTTGTAAAGCTGGTTTGGTGGTGCTGAATTCTCTTAGCTTTTGCTTGTCTGTAGAGGTTTTAATTTCTCCATGGAATCTGAATGTGATCCTTGCTGGGTAGAGTAATCTTGGTTGTAGGTTTTTCCCTTTCATCTCTTTAAATATGTCCTGTCACTCCTTTCTGGCTTGCAGAGTTTCTGCTGAAAGATCAGCTGTTAACCTTATGGGGATTCTCTTGTATGTTATTTGTTGTTTTTCCTTTGCTGATTTTAATATTTTTTCTTAGCATTTAATTTTTGATAGTTTGATTAATATGTGTCTTGGCATGTTTCTCCTTGGATTTATCCTCTATGGGACTCTCTGGACTTCCTGAACTTGATTGACTATTTCCTTTCCCTTATTAAGGTAGTTTTGAACTATAATCTCTTCAAATATTTTCTCAGTCCCTTTCTTTTTCTCTTCTTCTTCTGAGACCCCTATGATTTGAATGTTGTTGCATTTAATGTTGTCCCAGAGGTTTCTGAGATTGTCCTCTATTCTTTTCATTCTTTTTTCTTTATTCTGCTCTGCAGTAGTTATTTCCACTATTGTTTCTTCTAGGTCACTTATCCATTCTTCTGCCTCAGTTATTCTGCTATTGAGTGCTTCTAGATAATTTTTAATTTCATTTGTTGAGTTGTTCATCATTGTTTGTTTGTGCTTTAGTTCTTCTGGGTCCTTGTTAAACATTTCTTATATTTTCTGCATTTTGTTTTGAAGAGTTTGGATATCTTTACTATCATTACTCTGAATTCTTTTTCAGGTAGACTGCCTATTTCCTCTTCATTTGTTTGGTCTTATGGGTTTTTATTTTGCTCCTTCATCTGGTGTGTGTTTCTCTCTCTTCTCATTTTGATTAACCCACTGTGTTTGGGGGTTCCTTTTTGCAGGCTTCAGTTTCGTACTTCCTGTTGCTTTTGGTGTCTGCCTCCAGTGGCTAATGTTGGTCAGTGGGTTTTGTATGCTTCCTGGTGGAGGGGACTGGTGCCTGTGTTCTGGTGGATGAGGCTGGATCTTGTCTTTCTGATGGGCAGGAATGCATCCGGTGCTGCGTTTTAGGGTTTCTGTGACCTTATTATGATTTTAGGCAACCTTTATGCTAATGAGTGGGATTGTGTTCCTGTCTTGCCAGTTGTTTGGCCTGGGGGTCCAGCACTTTAGCTTGCTGGTGCTACAGTGCTGGAGACAGTTGAGGGGAGCTGGGTCTTAGTATTGAGATGGAGATCTCTGGGAGAGATTTTGCCATTTGATATTACATGGAGCCGGAAGGTCTCTGGTGGAGCAATGTCCTGATCTCAGCTCTTCCACCTCAGAGGCACTGGCCTGACACATGGCTGGAGAACCAAGATCCTGTCAGCCACCCAGATTTTGGGAAGTCTGAGGTCTTCTGCCAGCATTCAGTAGGTGTTCTGTAGTAGTTGTTCCACATGTAGATGTATTTCTTATGTATTTGTGGGGAGGAAGATAATCTCCCTGTCTTACTCCTTTGCCATCTTGAAAGTCTCCTTCCACATTCTCTTTTTAAAAAGCAATCATTGATTGTTAGTAGGTTCTGCTGTTCTGATATCTATAAAGTGCAGTGTTAAAATTTTTGTCCTTGTTACTGTTAAAAGCATTGTTTTAAGTATGTAATAGCTGCTATTCCATCATATTTGAATATTTTATGCAAGCATATGGTAAAATAGTTCCAAAATCTCTTGTGTGTCACATAGTTTGTCTTTGAAGAATAATGATGAAAGTGACCAGGTATCTTTCTGCAATGTCCAGTAATTCTTTTATATTGTGCTATAACTACTTTCCGTAAATACAACAGAGAGGATGAGCAAAAATTCAATGCTGTTGATTTCTAAATTACCCATAGCCTTCTGCATATCTGTTCCATTCTCAGTGATAACTGCATGATACTCTTTTTAAAAATTTATTTATTCATTTATTTTTTTGGCTGCGCTGGGTCTTTGTTGTGGCACGCAGGCTCTGTGGTGCACGGGCTTCTCTAGTTGCAGCGCACGGGCTTAGTTGCGGTATGTGAGATCATAGTTCTCCCACCAGGGATTGAACCCAGGCCCCCTGCATTGGGAGCACCGAGTCTCAACACCTGGACTGCAAAGGAAGTCCCTACATGATACTTTTAAAAGTCGATTTTCTATTGAATAAATATTTAGAATTTTTGAAATGTTAGTTGAGACCTAAAAAATTTCAGCAAACAAAGCAATAGAAGGATTTTATTCATCATGTATCCACCAGGCTATGAAACTTAGGTCTTGTAGTTGTTTCTATATATCCAAATCTCTGATTACAAGATAGAGAAGTACCACATTTAATAATAATCATAATTATTGTAGCAGTTAACCCTTACAACAATAAATATTTGTATAATTTAATTGACTGAGTTAAAAGTATAAAGCACTTAAGGAAATTTTCATTCCAATTAATATTTAGAATGCTTACTTGTATTTGTCAGTGAATAGTTGCATATTGACAGTAACTCCAAATGATATGTTTTGTTCATAATACTGATGTTGATGTACTAAAGAGATTCAATGCCAACCTATGAGGTCACAGGATCATTGATTGCTCCTAAGACCAGGGATGTCAGAAATAATGTAGAAGTATCTATTTGGCTAAAGTCCAATGCCAAAGCCTAACTGCAAATACCTAGTCTGCAGCCAGACTTTGATGCATTTCTGGTGTTTTCTAGAATTCTACCTTTCCTGTATATTGCTCTTTGGGTAATGTTATACTATGAAGCAACAGTAATCATAGGCTTTTAAAAGTATTCCACTATATAGCTTAAAACTGTTGTCTTTTTTTTTAATCACAGAGTGTGCAAGCAAGCAGAATTTTATTTGAGAAATTTACATCTGAAAGCAAGGAACGTGTCATTACTTTAAGTCAACATAGAAGTTTTAGGGTAAGTATAATTTTTATTCTAAATTATGGGTTGGTGGCTTTATGTGACTACAGTTCAGATATTATTTCTAGCGATTTCAGAAATAATTTCTTGATGCTTCCTCATTCTGGGAAATGCCTCAGAATATTCACTAGTGTCTTTGCAGAGGACATGTTTCCTCTTTCAAATCTGTGGTCTTTATGACACTCAGAAGATGTTATTTACTAATCAATAGCAGGATATCTGCTGTGAGTTTTCCTAAAATTCCTAAAATGTCTGGGTTTGCACTCATTTATCACTGCTTGCCCAGGTTTTAAATGATCAAACGAACATGTTTATGAATCTTTTGACCAAATGCAGGGAGGGAATTGTTTATGGCTATGAAACAGAGTAAAACTGAATTCTCTAAATGGTGATTGGACTCATGCCCATGACATTATTATCCCTACAGTGTATCTAAATAAACTAATTAATAAACACAATTGGAGAGAAAAGAGAGCAATTGAGGGAAGAAGAAAGGTATGAAACTTATATTAGTGGTTTAATAAATATCTTGAACTTTATGAGGGACAAACAAGAAAGGGTTTTATTTTTCTTTCCTTAAGGCCTTCAGCCCTTACTCCCCTTGGTGATATCTTGGGATGATGAGTGTCACATAGTAGAGAGCCTTATTGACCTAGGACAAGTCAAATCCCCATTCTGGTCAGTTACACTAGGTTTAATATGTGTCTGTGCCGCCTTCCGTATTCCCCATACAGTCAGGTAATACTTATTTTTGGAGTAATATTTCTATTTAATATAGATCACTTTTGCTGTTTTTAACATATATCATTATTGCTTATTAAATGTTTGCCCTCATATATGTTTTATCTTTTTATTTTTCATTAGTCTGAGTGATATGGGGGTCATATCATTCTTGTTTTATCCACAGCACCTAGAACAGTGACTATCACTTAAAAACATAATTGAACCAGCAAATGACACTTTCTAGTTTGGAATGCATAGACTACTCTAGTAGCATTACTTATACCTACCTGTCAGATATTACTGTTTTTAACGGCTATTTCTAATCCATCCTCCCTATTGTCCCCTGCAATGTTCTTAAAACACAGGTGTAATTACAACACTCAATCTCAACAAACTGAATAACTCCACCTATCAAAGTCAGAGTGCTTAACTAAGCCTCATAACCTGGCCTTGACTATATTTTCTATCTTACCTCGCATTATGCTTCTGCTTCCATGTAACCTCCAGGTACCCTGTACTCTGCCTGCACCAGAGTCCTTGGGGACTAAAATCCCAGCACCTTGACACTTCTCTGTGCTTGTTTAGGCTATTCCGTTGGCCTGGGATGTTCTCAACCCCTTCTCAGTTTATGGAAATGTCACTACCTTTTACAGGCCAGCCCTAATGCTACCTCTTCAAGCTGGTCAATCCAGGTTCCTTTCCATTCTGAATTGACCTCCACCTCTCCTGTGCTCTCTTTACACCTGATTCATGCTATCTTTACAGTCATTGTTACAGCTGCTTTGGATTATAATTACTTCTTTATGTCTGTTTCCACCATCATACATGAAATATGTCATTTTTTTTGTACTTTCTACTCTATTTGGTATGTTAGTACTTCGCAACTCTTTTAGTATAATAGTTCTCATAGCAAGTAATAATATTTGTGTGGCCTTATGGGGTAAAAGGTTGAGGTTGCTCATGATTTAAAGGAGACTGTTCAGTAGCCACTGAAAAGTAGAAGGAACAGTAGCCACTCCAGGTCCCACTAGTGCAGCCCCAGGGCTAAGAGGATTAATGGCCCAGCATATCTATGGCACATTTACACACACCTGTGCTACTTTCTGGAAACTTTCGTGTTTGTTATATATGTTGAATTAAAAAAATAAGATAGCTTCCATTATTATACACTTTTCAAAATTAATTGATGGATTTTAAGCTCTGCTCCCATCTGTGAAGTCAGTGATTACAAAATCAGTAAGAACCTGTATTTTAATTAGTGTTTCTGCATTTCATTAATTTACTTAAACAGTTATTATTAGCCGATTGTCATATATTTTAGTTTACCAAATAGTGTCTAGAGTCAGTGTATATTTGTCATTTGATTATTTCACAGATGCTTTTCCTAAGAAAATCAGCCTCATTTGAAAATATCCAAAAATGTTTCAGCATGCAATCTCCACAATTAAAGGTATGATAATTTTTCAGTTTTTGTTATTCAAAAGAAATGTTTACATTTCTAGTAATAATCACCACCTATGCTTTTTGTTGGCTTTCCTGAAATAGTGTGATCACTGATTCATCCAGAGTTGACTGAAATTTTGGATTCAACTGTGTATTTGGTAGCCCCTGTAAGATTGTTGTTCATAGTGCCAATTGAAGATTTTCAACATCTCTTGGAAGTGTCTCATATTCATACTTTGACTTTACTTGGTATATTATAAATCAAGTCACTTATAATATTGATCTACACTTGCATTGGGCTCATGGTGTTAATACATTTTCATGGACTCTATTCCAGTTTGGTCTTGAGCTACACAATATCCTGATAAGAGCAAAGATGAGATAGATACTGTCCTTGTTTTATACATGAAAAAGCAAAGGTCAGAAAGTGATAAGTGGCAGAGCTAGTACTTAAACCCACACCTTCTCTTACCAAACGCAATGGACTTTCCTCTGCAACAAGAATCCGTAAGCGTTTTTGAGTGCTGATCTTACGTTTAGTGGCATTGGCAAATAGCTCCCAGCTTTTGTTTTTCTCTCTGAAATCTGACACTCAGCTTCCTTGATTCTCCATGTTACTTGCTTCTAACTTGCTTTTAACCTGCTTAACTTTAGCCTGCTTCCTGTTGCATTTCTGGCATTCTTCTTTCTTACCAACTTTTTGATTGTTCTGTCTTGTATTCCTGTACACTGACACCATCCTTAAGACTTTTCTATTGCCATATAATTAATATATAACATTATATTAGTTTCAGGTGTACCACATAATTATTTGGTACCTGTGTATATTGTGAAATGATCATCACAGTAAGTCTAGTTAACATCCATCATCCCACATATTTACACTATTTTTCTTGTGCTGAGAACTTCTAAGAGCTACTTTCTTAGCAACTTTCAAATATACAATACGGTATTTTAACTGTAATCACCATGCTGTACATTAAATCATCCCCAGGACTTATTTATTTTATAACTAAAAGTTTGTACCTTTTGACCACCACACCCAGTTTGCCCATCTCCTACTCCCTGCCTCTGGCAACCATGAATCTGTTCTCTGTATCTATGAGGGTTTTTTTTCTGTTGTTTGTTTGTTTTTAGATTCTACATATAAGTGAGGTCATACAGTATTTCTCTTTCTCTATCTGACTTATTTCATTTAGCAGAATGTCCTCAAGGTCCATCCATGTCATTGCCAGTGGCAGGATTTCCTTCTTTTTTATGGCTGAATGACATTCTATTGTGTGTGTATACCTATATCTGTATCTATATCACATTTTCTTTATTCATTCATCTGTTGATAGGTAGATTGTTTCCGTATCTTGGCTATCATGAATGATGTGGCTATGAAAGTGGGAGTGTGGATATCTCTTCAAGATCCTGATTTCATTTCCTTTGGCTATATACCCAGAAGTGGGATTGCTGGATCATATGGTAGTTCTATTTTTAATTTTTTGAAGAGTCTCTATGCTGTTTCCATAGTGGCTGTACCAATTTACATTTCCCACAATAGTGTACAAGGGTTCCAACACTTGAACTCACACTTCCAACACAGCCTCACCAACACTTGATGTCTCTTGTCTTTTTCTTGTCTTTTTGATAATAGCTATTCTAACAGGTGTGAGGTGATATCTCACTGTGATTTTTATTTGCATTTCCCTGATAGTGACATTGAGTACCTTTTCATGAACCAGTTGGCCATTTGCATATCTTCTTGGGAAAAGTCTCTACTGAGTTTCTTTGCCCATTTTTAAATTGGATTGTTTGTTTTTCTTGCTATCGAGTTGGAAGAGTTTCTTACATATTTTGGAATTAACTCCTTATGAGATAGATGGTTTGTAAATATTTTCTCCCATTTCGTAGGTTGCCTTTTCATTCTTCAGATTGTTTATTTTGCTGTGCAGAGGCTTTTAAGTTTGATGTAGTCCCACTTGTTTATTTTTGCTTTTGTTGCTTGTGCTTTTGGTGTCGTATCCAAAAAATCATCACCAAGACCAAGATCAAGGAACTTTTCCCTGTGGTTTCTTCTAGTTTTACAGTTTCAGGTCTTACATTTAAGTTTTTAATTCATTTTGAGTTAATTTTTGTGTGTAGTGTAAGATAGGAGTCCAATTTCATTCTTTAGCATGTGAATATTCAATTTTCCCAGGACAGTTTATTGAAGAACCTATACTTTCACCATTCAGTATTGTTGGCTCCCTTGTCAAATATTAGTTGACTATATATGCATGGGATAATTTCTGAGATTCTGATTCTGTTCCATTGGTCTCTGTGTCTGTTTTGTTTTTGTTTTTGTTTTTTTTTTTTGGCAGTACACGGGCCTCTCACTGTTCTGGCCTCTCCCATTGTGGAGCACAGGCTCCAGACGCGCAGGCTCAGCGGCCATGGCTCACGGGCCTAGCCGCTCCACGACATGTGAGATCTTCCCAGACCGGGACACGAGCCCGTGTCCCCTGCATCATCAGGCAGACTCTCAACCACTGCGCCACCAGGGAAGCCCTGGGCAGAGGATCTTAATAGACATTTTTCCAAAGAAGATATACAGGTAGCCCAACAGGCACATGAAAAGATGTTCAACATCACTAATTATTAGGGAAATGCAAATCAAAACCAGTGAGCTATTACCTCACACCTGTTAGAATGGCTATTATCCAGAAGGCAAGAAATAACAAGTATTGGAGAGGATGTGGAGAAAAGGGAACCTTCTTACACTGTTAGTGAGATTGTAAATTGGTGCAGCCACTATGGAAAACAGTATGGAGGTTCCTCAAAAAATTAAGAATAGAATTATCATGTGATCTGGGTATTCCACTTCTGGGTGTTTATCCAAAGAATATGAAAACAATAATTGGAAAAGATATATGCACTCCTATGTTCATTGCAACATTATTTATAATTGCTGAAATATGGAAACAACCTAAGTGTGCATCCATGGATGAATGAATAAAGAAGATGTGGCGCATATATATATATATATATATACACACACACACACACATACATAGTGGTATGTTTGTGTGTGTGTGTGTGTCTTATACATATACGTGCACACACACAATGGACTACTACTCATCCATAAAAAGAATGAAATCTTGTCACTTGTGACAACATAGATGGACTTTGAGGGTATTATTCTAAGTGAAATAAGTCAGAAGGAAAAAGACAAATGTCATATGATTTCACTAATGTGTGGAATTTAAAATGAAACAAAACCAAAATAAATAAATAAACAAATCAAAACCAAAAGAAACTCATAGATACAGAGAACAGATTGTTGTTACCAGAGGAGAAGGGGGCTTGCAGGGTGAGGAAAAGGGGTGAAGGGGGTCAGTTTAATGGTGATGGATGGTAGACTTTGGGGGTGGTCACTTTGTAGTATATACAGATGTTGAATGAGAGTGTTGTACACCTGAAACTTACATAATAAAAAGTATAATGATAAATACTGTTCTTATACGTGGAATCTAAAAAGCATAACTTATAGAAACATAGAGTAGACTTGTGGTTGCAAGGGCTGGGGCAGGAGAAGAGGAATGGGGAGATGTTTGTCAATGGGTGTAAACCTTCATTTATGAGATAAATTCTGGGGCTCTAAGGTACAGCATGGTGACTATAATTAACAATACTATATTATATACTTGAAAGTTGTTAAAAGAGTAGATCTTAAATGTTATCACCACACAAAAACAATCGTAATTATATGAGGGGATTGGGGTGTTAACTAACCTTATCGTGGTAATCATTTCACAGTATATATGTTTATCATATCATTACACAGCATACCTTGAGTTTATATATGTTATATGTCAATATTATCTCAGTGAAGCTGGAAAACAAACAAAAAACCCAAACCTACCTGGTAGTTCTGCTTTATAGTTATAGATTCTGTCAGTAATTCCTTCTTAAGTGTTCTACAGAGCTGCATAATTCATAGCTAGTCAGCAAGTGGGGAATATGAAAATCTTACATTCTACTTTTTTTCAGGCTGTTCTACTTTTTCTTGGTACATACATATGTGTTTATTTTTCTTGATATATACATATACATACATATATTCTATAGTCTGTATTTCTCTATTCTCTATTCTAATTACATATTGAGTTGAATACAATTTCTTGAGATGGGGGAAGTATATATAGCAAGTCACAGAGAGGGTCAATATCCCTATTGCACTTTAGTACATCTTAAAGTATATAACCAGCTTGTATGGAATTGTTATATTTGGAATTTGGGCCTATATTCACTATAACGAAAAATATTTCTGTAACGAATTATTATTTACTAGGAAAGTTAAATGCAGTTAATTTAGTGACAGTAGCTCAAAAGGCAAGAAATGCTGTATCAAAGGATTGGAACTGCTATCTCTTTTATTAGTAATGAGTGTTGTTAGAGTTTCAAGTTACTAATGCATAATTCTTGTAAATTATTTATTAATGTATTATATTAATATTATTATTAAAAATGAAGTTGGTTCTCTAATGATTAGATAAAATGAATATTAGGCTGAAATTCTGTTATTTAAGCCTGTAAGTATTGAATTGAAAATAGTTGAATAGTATGTATAGAAATTCAATATTGTTAAGGTGCTTTTGAAAATAGATTTACAAATTGATTTTATTTATTTATTTATTTTTGGCTGCATTGGGTCTTCATTGCTGTGTGCAGGCTTTCTCTAGTTGCAGTGAGCGGGGGCTACTCTTCGTTGTGGTGCACGGGCTTCTTATTGCAGTGGCTTCTCTTGTTGTGGAGCACGGGCTCTAGGCACACAGGCTTCAGTAGCTGTGGCACATGGGCTCAGTAGTTGTGGCTCGTGGGCTCTAGAGCACAGGCTCAGTAGTTGTGGCGCACGGGCTTAGTTGCGCCGCAGCATGTGGGATCTTCCCGGACCAGGGCTCTAAGCCATGTCCCCTGCATTGGCAGGCGGATTCTTAACCATTGTGCCACCAGGGAAGTCCCACAAATTGATTTTATAAGGTAAGGCATTTTAATAATTTTTGCCCATTCTACCACTTGTTTTTGCATTAAACTAAAAGTAGAGCACGCATTTTATTTGGATATGTAAAGAGCATTCATTTTTAATTAAGAATATATAAAATCACAATTAATTCATATCTACTTTATAGTGTTACTTTTATGTAGCTAATGCAATGTCATGTGACCAAATTATTGCACTTTGCTTTAACTAACCCACTGTTAACTTATAAGCTCACTTTTGAAAAACATCAAGAACAGATGATTTAAAATTTTTCAATAGTGACCAAATTACATTAATAGCAATTGTAACTGAATTAATTTTAAATGTACAGCACCTAAATTGATTTTTTCTGTTTCTTTGTCTCCTTATAAATAAGAGAGTAAAATCTGCAGTTGAGTTGAAGAAGGAGACCATAACTCCATTAGAGATTAAGGATGACATGCAAAGCAATATGAAAGAGGTGACGTTTCAGAAAACAAAGGAGTTGGAGCACTGGATGGCTGAGCAAAATGAAACTGAGGAACCCGTCCCTGTGAAAGACAATACAGATACTATTTTAGACAACATGCAGGGCAGATACAGTTCGAGAGGCCTGTCTCCCTCTCTCATTGAAGCATCTAGACAAGCTGGCATTACTAACGTTGTTTATCCCAAGAAAAAGAAGATGAAACTGAAGAAAGGATTAAGACTCAGTAAACTTACACTTGTGTATGATGAGTTATCCAAGCCTCCAAAAATTCTTAAAAGGTCTGTTTAATCAACAATTGTTATAGTTTAAGAAATGTATTATGGTTTGGGCCTTAATTTTCTAATTCAGTCATTGAAGGATCCTTTTGTGTGTGTATTTCCTGGGCCCATCTCTGGTACCAATTAATTTATCAGTCAGGGTCCCAGGAGTAAACAGCATTCTCAATTTAGAATAATTCTAGGGGGGTATAACAAGGGCAATTTACAAAGATGTCAGGGCATAGGGAAACCACAAATGATAGAGTAGTATCCTGGGACTAGAAATAATAGAGCCAATCTCTACCCCTAAGTATGAGAGGACAAAAAGAGGGAGTGATTACTAGAACCTGGAAGAAAGAAATTGTAAGGAAAGGATTTCCTTGAAATAAATAGTGAACTTTGGACAAAGATCATGGCCAGTGTGAGGCAACCCTTCAGGAGGGGACCAGAGGAATAAATACTTTGACTTCACTCTTTCCCTTTTCAGGGCTCCTAATTGGACATATTTGATGAGAAGATATTAAGGGATCCTATGTCTGTAGTCTGTACGGACTAGTACTCCAGGGCAAAGAGCAAGGTAGAGAAGGATAGAGATAAATGTGCAGGTAGAAACAAAACCTATTTGGCACAGATGGTCTTTCTAAGGTGGCATTTGACCAGAAATAGTAATTGAGAAGGAGTCAGCCACTCAGAAGGACTGGAAAATGCAATACCCTTGAGGCTTGCTCTGTGCCTGGAACAGTGGGAGGCGAGAAAGTAGTGTTATTAGAGACATTTGCTGGGGTCTTATCATGTAGAGTCTTGTAGACTATGGTGAAAAATTTGATTTGTATTCTAGGTACTAGAGAAAACTCTTGGAGGGAGTGACATGATCTGATTTACATTTGTTTAAAAAAAAAACATGCTAGCTGCCATGTGGAGAATGGATGAGACCAAGAGGAGAAGCAGGGAACTAAGAAGTTATTGTACTCTAGACAGAAGAGATGATGGTGGCTTGCACTAGAGTGTAGAGAAGAGTGGGGAGTGTCACAGAGTAAGGAAAGGAAAGGGTACTGATTTTTCTCACTCTTATTCTCCTACTTTTAGCACGGGTCTTTCTCATAGTACACACTCGGTAAATATTAATGAAATGATGGGGTGTGATTTTTTTTTTCTTCCCTAGTACTGCACCGGCATGCATAAATGCTACTGAATGAAAACTATGTGGGAAATGGAGAGTTTGAGGAGGATAATCCTAGAAGAAACATACCATTTGAAAGCTTATTACATGTCATCTAATTTGATAGCCTACTAAGTTTGGGATGAAGTCTGGGATGTTTTTTTGTTAGCCTGTTGTGGAGGCAAATCTTTCCTTCTTCCTCAAGTTCATTAGATGTCATTTCTTTTCTCACATCAAGTTTTAACTCCTCAATTCTCCATTGTATTTCCTCCGGTTGGTGGTAGGGGTGTAAATTAAGCCTGAAGGGAGCACTGACCCTTTATTTCAGTTCTCTACAAAGGCTGCATCTTTAATAACAGTCTTCTGCTTTTATAAACTCACAGAGATTCTTCATATGATCTCAATGAATGAACAGGAGGACTTGGTTTGCATAAAAGTACCATGTAATTTTATTTTGATGACAGAGAAATAGTAATTTTGTCTGTGGCTGAGTTGATTTATTCATTATAAAAATTATATTTCTGTAATTTAAAAATCACTCTTTTGAATACTAGATCAGAGTCTCACGGAATCCTTCCTGGACAGAAGAAATTTTTGCTCAAAGTTCCACTATATGAACGTCTATTACGGTGTCCCAGTGTACCTTTGTGTTTAAATTTTGACAAATTTGCCCAGAGTAAAGGAAGAATCCCAGAAAATAGTGGTCCTCAAACATGGGCTCTTGACATGTTCTCTAAGCCTAAACAAAAGAAGACAACCCCAAGAGAGAAAGTTGTTAAAATATCTGTTCATGAAGACTCGTCTGAAAGAGTGAATAAAACACCAGAAATAGAATTGAGTGATTCTTTGGAGTCTCGTCTTCCTCCAGCGGTCATTAGACATTATGAATCCGAAGTGGAGATCTTGACTGAAGAAATAAATAGTAAGAAGAAATATCCTGCATTTTTATATTGTAGGCGTGGAGCTCTTTATAGGAAACTGGGAAAGCTCCAGAGTGCCATGAATGATCTACAGGAAGTGAGTTTTTATTTAATCAAAATAATAATATTAACAATTTATCTTTGCTTATAACTATATATTAACTTTTACTAGAATTTTGAACAATGAATATTTGTATTATACACGTGGGATTGTGAAATTATGATTATTGGCATTTTCAAATAATTAACATTAAAAACACTTGATTTTGTCTGTCAGATTGGGAGGCATCATTTTATACTATACACATACAAAGCCATTGGGATCAATAATGTTTGAAAATTTACTTGATGGGATATCTTCCCCTAAATCAATTTAAATTGAATTTATACATTTATTTTCTAGGCTATACTCTTGGAGCCATTGTTTCTCAATGCCTATTGGCACCGACATTTCATTTATCTTTTCCAAGGCAGAATTAATGAAGCTTTGGATGACTTGAATTATATAAATAAATATAATAAAAATAATGCAGGTGGGTTGTCTGTGCAGTTATATTACTTAGATCTTTACCTAAGCTTTGGTCATTTAGTGGTATAAAGATACATAATTCAAGACATATACATCTCCACAAATGGTTGTGACTTCCCAAGTTAAATTTACTCTCAATAGCATATATTTAGGACTGTTTGTGATCCTATTGTTTTAAAAATACTTATCATGGTTTGAAATGTTAATGTCCTTGGTATACATTACAATAAATTGGTTCCTTACTGCTCATCCCGTAAGAAGAATATGAACTTACAATTTTTAGTTATAGAAATGATTTACAAATTTAGTCTGAATTAGAGTTGTAACGTTCTTAAGACTTCACATTTACGTTTGTGTTTACGTACCATTCTCTAACCAACTTGAATGACTAGACATGGAACTTTTGGGGAATGAGAAAATGTCATATTCATCTTTGTATCTCCAGCACCCACAACATACCCCTAGAATATAACATGAGCTTAATAAGTGTTTTTTTTAAATCTATGCTGATCTCTGCTAAAAGTCCATAAGATTTTGTACAATCAAAATATAACTTTTTACTATGAACGTTAAAGGATTATGAAACATTTCAGATATACAAAAAAGAAAAGTTAATTTTTGTTATTTCATATTGAAATTGAAAACACTTTTACGCATAAACATTTATCCAGGCTTTGAGAACAGATTTTGCATTGTTGAAATAAAGAACAAATCTTAAGTTAAATGGCAAAGAAAGTATAATAGAGATACATTATTCTAAGACTACATTTTTGGAGGGTGAAGGATTCGTCTTTAAAAATTTAGGACTGTAACACTAAATTTTACCTTTTTAATTTTCTTTAGAGGCATATATTTCAAGGGCAGAAATTTTCAGAGGAAAAAAAGACAGTACTTTGGCAATTGTAAATTATACTCAAGCAATTAAGTGCAAGCCCATGGATGCTGATATATATTTCAGGAGGGGTGAGATGTACGAAATAGAAAACAAAGTACTGGCCATTGATGACTTTACTAAAGTAAGCTGTATCACATATAATTCTGACATTTATATATTTTAGAGCACGATATTCTCATCCTAATATTACAGCAAATTGTTGAAATTCTTTGTATGTTATATAATCAAAATTAGTTTATTTTAGATTAGGCCCTAGAACATTCGTTACTGGGATTGATATTAACAGTATGTCAATGATTTTTTTGAATGGATGGATTTACATCTGATTCAGGTGTGGGAGCATTGAGGCAAGAGGCAACTTTGAGGGGGACTTGACTTTTCCAGCTCTCTTCTCTTGGACTATGAAGCAGTGAATAAAGAAACCTTTGAAGATTGCTTCTTTCTTTCAAACAATGGAGAAAATCATTTTCTGCTTCTTAACTCTTGAGACGTAGCTGATTCTCTTCTGCAGCAAACCTATCTGCTTTAAAAGAAAGCTGTGCTCACTGGCTCATTCATTCATTCATTCATTTACTCACAAATATTTATTGGCTAAGGCACTGTGTAGTGTAATGTAGTGGATAAATCTTGGTGAATAAAACAGACATGTTTCATGCTTACATGGAGCCTATAATTTAAAGGACAGATATTAAAGAAATAAATATATACACTAATATATAATTACAAATTGTGATGAATGCTATGATGGAAATAAAGATTATGGGAGGCAATTTATGTTTGGTTGGGGGATATCAGAGAATTCCCTTGAGGAAGTGAATTTTAGCTGAACTGTATTTTGAGGCTAGAATCAGGCAGCTATTCCACTGATTGCGGCAGAATTGTAACCATGAACTCCTGACTTTAAATTATTAGTTCTTAGTACAATTGAGAACTTAGATGTTATTGAAATAATTTAGCTTTTCATGTTCCCAACTGCCCTGTTTCTTAATCTATGATGGTTAGCCACATACTTGACTTTTGCTTCAAGAGAATATTATAAGTTTTGGTAACTTCTTGTGTAGAAGTTACCACAAATCTCTTTTGAAGATATTAAAATTATTAAAATATCTTTTCTGATCATTTCCTTTATCTAGTAGCACCAATAGTTTAAAGATTGACTAATGCAGCAACTTGAGGTCAAACAAACTTCAGAATCTTTAGAGTTTCTTTTTTCCCTGTTTTAAAAATACTTCATAATCTTTGTGCTTCATTTTTCTCCCCACTATCAATAGGCAAGGAACTTCACAACTGAGTTTACAATGATTTAGTCTCGTTACTCTGTTGCCTTGTATGTCAATGTGAAATGAATGAACCATGCCAATACCAATTCATTTCTTTTCACCATTTTAGGGACTAAATTAATCCATATTTAATTTCATTGAATCGGCCTTGATGTGATCTAATATATATTGTCTTTAATTGGAATAAAATGCTATGATAGATCCAATATAACCCTACTCTAGCTGAACAATTACTTATGAGGTTTTATTAATAAAAATTTTAGTGGGCAGAAACCTTGGCTTCTTGTATGTGCTGGGTTTTGTTTTTGTTTTTTTTTAATAAAACCTCCACTTTCTAGAATTTGATGACAAATGGACTTCCTAAAGGCATGGTCTTCAAATGCAAATCTGAAAGTTCTGGCATCTTAAAGTAGTTTGTTTTTATGTAATCTGAAGTTAAAAACATGGTTTTAGTCCATTTAATTTGCTATAGGATTATATACTTTTCTTGTTTTTTTTTTTTTTCATTATGTGATATGTTTCTGTGCCTCCCCTCCACACCCCCGTGTAGTGTATCTTTTATGATCCCAGAAGAACAGATGCATTATTTAAACGTGGGATGTTCTACTATGAAAATGAAAACTGGATTGCAGCTGAAGAGGATTTTACAACCTTGTTAAATATAGATCCCCAAAATTCTCAAGCAAGGTGAGAATTATTTTAGATATGGTTTTTGAATGTTTTTTTTTTTGAAATACATTCTCAGGAAAGAAAATTTCTTGAAATACATCAGACAGCCCTTTAAAAGTAGTGAATCGATTTTTAGTGCTACTAGTGAAGGAAAATCTTTACCTATACCCTAGGAGTAGTGGGTAGTTTAACTTAAATGGCATGAAATGATAATTTAGAATTGTTTCATTTGCATTTCCTGAATACTAGTTACATTATCAGTTTTTGAAGTATTGACCTATATTTTGTTTCTTTGGATTTCTTTTTCATATACTTTGTATTCATTCAGTACAGAGAACTGTTCATATAGATTTCTGTGCTATCTTATTGTAACTGGGATATTAAACTTTGCTCTTCCAACCTTATTGTGCATAATACAGTTTCCATTTTGTTGCTTTTCTTTTCATCTAAGTTTTGTTTTGAAGAGGCTTAAAATGTGTATGTAGCCATACCTATTCATCTCTTCACTCACAGTTTTTGTTTAACATTAACATTTTTATAGAAAAATACAGCAAGCATCCAAAAAAAGTATACAAAGTACAAACATACAGCTTAATGACTTATCACAATGTAAATGCTCGTGTAACCATTATCAGGTCAAGAAACAACTTTACTAGCACCCTCTTGTGCCTTTGCCTTCCTGAGAAGGTAACCACTGTCCTGACTTGTATTTCTTTATAGTTTCAACACATAAGTATGTGTCCCTAAACATTCTTGGTTTAGTTTTGCCTGTTTTTTTTGAACTTTATATAAAGAGAATCATAAGGTAGTTTTCTTTCAATTCTAACTTATTTCATTGAATATTATATACTATTGCATGTGGCTGTAGTTTTCTCCTTTTAATTTTTGTATAGTATTCAGTTACATGAATATATTGCAGTTTACTTATCCATCCTACTGTTGATGGACAGTTGAGTGTTTCTAATTTTTGATGATCACAAATACTGTTTCCTTCAACTTTCTTGTACATGACACACATATACTCATTTATGTTGGATGCACAAGTAGGAGTAGAACATATGGTACATAGGGTATGCAATTGTTCAGCTGTAGGGCCAAACTAATTTTACAAACTGGTTGTACTACCAGCAGTATATGCAGGCTCCACACCAGTACTGGGTACTATTATAACTTTCAAGTTGTAGCCATCCTAGTGGGTGTGTAGTATTATCTCATTTAGTTTGAATTTTCATTTTCTTCATTACCAACATGATTATTCATTTTCAAAATTTTCTTAACCATTTGGATTTTCTTTTTTGTCATTGATGACTTTTGGGTTGTTGGTCTTTTTTCTTATTGATTTGTATGAACTATTACATATCCTTGATATGGGCCCTTTGTTGGTTATATTTACAGCACATTTTTTTCCTCCTCCAGATTGTCACTGCACTCCTTAAATAATTGTCTTTTGGTAAACAAAGTTTTAAAATGAAACATAGTCTGATTTAGTAACGTTTTTCTTTAAGGTTAGTGCTTTTTTTGTACTATAAGTAAGTTTTTCCTACTTTTGTGTCATGTAGAATTCTCCTGTCTGATCTTCTAGAAGGTTTATTGTTTTGCTTTTAAAGTTAGATTTACAGTGCACCTAGAATCAATTTTTGTATATGATGTGAAGTAGGGAAACAAATTCCACTTTTTCTGCATGCATGTTCAATTTTCCAAGCAACATTTAATAAAAACCCTGTGCCTTTACCATCGCTTTGCAGTGTTAGCTTTGTAGGAAATGAAGATCCATGTATGGGTGGATCTATTTCTCAGTCTCTTTTTCTATTTTGCGGGTCTTAAAAAAAATCTATCTTTGCACCAATACTATGCTGCCTTAAATACTATAGTTTCATAATAAGTCTTGAAATCCAGTAGAACAGTTCTTTTGATCTGTCAAAATTGTCAGAGCATTCCTTGGCTTTTTTGCATTTCCAAACACATTGAGTTGGGTTAAACTATATGAAAATTGACTTCTTTATATATCAAAATAGTAAAATTTCAAAATTTCATACGGTTTAACCGAACAGAATCAGCAGGTCAACTTCTGTGGCAATTCCTTTGTATTTTGATTGGGGTTGCAATGAATTTATAGAGCAGTAGGGGGAAATTGACATCCTAACAATTTTTAGTCTTTTCATGTATGCATACGGTACATTCTGTTTCTTTAGGTCTTCATTCCTTTTGGTCAGTAATGTTTCATAGTTTGTGTAAAGAAGTCTTTTTCATATCTTTTTCTTTTTTAAAATTAATTAATTAATTATTTTTAAAAACATCTTTATTCGAGTATAATTGCTTTACAATGGTGTGTTAGTTTCTGCTTTATAACAAAGTGAATCAGCTATACATATACATATATCCCCATATCTCCTCCCTCTTGCATCTCCCTCCCTCTTACCCTCCCTATCCCACCCCTCTAGGTGGTCACAAAGCACTGAGCTGATCTCCCTGTGCTATGTGGCTGCTTCCCACTAGCTATCTATTTTACGTTTGGTAGTGTATATATGTCCATGCCACTCTCTCACTTTGTCCCAGCTTACCCTTCCCCTTCCCTGTGTCCTCAAGTCCATTCTCTAGTAGGTCTGCGTCTTTATTCCCATCCTGCCCCTAGGTTCTTCATAACCATTTTCTTTTTTTTTAGATTCCTTATATATGTGTTAGCGTACATTGTTTGTTTTTCTCTTTCTGACTTACTTCACTCTGTATGACAGACTCTAGGTCCATCCACCTCACTACAAATAAATCAATTTCGTTTCTTTTTATGGCTAAGTAATATTCCATTGTATATGTGCCACATCTTCTTTATCCATTCATCTGTTGGACACTTAGGTTGCTTCCATGTCCTGGCTATTGTAAATAGAGCTGCAATGAGCATTTTGGTACATGACTCTTTTTGCATTATGGTTCTTTCAGGGTATATGCCCAGTAGTGGGATTGCTGGGTCGTATTACAGTTCTATTTTTAGTTTTTTAAGGAACCTCCATACTATTCAACATAGTGGCTGTATCAATTTACATTCCCACCAACAGCGCAAGAGGGTTCCCTTTTCTCCACACCCTCTCCAGCATTTATTGTTTGTAGATTTTTTGATGATGGCCATTCTGACTGGTGTGATGTGATACTTCATTGTAGTTTTGAGTTGCATTTCTCTACTGATTAGTGATGTTGAGCATCCTTTCATGTGTTTGTTGGCAATCTATATATCTTCTTTGGAGAAATGTCTATTTAGGTCTGCTGCCCATGTTTGGATTGGGTTGTTTTTTTTTTGATATTGAGCTTCATGAGCTGCTTGTATATTTTGGAGATTAATCCTTTGTCAGTTGCTTTGTTTGCAAATATTTTCTCCCATTCTGAGGGTTGTCTTTTCATCTTGTTTATGATTTCCTTTGCTGTGCAAAAGCTTTTAAGTTTAATTAAGTCCCATTTGTTTGTTTTTGTTTTAATTTCCATTTCTCTAGGAGGTGGATCAAAAAGGATCTTGGTGTGATTTATGTCATAGAGTGTTCTGCCTATGTTTTCCTCCAAGAGTTTTATAGTGTTTGGCCTTACATTTAGGTCTTTAATCCATTTTGAGTTTACTTTTGTGTATGGTGTTAGGGAGTGTTCTAATTTCATGCTTTAACATGTAGCTGTCCAGCTTTCCCAGCACCACTTATTGAAGAGGCTGTCTTTTCTCCATTGTATATTTTTCCCTCCTTTATCAAAGATAAGTTCACCATAGATGCCTGGGTTTATCTCTGGGCTTTCTATCCTGTTCCATTAATCAATATTTCTCTTTTTGTGCCAGTACCATACTGTCTTGATTATTGTAGATTTGGAGTGTACTCGGAAGTCCAGGAGCCTGATTCCTCCAGCTCTGTTTTTCTTTCTCAAGATTGCTTTGGGTATTCAGGATCTTTTGTGTTTCCATACAAACTGTGAATTTTTTTGTTCTAGTTCTGTGAAAAATTTCATTGGTAGTCTGATAGGGATTGTATTGAATCTGTAGAATGCTTTGGGTAGTAGAGTCATTTTCACAATGTTGATTCTTCCAATCCAAGAATATGGTATATCTCTCCATCTGTTTGTATCATCTTTAATTTCTTTCATCAGTGTCTTATAATTTTCTGCATACAGGTCTTTTGTCTCCTTAGGTAGGTTTATATCTAGGTATTTTATTCTTTTTGTTGCAATGGTAAATGGGAGTGTTTCCATAATTTCTCTTTCAGATTTTTCATCATTAGTGTATAGGACTGCAAGAGATTTCTGTGCATTAATTTTGTATCCTGCTACTTTACCAAATTCATTGATTAGTTCTAGTAGTTTTCTGGTAGCATCTTTAGGATTCTCTATGTATAGTATCATGTCATCTGCAAACAGTGACAGTTTTACTTCTTCTTTTCTGATTTGGGTTCCTTTTATTTCTTTTTTGTCTCTGATTGCTGTGGCTAAAACTTCCAAAACTATGTTGAATAATAGTGGTGAGAGTGGACAACCTTGTCTTGTTCCTGATCTTAGTGGAAATGGTTTCAGTTTTTCACCATTGAGAACAATGTTGGCTGTGGGTTTGTCATATATGCCTTTATTATGTTGAGGAAAGTTCCCTCTATGCCTACTTTCTGGAGAGTTTTTATCATAAATGGGTGTTGAATTTTGTCAAAAGCTTTTTCTGCATCTATTATCATATGGTTTTCATCCTGCAGTTCATTAATATAGTGTATCACATTTATTGATTTGGATATATTGAAGAATCCTTGCATTCCTGGGATAAACCCACTTGAACCTGATGTATGATCCTTTTTATTTGCTGCTGGATTCTGTCTGCTAGTATTTTGTTGAGGATTTTTTCATCTATGTTCATTAGTGATATTGGCCTGTAGTTTTCTTTCTTTGTGACATCTTTGTCTGGTTTTGGTATCAGGGTGTTGGTGGCCTCTTAGAATGAGTTTGGGAGTGTTTCTCCCTCTGCTATATTATGGAAGGTTTGAGAAGGATAGGTGTTAGCTCTTCTCTAAATGTTTGATAGAATTTGCCTGTGAAGCCATCTGGTCCTGGGCTTTTGTTTGTTGGAAGATATTTAATCACAACTTCAATTTCAGTGCTGTAATGGGTCTCTTTATATTTTATATTTCTTCCTGGTTCAGTCTTGGAAGGTTGTACTTTTCTAAGAATTTGTCCATTTCTTCCACATTGTCCATTTTATTGGCATATAGTCACTTATAGTAATCTCTCATGATCCTTTGTATCTCTGCAGTGTGATGTTCTCCTTTTGCATTTATCATTCTGTTGATCTGAGTCTTCTCCCTTTGTTTCTTTTTTTTAAAAAAATCTATTTATTTATTTATTTTTGGCTGTATTTGTTTTCATTGCTGCACGTGGGCTTCTCACTGTGGTGGCTTCTCTTGTGGCGGAGCATGGGCTCTAGGCGTGCAGGCTTCAGTAGTTGTGGCACATAGGCTTAGCTGCTCTGTGGCATGTGGGAACCTCCCGGACTAAGGATCGAGCCCGTGTCCCCTGCATTGACAGGCGGATTCTTAACCAATGTGCCACCAGGGAAGCCCCTCCCTTTGTTTCTTGATGAGTCCGGCTAATGGCTTATCAATTTTGTTTACCTTCTCAAAGTACCAGCTTTTAGGTTTATTGATCTTTGCTATCATTTCCTTCATCTTTTTCATTTATTTCTGATCTGAACTTTATGATTTCTTTCCTTCAGCTAACTATGGTTTTTTTTTATTGCTGTTGTTCTTCTTTCTCTAATTGCTTTAGGTGTAAGAATAGTTGTTTATTTGAGATTTTTCTTGTTTCTTGAGGCAGGATTGTATTGCTATAAACTTCACTCTTAGAACTGCTTTTGCTGCATCCCATAGGTTTTGGGCCATCGCGTTTTCATTGTCATTTGTTTCTAGGTATTTTTGATTTCTGCTTTGATTTCTTCAGTGATCTCTTGGTTATTTAGTAGTGTATTGTTTAGCCTCCATGTATTTGTATTTTTTACAGATTTTTTTTCCTGAAATTGATATCTAGTCTCATAGCGTTGTGGTCAGAAAAGATACTTGATACGTTTTTAGTTTTATTAAATTTACCAAGGCTTGATTTGTGACTCAAGATATGATCTGTCCTGGAGAATGTTCCATGAGAACTTGAGAAGAAAGTGTATTCTGTTCTTTTTGGATGGAATGTCCTATAAATATCAATTAAGTCCATCTTGTTTAATGTGTCATTTAAAGCTTGTGTTTCCTTATTCATTTTCATTTTGGTTGATCTGTCCATTGGTGAATGTGTGGTGTTAAAGTCCCCTACTATGATTGTGTTACTGTCGATTTTCCCTTTTATGGCTGTTAGCATTTGCCTTATGTATTGAGGTGCTCCTATGTTGGGTGCATAAAGATTTACAATTTTTATATCTTCTTCGATTGATCACTTGATCATTATGTAGTGTCCTTCTCTGTCTCTTGTAATAGTCTTTATTTCAAAGTCTATTTTGTCTGCTATGAGAATTGCTTCTCCAGCTTTCTTTTGATTTCCAGTTGCATGGAGTATGTTTTTCCATCCCCTCACTTTCGGTCTGTATGTGTCCCTATGTCTGAAGTTGGTCTCTTGTAGACAGCATACATAAAGGTCTTGTTTTTGTATCCATTCAGCCAGTCTATGTCTTTTAGTTGGAGCATTTAATCCATTTACATTTAAGTTAATTATCGATATGTATGTCCCTATTACCATTTTCTTAATTGTTTTGGGTTTGTTATTGTAGGTCTTTTCCTTCTCTTGCGCTTCCTGCCTAGAGAAGTTCCTTTAGCATTTGTTGTTAAGCTGGTTTGGTGGTGCTGAATTCTCTTAGCTTTTGCTTGTCTGTAAAGGTTTTAATTGCTCCATCAAATCTGAATGAGATCCTTGCTGGGTAGAGTAATCTTGGTTGTAGGTTTTTCCCCTTCACCACTTTAAATATGTCCCACCACTCCCTTCAGGCTTGCAGAGTGTCTGCAGAAAGATCAGCTGTTAATCTTATGGAGATTCCCTTGTATGGTATTTGTTGCTTTTCCCTTGCTGATTTTAATATTTTTTCTTTGTATTTAATTTTTGATAGTTTGATTAATATGTGTCTTGGCATGTTTCTCCTTGGATTTATCCTGTATGGGACTCTCTGCCCTTTCTGGACTTGATTGGCTATTTCCTTTCCCATATTAGGGAAGTGTTCAAGTATAATTTCTTCAAATATTTCCTCAGTCTCTTTCTTTTCCTCTTCTTCTTCTGGGACCCCTATAATTTGAATGTTGGTGCGTTTAATGTTGTCCCAGAAGTCTGTGCGACTGTCCTCAATTATTTTCATTCTTTTTTCTTTATTTTACTCTGTGGTAGTTATTTCCACTATTTTATCTTCCAGGTCAGTTATGCGTTCTTCTGCCTCAGTTATTCTGCTACTGATTCCTTCTAGAGAATTTTTAATTTCATTTATTGTGTTGTTCATCATTGTTTCTTTGCTCTTTAGTTCTTCTAGGTCCTTGTTAAACGTTTCTTTTATTTTCTCCATTCTATTTCCAGGATTTTGGATAATCTCTACTATCACTACTCTGAATTGTTTTTCAGGTAGACTGCGTATTTCCTCTTCATTTGTTTGGTTTGTTGGGTTTTTACCTTGCTCCTTCATCTGCTGTGTATTTCTCTGTCTTCTCATTTTGCTTGACTTACTGTGTTTGGGGTCTCCTTTTCACAGGCTGCATGTTAGTAATTCCCGTTGTTTTTGGTGTCTGCCCCCAGTGGGTAAGGTTGCTTCAGTGGGTTGTGTGGGTTTCCTCGTGGAGGGGACTGGTGCCTGTGTTCTGGTGGATGAGCCTGGATCTAGTCTTTCTGGTGTGCAGGACCGCCTCCTGTGGTCTCTTTTGGAGTGTCTGTGCCCCTAGTATGATTTTACACAGCCTCTCTGCAAATGGGTGGTTTGTCTTCCTGTCTTGCAAGTTGTTTGCTGTGGGTTCTCCAGCACTATATCTTGCTGGTTGTTGAGTGGAGCTGCCTCTTAGTGTTGTGATGGAGATTTCTGGGAGAGCTCTTGCGGATCAATATTACATGGAGCCAGGAGGTCTCTGGTGGTCCAATGTTCTGAACTCAGCTCTCCCACCTCAGAAGCTCAGGCCTGACACCCGGCCAGAGCACCAAGACCCTGTCAGCCACACAGCTCAGAAGAAAAGGGAGAAGAAAATAAATAAATAAATAAAATAAAAAAATTTAAAAATATTAGAATTAAAAATTTTAAAGGTAATAAAAAAAGAAGAGAGCAACCAAACCAATAAACAAATCCAACAATGATAAAAAGATCTAAAATTTAAACTAATGTAAACTTATAAATCAGAAACTAGTCAGTCACATATAGCAAACCTCAAGTCCACAGTTGCTCCCAAAGTCCACCACCTCAATGTTGGGAGGATTTGTTGTCTATTCAGTTATTTCACAGGTGCAGGTACATCAAGTTGATTGTGGAGATTTAATCCTCTGCTCCTGAGGCTGCATGGAGAAATTTTCCTTTCTCTTCTTTGTTTGCACAGCTCCTGGGGTTCAGCTTTGGATTTGGCCCTGCCCCTGCATGTAGGTTGCCCTCTGACGTCTTCTCTTCACCCAGACAGGAGGGGGTTAAAGGAGCGGCTGACTAGGAGGCTCTGTCTCACTCAGGCTGTGGGGAGGGAGGGGTACAGAATGCAGGGTGAGCCTGCAGCTACAGAGGCTGGCCTGACATTGCAACAGCCTGAGGCGTGGTGTGTGTTCTCCCAGGGAAATTGTCCCGGGACCCTGACAGTGACGGGCTGCACAGGCTCCTGGGAGGAGAGGTGTGGATAGTGACCTGTGCTTACACACAGGCTTCCTGGTGGCTGCAGTAGCAGCCTTAGCGTTTCATGCCTGTCTCTGGTGTCTGTGCTGAAAGCTGCGGCTCACGCCTGTCTCTGAAGCTCGTTTAGGGGATGCTCTGAATCCCCAATCCTCACGCACCCTGAAACAATTGTCTCTTGCTTCTTAGGCATTTCCAGACTTTCTCCCAGATTCTCTCCCGGCTAGCTGTGGTGCATTAGCCCCCTTCAGGCTGTGTTCACGCAGCCAACCCCAGTCCTCTCCCTGGGATCTGCCCTCTGACGCCTGAGCCTCAACTCCCAGCCCTCACCCATCCCAGCAGGTGAGCAGACAAGCCTCTCAGGCTGGTGACTGCTGGTCGGCCCTGATCCTCTGTGCGGGAATCTCTCTGCTTTGCCTTCTGCACCCCTGTTGCTGTGCTCTCCTCCGCGGCTCCGAAGCTTCCCCCCTGCGCACACCCTGTCTCCGCCCACGAAGGGGCTTCCTAGTGTGTGGAAACTTCTCCTCCTTCACAGCTCCCTCCCAGAGGTGTGGGTCCCATCCCTATTCTTTTGTCTCTGTTTTTTCTTATTTCTTTTGCCCTACGCAGGTACGTAGGGATTTTCTTGCCTTTTGGGAAGTCTGAGGTCTTCTGCCAGTAGGTGTTCTGTAGGAGTTGTTCCACATGTAGATGTATTTTTGATGTATTTGTGGGAAGGAAGGTCATCTCTATGTCTTACTCCTCTGCCATCTTGAAGGTCCTCTCTTGTCATTTATTTTCTTTTAGCACTTTGAACATATTGCAATGCAGTGTCATATAGATTCCTTTTTTTTTTTTAAGTGAAAAAATCAGTGGTTAGTCAATGCCTTTGAAAGTAATGTGTCATTTTCCTTTGGTTGCTTTTAAACTTTTCTCATTGTCTTTGTTTTTAAAATTTTTATTTATTTATTTATGGCTGTGTTGGGTCTTCATTGCAGTGCGAGGGCTTTTCTCTAGTTGCGGCAGTCGGGGGCTATTCTTCGTTGATGTGCATGGGCTTCTCATTGCGGTGGCTTCTCTTGTTGTGCAGCACAGGCTCTAGGAGTGTGGGCTTCAGTAGTTGTGGCATGCGGGCTCAGTAGTTGTGGCTCGCAGGCTCAGTAGTCGTGGCACACGGGCCTAGTTGCGCTGTGGCATGTGGGATCTTCCCTGACCAGGGCTCGAACCTGTGTTCCCTGCATTGGCAGGCAGATTCTCACTGTGCCACCAGGGAAGCCCTTCTTGTCCTTGGATTTCAGCAGTTTTGGTATATTGTGCCTAAGAGTGGTTTTCTTTTTACTTATTGTGTTTATGATTCATAGACTATTCAGTGAGTCATGATCTTTCTGGCCGTGATTTTGAATGAAAAATCAGCTGTTCATCTATTGAGTATTCCAAGTACATGATGAGTTGCTTCTCTCATACTGCTTTCAAGATTCTTTCTTTGTCTGTGGCTTTCACCAGGTTGATTATAAGGTGCCTCTACATTTCTTCGAATTTATGGAATCATTGAGCTTCTTGGTTGTATAGACTCATTTCTTTCATCAAATTTGGGAAGCTTTCAACCATTACTTTTTCAAATGTCATTTCTGCTCCTTTACTATCTCCTTTCCTTTTGTGACTTGCAATGTATGCATATGTTGGTATGCTTGATGGTGTTCCAGAGGTTCCTTAGCCTTTTTTTTCTTTTTTTTCCACTCTGTTTTTCTTTCTGCTTCTCAGGCTGGATAATCTGAATTGACCTTACTTCAAGTTTCCTGAATTTTTCTTTTGCCTTCTCAAATCTGTTGTTGAAACCTAGTGAATTTTCATTCGTTTTTGTAGTTTTCAACTCCAGAATTTCTATTTGGTTCCTTTTTTTCAATAATTTATCTATCTATCAATCTAGTTCTATCTATCAGTATCTTTATTGATACTCTCTATGTGTTGAGACATCATTCTCCTAGTTTTCTTTAGTTCTTTATGGTTTCTTTTAGCTATATGAACATATTTAAGATAGTTTTGTGGGTTGTTTTGTTTTGTTTTGTTTTTTGGTTTTGACTGGGCCAAATGGCTTGCAGGATGTTAGTTCCCTGACCAGGGATCGAACTTGCGCCCTGGCAGTGAAAGCGCCGAGTCCTAACCACTGGACCGCCATGGGTTTCCCAAAGATAGTTTATTTAAAGTTTTTAAGTTGATTTTAAGACAGTTGATTTTAAGTCTTTGTCCAATGTCTGGGCTTCCTCAAGGATGGTTTCTATTTTTTTCTTTTTATCCTGTGAATGGGCCATATTTTCTTCTTCCTTTGCATTACTTGTAATTGTTTGTTGAAAAGTAGTCACTTTGAATATTATTATGTGGCACCTTTGGATATCATATTCACCTCCTCCTCTTTAAGTGTTTTTTGTTGCTGCTTCTTGTCGTTCGTGTAGTTTGTTTAGTGACTTTTCTGAACAGATTTTGTAAGTCTGTATTCTTTGTCATGTGTGGCCACTGAAGTCTGTGTTCTGTTATCTTGGAGGTTAGCTAGTGATTTGACTGAGATTCCAACGAAACCAACCAACGAAACAAACAAAAAAACTCTCTCAGTCTTTGCAGATTGACTCTCTTTTGGGGCACTCCCTGAATGCTTATCCAGACAACTTCAGTGCCTTGGCTTTCATGTCCTACTTGCACAGAGCCTGAATTAACCAGAGGTGAAAGCTAAGGGTCTTTGTAGGTCTTTTCTGTGCATGCTTTCAGCCTTGGGTTTGCATGTGGCCTTTTAGATTCCCTAAAATATGCGGAAACTTTCTAAAGCCCTCATCCCCCTGGTATCTCCTTCTCCACCTTCTTTCTTACAAGGGTTTTTGGTTTGACTATTGCCTGCCCCAGCTGTTATCCCTTGCCCCAAGTGGCAGCAACTAATACGTTTGCCTTTAAATGACTTTGATAAATACCATCCAGGAAGTCACATCAGCCCTGGGAAAGCTCTAAGGCAGTCAAAACAAAGGGAAACATTTGAGCCAGTCTTTCAGTGATCCACCAGACAGGTCAAAACTACACAGCTACAGTTCTTTGAGAATAAGATTTGTATTGTTCCCTCTGGTACTAGTAACCTGCATCAGGAATGCAGGTCGTTTTCTGCAAGGCCACCATGTGTCTGGGAAGTTGGGGAGGGAAATAGGGTGAGTTAGAACACCACAGAGCTCTCTTACCAAAATTCTGCAGCTTTTCCTCCTTTATTAAGTATTACCCTGGTGATTCTAAGTTTTTGATTAGATTCTTAATTCTTTAATTGCTTCTGACAGTGTTTGCCCGCTTATTCGTTGCTTTTGTGGAAAGGTGGAGTTTCAGAGTTCCCTGTTCTACCTCTTTTGCTCTACTCTAATTTCCCAACTCATTTTATCATTGCATCAACTTTAACTTAATAAGAATCTTCATCTTTTGAACTTAATGAAAATGCCTTTGACTTTTACCAAGAAACATCACAGTTGTAATTTTTGAGCCATTTATTCTTTAATTATTTCAAGGGAGTATCTCTTTATTCCTGTTTAAATTTTTTTCCTATGATCTATGTATAAGAATTTCATGGTAATAGGCTTTCTAATTTTGAAGGATAAATGCCTCTTGGCCGTCATATATTTTTAGATAGAATATTATTAAACAATACTGAATTTGCTTTGTCTTCACTTTCTTCAAGAGTTTTTCATCTATATTCATAGTAAGATTGTTCACTAATTTCATAGTCAGATTTTGATTTCAGGATTTGGCTACTTTCTCAAAATGAATTAAGTCTTTCATCTTTTTCTTTTCTTAGAAACATGTCTTTAGAATTGGATAATTTTTGTTCTTTGAAAGTTTGAAATAACTTACTTCTAGAATTATCTCAGCTTGCAGCCATTTGAAGAGAGGGCAAACTTTTTTGAAGCTCTTTAAAAATTCATCCCTAGTTATTGTTCTATTCTGGTTGTCTACTTCTTGACTTAAAGGGGGATTACTTGCAGGAAGGCATCAGATTAGTTGGAGAAGAACAGAAGGTTAATTCAAGGTGTTATAATGTGGTGTTATCTTATGGGAGGCCTTATATGCCTTTTTAAGAGAATTCAGCCTTATCCCATTGTCAATAGGGGGCTGTTGAAAGTTTTTGAGAAAAGTGATCTTTATTAGCTGATGATCAAATCTCATCACGCTAGAGATAAGAATGGAATAAAGTAGTAGCCCAGATGTGATCTGATGAGGGTCTTCAGTATTGAGGCGGTAGAAATGAAAGAAGGAATGGATGCAGAAGTCAGTGTGTTTGAGGAATTGACATGACTTAATGGAATCCTACAAAAAATATTAGTAATGCTTTATTCTGTAAAATTTTAAGTTCAGAATCATATATATACTTAGAAATAATTAGTAATAGTCTTTAGCAATCAGAAATTATTAAAAATAAATGTAAGATTCTTATATTCATTAGAAACTACATAAGACATTTCTTATATGTGGGGTAAAAAAATATTTTGTTCCACGATAAAATATCCTAAGTCTTAGGATGCTTAGTGCTTTTGAAAGACCTCTGTTACTTGCTGTACTCTTTTTTCCAAATTACCATTGTTTTCATACTATAACCTTCTTGAACATCTATTTTCCTCCCCCTGGATTTAACTTCTTCAGAGCAGGCAACCTACTAGCTTTCTTCCTGTTTTTCCTTAATTGTCTTTTTAATTTTAGCTGTAAAGACTGATTTGTTTTACATTATTAAGTGATCGAAGATGAGATTTTTCAGAGTTGATACAGGTCAATGAAAATTTTGAAATTGAAGTCAGAAGTTAATGGAGATAGAATTCAACTCATAAAACTGATACAATAGCTTTTACCCTTGCAGATAGAGCTGCCTCCCATTTTTGGGGGTGTATCTTCAGTGTATCTTGGGTGCCTCATTTATTTTATTGACACACCTCTCTGATAAATGTAAGAAATATAATATAATTATTAAGCATATATATAATTAACATATAATATTATCAACAAGCATAAAGTATTTTATTATATATTTATATATTTATTTATACATATAATAATAAAGTATTTTATTATATATTTACATATTTATTTATAAATTGTCCATATCCTTTTTGCTATTAACATTATGACTAAACTTTCCTGGGAAGCAAAGAGAAATAATCACAAGTTGTTATTCAAATATAAAAGTAGTTGTATAAGTTTGCCCAAAAGAGAAAATTTATATTTTGCAGTACATGTTAAAATGAATTTTTTACTTTTTCTAGGACATACCGAGGGAGAGTATATTTTAAACAGCACTTTTATAAGCAAGCAACTCAAGATCTTTCTACTGCAATTCACTTAGATCCTAATAACTGGTTAGCATTGTATTACAGAGCCTGCTTATTTAGGAAGAGTAACCCTCTTAGAGCACTGCAGGATTATAGTGTTTCAGGTACTTCACCTTTAATGGCAAATACATGGGAATTTAATCTGAGGTTCAGCAGCTCACTTTCATGGAGTAGGATACTAATGTGGGATGACTAATGTAATATGTATATTGTTATACATTTATATACTTATATATATTTATATAGCATATATATTTATTTATACTTAAAGCTACAATAATTTAGCTAAAAGTGTTTCTAATATTCCCTTTTAGTGTGTATGAGTGTGTGTGTGTTTACGTGTGTACAACTGTGACAGAGAGAACATCATATCAAAGAAATCTCTTTCTATATATGAAGTTCTGAGGCTATTTATGGAAATCCAGGCCATTTCTTTTTTTTTTTTTTTTTTTTTTTTTTTTGTGGCGGGCGGCTCCCCCCCCTTTTTGCCCCTCCCCTTTGGGCCCCCCGGCCCCGCGCCCGCCCCCCCCGCCCCCGCTTCCCCCGCCCCCCGCCCCCCC